>NC_067156.1:22835891-23133391 GCF_903995435.1 Acomys russatus | reverse complement strand
CCTCGAACTCAAAGCAATCCACGTGCCTCTGCCTCCCTAGTGCTGGAATTAAAGGCGTGTGCCACCCAAGCCTGGCCCCCCAGCCAGAATGTTATAGAGCTTGTAAGCCTAAAAGCCACAAATATCTGTGCCATGTTACAGCCACACGAATCAGGGTTTAGGGATACAGGGCTTTCCTAGGAACATTTCCCTATGTGGTCCTTCCTGTTCCCATTGGTTGGTTTATTCAGCTGTGGCGGAACAACTTGCCTAGCCTTCATGTCTCAACTTGCCAACCAGGGTCAGTTACCCATGTACATGGTCTCTCTCTGCCAAGTAGGATGTCAGTTACTCAGGAAGGTCTTGGAAATTTAAACTTTAGTTGACTCTTATTCAAAATGGAAGCTTTATTCATAATGGCAGTTTGGTTCCTTCTTTCAGGCTCACCATAGTCTGGTCTGAATCTCACCCTGCTCTAAGCCCCAGTGATACAATGGTCACTGGGGGATAGGATATCATTTCTCTACATGAGGTCCTTTGTCAACTTCCAGGGTTGTAAAGATTTCTCTAAACTGGGGCAGTGTAGTGGATGTACACATGTTTTTGTTTTGATCCCAAGTGTGGCATGGGGAAAAGACTTGTGAGAGAACAGGTGATGTTTATCCACTAAAAGATGAACCACTTCGTGCGGGGGCTTGGTTTTTGCCAGCTGAAACACATCTTAGTACAGACTCTGAGAGGAGATATATATGAGCTCAAAACAGGAGAGGTTTTTTTTTGGGGGGGGGTGCGTCTTGGTATTGTTTGGCTGTTCATCGCCCCACTTCGAGATGATCCTAGAGAGAACCTTGCCAGAGAACGCTTTGGGACTCCGGGTTCCAGCTGCTGTTCCAGTTTCCTGCAGCAACTTTGGTGGAATTGCTGGTCTGCTGAAATCCTGCCGACTACGCCAGGGAATCGCTCCCAGGAACTGAGTACAAAAAGCTCTACTTCTCCTGTTCCCATTAACCTCTTTTCTCTCCTATCCAGGGTAGGTGAGTTGGAAGGGAGGTATAAGCATTAAAGAACCTTAAATAAAGTAGGTTTGGAAAAGGTCGAAGCCTACAGGACAGGGTGGTGAAGGTGGCAGCACAGGACTTTAATCCCAGCACTTGGGCTGGAAAGATGGCTCAAAGGTTCAGAGCACTGGCTGCTCTTCAAAGGTCCTGAGTTCAATTCCCAGCAACCACATGGTGGCTCACAACCATCTATAATGAGATCTGGTACCTTCTTCTGGCATGCAGGTGTACATGCAGACAGAATACTGTATACATAATAAATATATAAATCTTTAAAGAAAAACACGTCTGTAATAAGATCTGGTCCCCTCTTCTGGCATGCTGGCTCACCTGCAGGCAGAGCATTGTATAAATAATAAACAAATAAATCTTAAAAAAAAAAAAACAAAAAAAAAACAATAATCCCAGCACTTGAGAGGCAGAGCAGGCAGATCTCTGAATGTGAGACCAACTTGGTCTACAGATCGAGTTTCAAGACACCAGGGTGACACAGAGAAGCCCTGTCGTGAACAAACAAACCAAACAAACAGAAAAGCTGTTTAGCTGAATGTCATGGCATTTACCTTTTATCTCAGCACTCAGGAGGCAGAGGCAGCTTGAGCTCTGTGAGTTCAAGGCCAGCCTGGTCTACATAGTAAATTCCAGACAGCCTTGGCTGTGAGACCCTGTCTCAATTTCTTTTTAAAGATACTTAGCTTTTCAATTGCTATTTTCATTATACATTAAAAGTAAATATTTAAATGTTTATTAACATGAGTTTTTCTTTTTCCATAGACGTGGCTAGCTGATTGGCTGCTGAAAAATAATCCCAACAAACCTAAACTGTGTCACTTTCCAGTACCAGAAGAGCCTTAGTGCACTCTGCAGAGTGAGTGGCGGATTGTTTTACTGTAAAAGCTGTGCATCTACTTTTTAAATGAAACTTTCTTTCTAATGGTTTAAGTGTATGTGTATTAAACTATTTTTTTTTACACTGAAAACCATGTATGTGTCTCTGTGTGAGTACAGGAGCCTGAGGCGGCTAGAGGCGTTGGGTTCCTTGGAGCTGCAGCTACAGCTGGGTTGTAAGTCACCTGACATGAGTGTTGGAAATCAAACTAGGTATGTGGGATTGATAGTAAATTCCAGAAGATTTCTCTACCCTAGCTAGATCCCAAATCATTGAGACAGAGACTTTTTAATTTTATAAAAGCTTTAAGGCACAATAACTGGGCAGGTCTCAACCCTCTAAGCTATTTTGCTATATCCCAGCTACACACCCCAAGTTTCTTGCCATAATTGCTCCTGCCTGGGCTGCTTCTGTCCCATCAGGCCAGCCCTCATGGCCACGTGCTCATGGTCCATCCTGTCCCATGGTGACCTCCTTCTCTCTGGCTTCCTCTCCTACTTCTCTCTCCTGCCTCACGGTCATCATCTGACCCCAAGCCTGGGACCCTAAGCCCCACCTACTTCCCCGCCTACTTTTCTTCTGCCCAGTTACAGGCCGTCAGCTACTTTATTTAACCAGTCAGAGAATATTGGCAAGCAAAGTTGACACATCACTTGGTGATGTGCTTATCTGTGTGGTTCTGCCACCGGGGCACTGAGCCGAAAATGTACACTGCTCTGCCGGAAGGCGCAAGTGTTGTAGGACTCTGGCAGAAGAGGGCGGAGCACAGATTCCCAAGTGATCCCAGAACAAAGTGTGTGTGTGTGTCACAAGATCTCTGTTCCAACTGGGGGTGTGGGAAAAGGAGATTTTATCTACAATAGTGTTACTGCTCTTTGGCTGGGCTGCGGGTACCAGCCTAGGTGGCAACAGGGAAGTCAAGGCTCCTAGGCTGAGTCAGGTGGCAATGAGGGCCAGGCCTGAGCCGTTCTGAAGTGACTGGTTGTCTGGCAGTTGAGTCTGAGGGTTCCGGCGATGAATTCTCCAGGGAGGAGGGAGGCCCTTCTTTTTTTCTTTTTTTCTTTTTTCTTTTCTTTTCTTTTTTTTTTTTGGGGGGGGGGGGTTTTCGAGACAGGGTTTCTCTGTGTAGCCTTGACTGTCCTGGACTCGCTTTGTAGACCAGGCTGGCATCGAACTCACAGCGATCCGCCTGCCTCTGCCTCCCGAGTGCTGGGATTAAAGGCGTGCGCCACCACACCCAGCTAGGGAGGCCCTTCTTTCCCCAGCGCTACAGCTCAGACAGAATAAACAGCCAGTCTCAGGCGTCCTTCGGAGAAGCAGATGGTGCTTGCCGGTTTTTTGGTTTTTTTTTTTTGTTGTTGTTTTTTTCAAGTGAAACAGGGACTTATAAACCTTGGGCAGAGGAGAGGGGCTTTGTGGATGAATGTATCTCATTGACTGGGACTTAGGATGCTGGCAACACTCTGTTTGCATGGGGAAAGATAACAGGTGACAAGTTCACATGACTGACCACCAGTAACCACTTTGGGGTTGTGTTACATGCTCCTGAGGCAGGCACGGAAACAGGAAACAGCTTTGTCCCACACCTTCCATTCTCAGGATGAGATTTTAAATCTCAAGCTTGAGATTTCTGGAGTTTGAACACGAACAATCTCACTAGTCCCATGCCAATTCCCCTGGAGGCATGGTCCGTGAGCCCCACAATCTGGGCTGCAATCAGACCTTGCAGGGCAGTAATTTAGCGTTTGAATACATAGCATCAGACCAACCTCCAACAACCTGGGTCTTCTGCAAGAGTATGTATGTTCTTTGCCACCAAGCCACTTTTCAGTCCTACTTTTTTAATTAATTAATTTTTTGGTTTTTCAAGACGGGGTTTCTCTCTGTAGTCCTGGTTGTCCTGGAACTCACTGTGTAGACCAGGCTGGCCTTGAACTCACAAAGATCTGCCTGATTTCTACCTCCCGAGTGCTGGGATTAAAGGCATGTGCCACTGCTCATGGATGACTTTAAACTCCAGATCTTTCTGTTTTTACTGACGAAGTGCTGGTATCACAGATGTGTGCCACATCTTCCTGTCTATCAGGTGCTGAGGAGCAAACCCAAGGCTTTGGATCAACTGAGCCAATCCCCAGATCCTATCTTTTTATTCTGAAAACATATTTAATTATATTTACTGAGTGTGTGTGCATGTGTGTGTAGAAGACCTTTATTTGCCTTTTTTTATTTGTTTGGTTTTTTGTTTTTTTTTTTTGAGACAGGATTTCTCTGTATAGCCCTGGTTATCCTGGACTCCTTCTATAGACCAGGCTGTCCTTGTACTCAGAGAAACCTGCTTGCCTCTGCCTCCTGATTGCTGTGATTAAAGGTGTGTGCCACCACTGTCCAGCTATACTCTTTTGTGGTCTTATTTTTATCCTAACAATTTTTAGTTATTACACAAGGTCATCTAAGAATACTACATGTTAATAATACTTAGTCTAGCCAGGCGGTGGTGGCGCACGCTGTTAATCCCAGCACTCAGGAGGCAGACACAGGCGGATCGCTGTGTTTTTGAGGCCAGCCTGGTCTACAGAGTGAGTCCAGGGGAGCCAAGGCTACCCAGAGAAACCCTGTCTTGAAAAACAAACAAGAGCCGGGCGTGGTGGCGCACGCCTTTAATCCCAGCACTCAGGAGGCAGAGGCAGGCAGATCGCTGTGAGTTCGAGGCCAGCCTGGTCTACAAAGTGAGTCCAGGATGGCCAAGGCTCCACAGAGAAACCCTGTCTCGAAAAACCAAAACAAACAAACAAACACAAACAAAACAACAAACAAACAAAAAATCAAAAGAAAAACAAACAAAACCAAAAAAAGTTGTGGGGTGGGGCGGCATGCTGTAGCTTGTGCCCATTGTTTTGGAGGCTGAGAAATGAGGGCTGTGAGTTTGAGGCCAGGCTGAACTACATAGTGTCTCAAAAAGGAAAACAAAATCAATTTAGTATTCCTTAGCCAGGAACTGCTTGCTAGCCATCAATGCCTGCTTCAGCATCCCTACTGAGAGCTCAGAGGAAAGATGTGGGATACCATACCTGGCCTTTTCTTCATTTTTAAATTTCTTCTTTTCTCCTTATTTTATCCTATTGCAGGGGGCCCAGGGCTTTGCGCATGGAGCCTAACACTTTCTATTTATGGGCTAAATCCTAGTTCTCTAGGTGTTTTAGACAGGGTCTCACTAACTTGTCCAGAGCAGCCTCGAACTGATGAACCTCCTACCACAGCCTGGATCAAAACATGGATCAGCTTGAACTGAACTTACCAAATATATTTTGAAAAGTTTGCACCCCCAAATACTGACCCTGCACTTACACAGTCAGCTCTCTGTAGGAACTACTTAGATTGTTGATTCAGACTTGGCCCAGGGCGCAGCACACTGTTTCTCTGACCTCAGTTGCTTTTTTTTTTTTTTTGTGGGGGGGGGTCCTCCTGTTGATTCCCTCGCCATTAGCAACATCTCCTGAGATGATTTTGATCTAGATCCTAACAATGCCTTTGAAAAGTTAGCGAGATCAGGGACTTTCAGGCCTACAGAAAAGCTGGCTTCTAAAATGGAGTCCAGTGGAAGTTTCAGATAGAGACTGCAAGTGAGTCAGCTTCTGACTTCACCAAAGTCAGTCCTGAGGAAAGCCCCTGCGAAGAAGGCTCCTTTCCTCCTGACTGCCTTGTTGATCATCCTGGAAAGGGAGGTAACCAAAGGAAGCCCAGTTCGCCTCCCCCCCAATACCCCTCCCCTGACCCCCTTCACAACCCCCCCCAGCCTCCCATCTCATCCAAATCAAAGGCTGAAGACTGTGCCGTGATTGATGCCTTTTGTCCCCAGATCAAACTGCTTTTTATAGCCCACCCCCTGCCACTGCCATCAGCTCCAGGGGGTCCTGTCCCTAGGCTTCCTGGGCAGCAGAGGCTGTGTGGTGGAGATCACCGAAGAGGAGGTTGGGAGAAGGAGGGGACAGCAGCTTACAGACAAATGGGTGGCTAATCCCACCACCAGCCCCATCACTAGAATCATACAAAATGCCACCCCACCCCACCCCACCCTCCCTGCCACTTGCCTCCTCATCATGTCAGGGCTGAAATGGGGAGCTGGTTCTCAAGAGTCTGGCTTGCTCAGGGCTGACTTCCTCACCTTGTATTTGCTTTCTCAAAGCAACCATGCTCAGTCAGCCTGAGTGCTGTCAACTCCCCGGAGATATGGGACAGCTTCATGACAGCAAATTGGGATGGTGATGTGAAGAGAGAGAACTCCTTAAGCTAATTTCTGAGACTTCCTCCAATCACTGTCAAGGTCCTCCTTTTCTACTTTGAGGCAGCTTTACTTAGATTACTTAGTGCTCTCAATTGCTTTACTAGAAGCTGATTACTTTTCAGCATAATCCTGAATGCAAAAGACTAAATTGTTTTATATGAATAAGCATCATGGGGCTAACAAGATGGCTGGGGTTGCCTGGCAGGGCACGGTGGGTGCTTACTGCCAATCCTAATGACCCAGCTTCCTCAAGTTCTGCCTGCAAATGTGCCTACATGCCAGAAGAGGGCATCAGATCACATTATAGATGGTTGTGAGCCTCCATGTGGTTTCTGGGAATTGAACTCAGGACCTTTGGAAGAACAGACAGTGCTCTTAACCTCTGAGCTATCACCCTGGCCCCTTGTTTTGTGTTAAGACAAGGTTTCTCTATGTGTAGCCTTGCCTATCCTGGGCTTGCTTTGTACACCAGGCTGGCCTCAAACTCACAGAGATCCGCCTGCCTCCCGAGTGCTGGGATTACAGGCGTGGGCCACTATGCCTGGATGACACAGGGTTTCTCTTGTAGTCCTGGCTGTCCTGGACTTGCTTTGTAGACCAATTGGTTTGTGTGTGTGCGTGCGTGTGTGCGCGCGCGTGTGCGTGCGTGTGCGTGCGTGCGTGTGTGCGTGTGCGTGCGTGCGTGCGTGTGTGTGTGTGTGTTGTGTGTGTGTGTGTGTGTGAACTATTGTTTTTGTTTTTAAACCACCCTTGAAAGGGTATAAGAGACCGGGCGTGGTGGCGCACACCTGTAATCCCAGCACTCGGGAGGCAGAGGCGGGCAGATCGCTGTGAGTTCGAGGCCAGCCTGGTCTACAAAGTGAGTCCAGGTCAGCCATGGCTACACAATAAACAAAACAAAACAAACAACAACAAAAACAAAACAAAACAGAAAAAAGAAAAGAAGAACAAAAAGAAAAAAGCCATGAAGGAAGAAATAACAGTTTGCCATTTGTATATCAAGCTCATATCTGTAAAAGTAAAAACAAGTCAAGCTAAAATAAGTTGGAATCTGGGGTCCTCTTAACAGCCACACTGTAATTGAGCTGAGGAACCCTGAAATTTCAGAAGTATACAGATTGCAGTTGGCTTAGTGTGCATCCAGCCTTTGGATGGGGGCGGAGTTCTACTGACTCCGCCCCGTCCAAAGGCCAGCACCAGCAAGGAGAAAGAACTCATTTCCAAAGCTTCTACCTCGGCATAGACTGCTTTAAGCTGGTCCTTGTCTAACCATTTTATGGCCCCTGAAGGTACTAACCACAGATATGCTAAAGACCCCCTTGAAATGGTCATACACTGGCAAGGGCCAGGAACCTGGTCAGGAGCTGATGAAGAGGCCATGGAGGTGTACTGCTTACTGGCTTGCTCTCCATGGTTTGCTTAGCCTCCCTCCCTCCCTCCGTCCCTCCCTCCCTTCCTTTTGTTGTTGTTGTTGCTTTCAGACAGGCTTTCCCTGTGTAGCCCTTGCTGTCCTGAACTCACTTTGTAGACCAGGCTGGCTTTGAACCTACAAGAGATCCACCTGCCTCTGCCTCCCAAGTGGTAGGATTAAAATTGTGCACAACCACGCCCAGCTACAGTTGGATCTTATGGAGGCATTTTCTCGATTGAAATTCCTCTTTTCAGATGACTCTAGCTTGTGTCAAGTTGACATAAATCTAGCCAGCACAAGTGGTCACTTCCTATGTGTAGAATCTTGGGATTAGAGGCTGAAAAGATGGCTCAGCAGTTAAAACACTGGCTGCTCTTGCAGAGAACCCATGTTTGGTTCCCAGCAAACTCACTGTCAGCTCACTACTGTCTATAATTCCAGCCTCATGAGATCCAATGCCCCTTTCTGGCCAACATGGGCACCAGCACCTATATGGTGCACAGACGTATATATGCAAAACTCCCATACACATAACATTTTGCAATGAAAGGAGGAGGCAGAGGTAGGTGACCTCTGTGAATTCCATGCCAGCCTGGTCTACAAAATGAGCCCAGGATAGCCAGGACTACAAGAGAAAACCTGTCTTGAAAAGCCAAATCAAAGCCGGGCGTGGTGGCGCACGCCTTTAATCCCAGCACTCGGGAGGCAGAGGCAGGTGGATCGACCTCAGTTCGAGGCCAGCCTGGTCTACAAAGGGAGTCCAGGCTAGCCAAGACTACACAGAGAAACCCTGTCTCAAAAAACCAAAAAAAAAAAAAAAAAAAAAAAAAAGCCAAATCAAACCAAAAACAAAACAAAAAACCAACACCACCACCACCCAAACCAGGCCTGGTGAACTGGATCGATGGGTGAAGTGTTTCTGCTCAAGCATTAGGGCTAGTTTGGACCCCCAGAACCCAACCATATAAAAGCCATGAAGGCCCATGGCCTTCATCATCATTTCTTTGGCAGATAGATATGACTCACATAAATTCCTTTGTTCTTTTTTAATTTGTTCGTTTGCATTGACAATTTTTCAAGCTTTGGCTTTGCTAATGCTCAAATATGTGAATCACGCATGCTGTTTAACTAATTTGTCATAAGGGTCCCAAAACAAAACAGACACTGGTCCCAGCTGTTCGTGTAAAACTTGCCAACTTTGAGGAATTAACGTCTGTCATGTCATTACATGTGTATAATACATACATACATGGAATAACATGATTACAAGAGAATATTTTTAAAAAGGTGACACAAGGGATTAACTGCATAGGAACAATTTGCTAAAAGCAACTTAGACTTTAAAATCATTCCTCTCAATTTCTTTCCCTAACACCTGTAGGAAGACATCAAACCAACAAGTTTTACTAAAAACCATAATTTTATATAAACAGCCTTAAGAGTCAAAACAATGGGTAGGCACTGCTAGACTTATTACGTGGTGCCAAGACTCTACCTCTGTGCTTCTGTTAGCTTTCTCTGGACTCTAACATGACCGGTAAAGCTGTACCATGGCTTAGCAGCAGACAGCAGAGAGGGGCCCTCTGCTGGATTTCAAGTGCATATTGATAGCTCCACTGCCTAGGATGAACTTCTACAAGAGACAACATGAATATTATCAATAGCTCCAACCTGCTATATAACCGAGGAGACATCAGAAACACCACTAGTGTGGCTGAACTTTTCCTCAAGAACATTGGATCTGGGGGAAAACCCAAAGTATCTTTTTTTAAAATCCTCCTATTGTGATTGCTACAGTCTCTCTCAGTTCTAACGAGGTAATGTTACTGCCAGATCTACATTACTATTCAACATCTACACTCTGCTCACATTCGTCAACCCCCTTAAGGTAGACCAGTAGTCTGGTCTGAACCTCAACCTCTACTAAGCCCCAATGATACCAGATGGCCACTGGAGGATGTTGTCAACTAAAAGAACTCCATGGACTCCCTTGCAGAATTCTTGAGAACTTTCTCTAGAGATGCCCCTGTGTCTGTCCACATATCCAATCCATTTTGCCCATATGTACAAGTGAATATACTTTTTTGTTTGTTTTTTGAGACAGGGTTTCTTTGTGTAGCCTTGGCTGTCCTGGACTCACTTTGTAGACCAGGCTGACCTTGAACTCACAGCAATCCACCTGCCTCTGCCTCCCAAGTGCTTGGATTAAAGGCATGTGCCACCACACTCAGCTATACTTTTAAAGAAGATATTTAACAATTTTTTGTTTGTTTTGGATTTTTTGGTTTTTTGGAAGACAGGGTTTCTCTGTGTAGTCTTAGCTGTCCTGGACTTGCTTTGTAGGCCAGGCTGGCCTTGAACTCACATCCAGCCACTTGCCTCTGCCTCCCAAGTGTAGGGATTAAAGGAGTGTGCCATCACACTCGGCTTTAACATTTTTTTCTCTCCTGTGAGGGATATTCTTGGTTGTCAACTTGACTATATATGTGTGAGGAATTTTTCTTTCTTTTTCCTTTTTTGGTATTTTTGAGGTAGCGATTCTCCATGTAATCCTGGCTGTCCTAGAACTTGCTCTGTAGACCAGGCTGGCCTCAAACTCAGAGATCCACCTGCCTCTGCTTCCCTAGTGTTGGGATTACCACCACCTGGAGATTGGTTTTAATTAAATCATTTGAAGTGGGAAGACCCATCTTGAATCTGGATCTTCAGAGGTGCTCTGGTTCTCCATTTACTTCTGTTAATCAGAGCCCTTCTTTGGTATTCCTATGTAGACTGAAGAGCAGCGAGACATGGACTGGACAACTGCTGCTTTCTCATACTTGCCATCGGGAGCCAGCCACTGTGGGACTGTAGCCATTCTACCAAATTTCCACATATATATTCTATCGTTCATTCCATCACTTGGCTCCTCTAGAGAACCCTGCCTAATACACCCTATCTTGTGTGCTCTTATGGATTCTGGTCAGGCTTTCCCTTACCATAATTTACTCCTCAGCCTTGATGTAAGAAGAATTATATACAGCATGGGGAAACACACTCTTAGCCTCCACCCAGCCCTGTCCTTCAAACTCTGGAGATTATACAGTCAGTCTGAGGATACAAATGAGCAGCAAGGAAAGCTCTGGCAGGGATGGCGAACTGGAGCGTGCCAGGGACCTAAAAGACCTTAATGAAGCTCCCCACCATCACCACCATGCTGGCTCTGGATTAACCCATCATCTCCCAGGAAGAGTTTTCCCGGATGCTTTGCTTTCCAGAGGCACCTTGTGTAAATCTATGAAATTGACCAACTGAGTTTGACCATGACTGGCTTTGTTTTGCAAAACAAATTTGGTAAAGCAGGCCTCATGCTGACTGAGTGGTGTCATCCAGTCCTTCAAGGGGGCGGGGGGCACAAAAGGAAGGAAGTGAACCTTCAGTTTCCTGCTCTGTTAAATGACAGCCTGTCCTACTGATTCTGACCCTTATGCCCAGGGCAAAGGATTTTATTGCTCTCTCTGTGTGTGTATGTATGAGAGAGAGAGAGGGAGAGTGTGTGTGAGTGTGTGTGTGTGTGTGTGTGTGTGTGTGTGAGAGAGAGAGAGACAGAAAGACAGAGAGATGGAGAGAGACAGAGAACAGTAATAGACTACTGTCTCCTGCTTTCCCTCTGTGCTCACCTACACCTCACACCTGTTTGACCAAGGTTCATTGGAAAAGCCTATTCTCTATTGATTCTCTGTTGTCAACAGTCAGAAGATCAAAACCCTTCTGTTTGTACCCACACACCTGTCGTGACTTTACCTTCCCACTAAGAAATACAGATTTGTTTAAAAACAAAAGCCCGGCGCACGCCTTTAATCCCAGCACTCGGGAGGCAGAGGCAGGCGGATCGCTGTGAGTTCGAGGCCAGCCTGGTCTACAAAGTGAGTCCAGGATGGTCACACTACACAGAGAAACCCTGTCTTAAAAAACCAAAAAAAAAAAAAAAAAAAAAAAAAAAAAAGCCCATGGACAAGCAGGAGAAAACAAGTGCCCCTCTCACTGCTTTCCTCAGGCCACCATACACTTGTCCTGCCCTGTACACTCGTCCATCAGAATGCTCATCACCTGGCGCTGTTATGGGCCTAACTGTGCTTGCCTTTAAGCGTTTGTTGAGACTCACCACAGCTATGTGTGTCTATGACCATCATTGTCCTTAATTTATGTGTGCATGATTGGTGGAGCATTCCACAGCTTGGATAGAGGTCTAGGGGCAACATGGAGTGGTTCTCTTTCTACCTTTATCTAAATCCCAAAGACTAATGGCATCATCATCAGGCGTGAATGGCGACTGCCTTTACTTGCTGGCCCCCTCACCAACGTGTGTGTGTGTGTGTGTTTGCATGTGTGTATATGCATGCATGTGTGTTTGTAAGTGTGCACATGTGTGTAGAAGGTTGACATCAGAGGTCCTCCTCAGTTGCTCACCACCCTGTTTTTTTGAGACAGGATCCCTCACTGAGCCTGGAGCTCACTGGTTAGGCTGGATTGGTCTGGTCAGGAAGCTCCAGGGATTTGCCTGGTTTTGCCTCCCCAGTGCTGGGGTTACAGATGTGTGCCACCTTGCCCAGGGATCTGAGGCATGGAGTCCTTACTGAAAGTTTGAAGCCAGTTCTAACCTAGTTTCAGGCTAGCATAACTACATGGCAAGACTGTGTCTCAAAACACAGAGACAAGCCAAGTGCGGTGGCACACACCTGTAATCCCAGAACTCTGGAGAGGCCATTGAAGTCCAGTGGGATCTTCACAATGGCATCATGGCCCTACCTCCAAGAGAGACACATGTCAGCTCTATTGTGGATTATTTATTTTATTTTATTTTATTTTGGCGGGGGGGGGGGCAGGGAGTTGGTTTTTAGCAACAGGGTTTCTCTGTGTAGCCCTGGCACTAGCTCTATAGACAGGTTGGCCTCAAACTCAGAGGCCTCTGTCTCCTGAGTGCTTGGACTAAAGGCCTGTGCTACCATGCCCAGCTCCTCTCTCCTCCCTGCTTCTCTCTCTCTCTCTCTCTCTCTCTCTCTCTCTCTCTCTCTCTCTCTCTCTCTCTCTCTCTCTCTCTCTCTCAATCTCTCTTTATTATTATGTACACCTGCAGGCCAGAAGAGAACACCAGATCTTATAGATAGTTGTGAGCCACCATGTGGTTGCTGGGAATTGAACTCAGGACCTCTGGAAGAGCAGTCAGTGCTCTTAACCACTGAGGCATCTCTCCAGCTTCCTCTTCTTTTCTAATGTAGCTTAGAATAACTGTGATGTCCTGAGCCTCTTGCCTCTACTTTGCAAGTGTTACAAGTGTTTGACACCACATCAGCTGGGAATGTGTACTATGGCACCTTATTTACTTAGTGTTTTAACCTCAGAATCAGATAGTTGTAGTTTTAATTCTCTAATCCTTAGTGAAATCTTTTTCTTCCATCATTTATTTGATCATAATTTTGCCTGTATGTACTTAGACACCTGACGTACCAACCACAAGGCCTTTCTGCAGCCCACCAACTTCTTTTGTTGTTGTTTTGTTTTCCGAGACAGGGTTTCTCTGTGTAGCCTTGGCTGTCCTGGACTCGCTTTGTAGACCAGGCTGGCCACGAACTGAGAGCCATCCACTTGCCTCTGCCTCCCGAGTGCTGGAATTAAAGGCGTGCACCACCACGCCCGGCTTCCCACCTGCTTCTTGTCCCCGCTGATCCGTTGACCCGTGGCCTCGCTCTGTCTGTGCTTCCCTTGCATTGTTACACCTTCCTTTTCCGTTGCCTCGCCCTGAGAAGGGCAGCCATGGAGAGTGCTCAGGGCCGGTGTTTCTTCTTTCCTCTGCCATACAGATTCCTTCCTCCCGTGGTAGGGAGAAAAGTGGGACCAGACTGCTTAGAGCTATATCGCAATCCTTTGAGGCAATCCTCACTTTCATTTCATCTTTTTTTTTCCAATGGGCGTTTGCTTTCCTCTTCCTCTTCCCCCTGAAGTAAACACCCACCCTTGACAACCCCCCCCCCCCCCCCGCCCCTTGAAACTTTGATCTCTAATGAATCCGTAATGATTAGTGGTTTTGCTCCTTTGAGCCCCCTTGGAGAACTAGGAGTCTGCCCTCCCAGGCAGCAGGCGCCCCGCCATCTGCTTTATCTTTCTAAGGAAGGCTTTTGCAAATCAAAAGTTAAGGTCTTTTCTCAGGAGAAGGGCTGAGAACTCTAACTCTCTCACTTGTAGAAAAAGGAGAAAGGAGACACCTTTTACTGCATATGAATGGACCTCACTCCACAGAACTGTCACAGTGGTTCGGAGTGTCCCTGGAGATTTAGGGCTCCCTGTGGGGGAGATGGTTGTAAAGGGAAGAATTTGAATTTATGAGGTGACAGGTCTGAACTCAAACCCACCTCCCTGTTGTTACTCCTAGGTTGGGGTGCTTGCCCTCTCTGAGGCACTATAAGAGGGGAATTACTGCACCCCCTTAAACATTGGGGTGTTTTGAGGGCATTACAGGGTTTGAACCCAGGACTTTGGGCATGCTAAGCATATACTCTACTCTGAGCTATACCCTGAGTCCCCACCAACTTTAACTCTTTAAATAGATGTTCGAAGACTGAGGAGAGGGTGTCGTTTGTCACTTGACATATCTAATCCTCCCTTCCCATTGTGGTTCCCGTACCCCAAATGTCACCAAGCTGCTAGCTGAGGAGGACACGTCAGTGGCAGACCCTAGAATGCTCTGGAAAACTTTAGAAGCTTCTTTGGGAGTCCCTAATTCTGCCCACATCAGAGTTCGCGTGAGAAGAAAGAAGAGGAGAAGGCCGTGGGGGAAGAGTCTGCAGCTAGCCTAAGTATGTTTTCTAGTCTGGACAGA
This sequence comes from Acomys russatus, assembly GCF_903995435.1. Lineage (NCBI taxonomy): Eukaryota > Metazoa > Chordata > Mammalia > Rodentia > Muridae > Acomys > Acomys russatus. The sequence continues at coordinate 23,118,916 of NC_067156.1, read as the reverse complement.
AAATACGGGAATTTGTTTTTCGGGTGAAGTGATGTGGGGCCTGGACTGCATGAAGTACTGGCTCAGGGACAACTTTCCCTCACTGAATCAATCCCCCTTTGCGCAGGCTCTCCAGAGCCTCCATTAACTAACTGCCTGTCCATCTTCCTGGCTCCGACCCTGAACCTATTGAACGGGAGAGTTTTGTTTTCTGTCCTTGTAATGGTGGCCGGCTTGTCAAGGATGAGCCAAAAGGGAAGAGCTGTGGGGCTGTGGCCGATGCATTTGAATGAGACTGGGATGGACCCCTGGCAGGAAGGTGATGGATGCAGAGAAATCTAAATTCCTATAGTTTCATGCCAAGGGTCCACGGGGGAAGGTTGGTTGCTATGACAGCTGATGACTTTGAAGGCAAGATGGATGAGAGTGGCGGAGGCTCAGAACGAGACGTCAATGGTCTGTGAGCTTTACGGGGCGTTGAGCAAACTTTCTACAAAATTCTTTTTTTCTTTGTGTTTTCTTAGTGAGAACTCCTCTATATCCCCACAGGGAGCAACAAGGCATGCTTTCCTGGAGTGATTTCTTAAACAAAGCAGCAGGGATGCTTTTGTTTCTGAACACCCAAGATCATTTGGTATATCAATACAGGCCTAGGGTCAGTAGGTAGGGAAGGAGTGTCAAGGCATCGGGTGCCTTGGGTCCTGTGGCTGGAAATTCTGTTAGGGGCAGCGGGAGAAAATCAAGTTGTTCCCTTCCCTCACATAGTATCACGACTCAAGTTGGGTGTCAGGCTGGGTACTTTGAAATCCACATTTATTGAGGGTTGGTACTCAGGCTTGTGTAATTTTGTGCTTTGGAAAACTTTTCCTTTTCTTTGGCTACTTCCTCAAAGCCTTTGCCCTCCAGATAGTCTCTCTCCTTCCCCTATCACAACCCTACGTCATCCACAGCACCTCTCCCTGGTGTTACTGTTACTGTTGTGTGTTTTTAACCCTTTGCTTTGAAGCAGGCCACTGAGAAAAGCATTTCTATGGATTCCCCATTGTATCTGACACCCATGGTGGGGTTTAAAACTGGACACGATGGAGGTTAGACTGACCAGATTAGACTTTAAAGAAACCTGTGAATTCTCTTGTGAGGCCAACTTCCTCAGTGAACATTTCACTCCCTTTATCGCTACAATCTGAAACTAAAAAAAAAACAAATTTAAAACAAACTGATTATTGGAGCTAGAGAGAGCACTCGGAGGTTGAAAATATGTTCTCTTCCTGCAGAGGACCCCAGTTCAATTCCTAGCACCCACCTCAGCTCTACTTTCAATTTCAAAGGAATCTGAGGCCGGACGTGGTGGCGTATCTACGCCTTTACTCCCAGCAGTTGGGAGGCAGAGGCAGGTGGATCTGAGTTCCAGGACAGCCAAGACCAAACAGAGAAACCTTATCTCAAAAAAAAAAAAAAAAAAAAAAAAAAAAAAGAAAGAAAGAAAAACCAAAAATATCAAAGGAATCTGAAGCCTACTGGCCTCCACGGGTCAGGCATGTGCACATAGCCATTCCCCCCCATGCACATAATTAAAAATAAAATTAAAAGATGAACTGATTATCCTCTCAGGCACTTAAAAAACTTACACTTCTTAATTCTTTCCAAGGACCAGAATATTTGTTTACTGTAGGTAAGTAAAAAAGAAGCAGAAGAGCTGGGCATGGTGGCGCATGCCTTTAATCCCAGCACTCCGGAGGCAGAGGCAGGCGGATCGCTGTGAGTTCGAGGCCAGCCTGGTCTACAAAACGAGTCCAGGACAGCCAAGGCTACACAGAGAAACCCTGTCTCGGGAAGAAAAAACAAAAAGAAGAAGAAGAAGCAGAAGTGTCTTGTTCCTCAAACAAAACCCCTTTGGGAGAGTTGCCTGCTCTTGGAGGTTGGGTTGGCCACTCTCACTTGTTAAACCTCCCTGCTGGGATCCCTGCCTATGCAGCAGAGTTGCCCCAGGCTGTGAAATTCAGAGATAGGAACCCAGAGGTTTGGGAAAGAGGAAGTGACAGTGTAAACCAGGGCAGCAGAATCCAAAGCTTTCCTAGACCATTGCCCTGGGGCTCAGGGCTTGGTGTACAGACACCGCAGGAGGTCAAAGTTAAGAGAGCAAACACACTTTGAATATGGTCCAAGTTCAAAGGGCTTCCTCACTTCTCACGTTGCTTAAGTCACTCTGAAATAACCCCAAAATCTGTGTGTATTGTTTTCATGTTACGTTGTTTTTGCTTTGTTTTATTTTTCAGGACAGGTTTCTCTGTGTAGCCCTGGCTGCCCTGGAACTCACTCCATAAAACAGACTGGCCTCTGAGTGCTGGGATTAAAAGCCACCACCGCCCTGCTTGGGTTTTTTGCTTGTTTGTTTGTTGCTTTTGTTTTTATTTATTTTGGATTTTAGAGACAACCTGGCCTCATTCTTCCTTTATAGCCGAACCTGAGTTCAGTTCTTAGCTCTGACATGTTGGCTCACAATCACGTGTAACTCAGGTTCTTCCGACTTCCCTGGCATATGTATGGCATACAGACACACATGCAGGCAAAATACTTATGCACACAAAATGAAACAAATAAATATTTAGAGAAAAATGAGAAAACCCCTACTTAGATATATCCTAGGAGCGTTTGTTGCAAATGAAATTGAGTTTCCAGTTTTGGAAAATAACAAGCAGAGATGCTCTGTAGCCCCCCCTGTCCCCCCCTGGGAGATGCTCTGTAGCCGCCCCTGGGAGATGCTCTTTAGCCCCCCCTGGGAGATGCTCTGTAACCCCCCCCCGAGATGCTCTGTAACCCCCCCAGATGCTCTGTAACCCCCCCCCAGATGCTCTAACCCCTCTTGGGAGATGCTCTATAGCGCCCCCCCTGGAGATGCTCTGTAGCCGCCCCTGGGAGATGCTCTTTAGCCCCCCTGGGAGATGCTCTGTAACACCCCCTGGGAGATGCTCTGTAACCCCCCTGCCCCCCCTGGGAGATGCTCTTCTAGAGTGTTGTCAGGTAAGCCCTGTCACCCATCCACTAATAGGAGCCATTTTTGGCTCTGGAGATGATTAATGAGCTAGAAAGTTCCTTGGTCATGCAGGGTCTTGGTTTTCCTAAACTTTAATTGGGGGCGGAGGAGCTTTTTCAAAGTGCATAAGCAGATGAAAAACCCAGCACACCAGCAACCTCACAGTAGGAGAAAGCTGGTGTTTGCCCCAGGCCACTCTGCATGGACAGAAGGGAGGGAGGCCTCCTTCACAAATCGGAACAGAACTCTTCGTCTTTCTACATTTAAGGGTTATTTTTGGTTTTTTTATTTTTTTGGTTTCTCAAGACAGGGTCTGTCTGTGTAGCCTAGGCTGTCCTAGATTCTCTTTGTAGACCAGGCTGGCCTCGAACTCACAGCAATCCGCCTGCCTCTGTCTCCCGAGTGCTGGGATTAAATTTAAGTTTTACTCTGTGTGTGTGTGTGTGTGTGTGTGTGTGTGTATTTTGCCTGCGTATATGTCCGTGCACATCTGTGCCTGGTGGCCACTGAGACCACATTCCCTGAACTGGAAGTACAGATGGCTCACAGCCCCCAAGTGGGTGTTGGGAAGTCCTCTGGAAGGCCAGCCAGTGCTCTAGACCCCTGAGCCATCTCTCCAGGCCCCAAGACCCCTTTCCCTTAGCTTCTTTTCTCTCTAGCTTCCCAGCAGCAATTTTCTCTCTAGCTTCCCAGCAGCAAAGCTGTTCAGAACAGGATCTGAAATTTAATGAACAAATTCTTTGAGGGCCCTCTGAATGCACACCCCCAAATCAAACTCCTTTAACAGCTTAAGTCCAAGACTGACTGCACAGAAAAGGCTGAGTCCACACAAGTCAGGCGAATAAGGTTCATTTATCAGCTTTGCAAAGATAATTCTGTATGAATATGCATCTATGTACGATTATCCACCTATTGTATACGGTCTACAGGCCAGTCCTGTGATGTCCCAATGTTTTCCAGTCTGTGTTCTCTAAGCCAGAAGCTGTATCTTCACCTCCACTGTCGTCCAATTAAGCAGCAAATGAATTTGTGACGGTGTTAGCACCAGGCACTGTCCTTGCCTCTACCCCGGGGCGGGGCACTGCCCGTGGGGCGGCGTGTGCAGTAGTACCTGCTCACCATGCGCCGGCACTGGCTGCACTTGACGGTGCAGCACCACTGAAAGCTGCAGTCACAGCTGCTCACGGCCTCTGTTCTCCTCTCTTCCACCTGCAGCCCACATTCCGTGCACAAGCGCCCGCAGCTGCGCTCCTCCCACTTGGAAGCACTGCGGGGGTTCTGCAGGCACTCGCGTCCTTCTGTGCCGTAGATGCCCAGGCTGGCATTGCGGGTGCAGTAGTCAGGAGACCCCTCTAAGAAGATCAGCTCGGACTCTGCGCTGGGAAGAAAGGCTTCTGTGGGAGCCCAGCGGCCCTCGGCTCTGTTGCTAGCCCTTAGCTGGGACTTATCCATCTCAATTTTCAGCGCGCGGTCGTACTTGGCCTTTAGGTAGTCTCCCATCTCCCGGAAGTCAGCCAGCTGCAGCCAGCACGTCTGGATGCTGCAGCTTCCTGAGATGCCATGACACTTGCAGGTCCTTTTCATGGAGGCCCTCACTGCCTTCGGGGCGGGGTGGGGTGGGGGTGGGGAGGGGGAAAGGGGTGAGGGAGGGGGAAGGGGTGAGGGAGGGGGAGGGGAGGAGAGAGAACATAAAGAAGAACTCTTGGTAGAAAAGGTCAGTGGCTAGCAAGCAAACGGAATATTCTAGAGCCGTATTTCCTTGCTTTGGAGACCTATGTGGATTAGGGGTAGTTTCGAGGAGACTGTTCAAGGCTTAAGGATCACGATGCTATGCGTGGAGATCTGGCCAAATGCTGAAAAGGTGACCGCAGCCAGAAATACATAGGCTCCTGGCCCAGCCCAGTCACTTCTTGAGTGTGTTTCTTGGCCCAGTTGAAACAAGTATTAGATAAAATAGGGTAGGGTGCTTGCCGAGTATGTGTGAGGACTAGAGTTGAGTCTCCAGTACCTCAAAAAAGCAAAAGCAAAGGAAAAAAAAAAAAAAAAGGTGATCAAAGAAATACTTTGTAAGTTACAAAAGAAATGACTTCAGTGGGCTGGAGAGATGTCTCAGTAGTTAAGACCACCGGCTGGCTGCTCTTCCAGAAGACCCCGGTTCAATTCCCAGCACCCACATGGCAGCTCACAACTTTCTGTAACTACAGTTCCAGAGGCCTCAGCACCCCCACACAGACATACATGCAGGCAAAATACCAATGCACATACAATAAAATAAATCATTTTACAAAATTACAACCTCAGCAGGCCATGGCGGTGCATGCCTTTGATCACAGCATTTGGGGAGGCAGAGACAGGCAGATCACTGTGAGTCCGAGGCCAGCCTGGTCTACATAGTGAGTCCAGGACAGTCAAGGCTACACAGAGAAACCCTGTCTTGAAAAAAACAAAACTCAAAACAAAACAAAAGATACTTTATCTGTTTTGAAGCCTGGATCTAGACTATCTGTGGCAATTTGTCTGTCACCTGTCACCCTCCTTCCTGTCTCCTCTACCCTCCCACCCCCCAATCCCCCCACCCACTCAGAGAGAAAGGAGCTCCTGGTATCTGAACCCATTTGCCCTCAAGGCAGTGGTTGCCGGTCATCCTGAAAGTGCCTCTCTCCTGCCCTGGGGGACCAGAATACCCGGGAGGAGGCTCATGGGAAATTTCAGTGATTTTCATTCCAAGTCCAACTTACTTCCACATTTGAGTTCATGATCTCACCCCACCAGAACCTTGGTGAAGAATAGATTCTACAGTCTCAACCTCCCAAATCCCAGACAGACTTTAGGACGATTATAGGCCTCTATGAATGTCTTCGTGTACGGTTAAAGTAGTTAAAATCTTTGGGGCTGTAATTTCAGCACTCGGGAGGGTAAGGTAAGAGGATTGCTTGAGTCCAAGGACTACATAGGGAAAGACCAGGGAAGCCAGGGCTACCTAAAAAGACTCCATTTTGGAGAATACCTGCCTGCCACCAGCCGCCAACACACACACACACACACACACACACACACACACACACACACACACACACGAGAGCATGCCAATAAAAAGTATTAAATGCATTATTTAACGCATGGAAGCAAGGTTTATCAACTGCATTGTCTCGCAGAAGCCACTTTTCTTGGACTCAACTGCCTTTGTCGTGCAGAGAACAGAGGCGACTGCCTCAGGTCATCCTGAATGGCTTTGAGGGTGAATGAGACAGCTCTTGGTGACTGTGAGGGGGCTGTTGTCAAAACTGGATGGCCCCTGTACCCACCAGCCTGCCGGCCCTGTTGTTGTGCAGGTTTACCAGGGCTCTGGCATCCTTCCCTTTCTCCAAACTGTCCACAAAGAGTTTGGAGATCTTTTCCCCGAAGTCCACGTTGTCGCTGCAGCCTCCCCAGATCCAGCCATGGCCGCCTAAACACAGGAGAGAAGTTTTGCGTACAAAATGGCTAAATCCCAGAGTCGCAGTCTGCTCAGTCAGTCGGACAGCTAAGCCATCCCCAAGGGCCCTAAGATGATAAGCTAAAGAGGTGTGGATCTGAAGGCGGGGCAGGGGAACAGAGCTACTTGGAGTGGGCGGGTAGGGTCCCAGGTGCTTCTCACCCCAGGCAGGAAACAGGTGCGTGTGCAGGCACCCAAACCCAGACGTCTCAGAGACTCTTTGCAGCTCTGATGTTCTGGAGCTTTGCACCTCTACAACAACAGTACCAGAGCCCCCTCCACCCTCATTAGTGACAGGTCTGAGTCTGTAAAGAGTGAGGGAGTTTGGTTGAGGACAAGATATTCTTTTTATTATTGTTGTTGTTGTTGTTAGTTTTTTTGAGACAGGGTTTCTCTGTGTGTAACTTTGGCTGTCCTGGACTCACTTTGTAGACCAGGCTGGCCTCGAACTCACAGCAATCCTCCTGTCTCTGCCTCCCACCTCCCGAGTGCTGGGATTAAAGGCGTGCGCCACCACGCCCGTCTAGGACAAGCTATTCTTGTACCAGGGTTGGACCTTTAACTCCCGCAGCCTTCTCACTCCCAGTCTCCCTTGTTGGTTTTAGAGAAACTTTGTAACTCCTGGTCTCAGAGATTAGGGTCAACTCAGCTCTCACCAATCCATGAACTCCCAAGAGTGAAGGGATTGCTAGTCTAAGCATCTAAGAGAGCTCAGTGCCCCAGACTTAGAAAACTCCATCTGTGCACAGCTCTGGTGCACCCCACCCCTTCCTTACAAACTACTCCTCCACAGAACCAACGTACCTGTTTTTCCATTCTTGGACTCATCACAGCCACAGTTTTCAAAGTCACCCATGCTACAGTTCTTGGTGATGGTGTACACGACTCCAGCGGAGCGGATAGCATGGATGAAGGATGTCTCTCTCGTGGCTTTGGAGAGAAATTGGGGGGTGGGGTGGGCACTGACTAGAAACTCAGATCCTCGAGGGCCCAAATCAGAGGCCGTGGGAACACAATGGCGGCTTGTTGTCCCTGCCTCACCTTCTCAGGCGCTTAGCATTTCCTTCCCCTCAGAGCACTTCCCCTTTTCACACTGCTCACTTTATCCAGGCAGGAATGGACACCCCCAAGCTACAGATGGGGGACTTGAAACCCAGAGACCCATGAAGCTAAGGCCACTGGCCAGCTGTGGCTTTCGGATCAGGAGTTTGCTCTCCTGAAGTCTGTCCTAGACCTTTGCCCACTAGCACACAGGTGGTGTGACACAACCACAAAGCTGGCGTAGGTGAGTGAGAAAGACCTTTTATTTCGGAACACAGAGTAGGGAGGCCTTATATTGTGTGTGTGCGTGTGCATGTGGGTGCGTGTGCCTGTGTGTGTGCCCCTGGAGGCTCAAGGTCAACATCAGGTATCAATTGTGCTCTGTCTTACTTTGGGATAAGGTCTCTCATTGAATCAAGCTCAGTGATTGGCTGGGTCACTAAGGCCCCTGGATCCTCCTGTGCCTGTTTTCCAGAGACAGGATTACAGGTGTGTGCCACCACACCCAGATCCAAACCATGTCCTCCTGTTTGTACAGCAAGGCCTTGATCCACTGGGCCATATCCCCAGACACCCTGGCCGGGTCTCATCTGACAACACTCCTTAGTCTACCTGCGCGTTCCACAGGAAGGATGCTCTCCCTGCCCTGTCTCCTTCACCCTCTCCAAGTCTTCTCAGCAACTCTATTGTTCCTTTTATTTTTTTTTTTAAAGATTTATTTATTTATTATGTATGCCAATCTCGTTATAGCCACCATGTGGTTGCTGGGAATTGAACTCATGACCTTTGGAAGAGCAGTCAGTGCTCTTAACCTCTGAGCCATCTCTCCAGCCCTATTGTTTCTTTAATAAGGTTTTCCATACAAACTACTGCACCTAACTGTAAACACGCACACACATATATACACGCACACACACATATACACGCACACACACATATACATGCACATGTTCGAACACACACACACACAGTTACACTCATTTACATACACATATAGACACATATACACACACATCACAGACATATACACATACATTCCACACACACACACACATGCACACATCATACACACCACATACACATGCTTCTCACAAACATGCAATGCACATTCATCACCCATTCACACCATGTACACACAGACACACCCCTACACGCACAGACTTCTCACACACATGCACATACATATACATCACCCCTACACACCACACACACACACACACACACACACACACACTGCACACACAGCCACCTAAGGCGAACTTATCGTAATCTTTCAGCGTTATTGTTACTAGGCTTTTATGATGATGGGCAAACGTAACTCAAGGGCTCCACTGAACCCTTCTTCCATTTTTATTGCAGTTCATGTAAACCAGAGCAAGGTGAGCACGTATAAGCACACCAATGCAGGTCTGCATCAGAACCTACAGTAACATGTGCCATAGCATCCCTCCGTTCATTTCAGCCAGCCCTCACCATACTCCTAGGCTTGTGAGATGGCTCAGAACTTCAAGGCATTGCGTCCAAGTCTGGTGACCTGAGTTAGTCCCAAAACTCAGGGTGGAAAGAAGGAACAAACTTCCCCATGTTGTGTTCTCTCTCTCTCTCTCTCTCTCTCTCTCTCTCTCTCTCTCTCTGTGTCTCTCTGCCTCTCTCTGTCTCTCTCTCTCTCTCACACACACACACACATACACACACATTGCAGCATGCCCCCTCATAAATAAATACATAGTGCAAAACTCCTTTTGAGCAGGTCTAAAGCCCCCAGCTCCACGTGTTGAGAGAGAAAGAACCCTCAGGGTCACACAGCCAGGAAGTAGCGTGTCAGGAGCTCACCAGTCACTTTCACATTTCACCGTGCACACACATTTCATACACACACGTACCGCCAGCCCACCATGAGCCGCATCCCATGGGAACTTACCCCCTCTCAGCCTGTTGTGGGTGGAAAACTGGAACGCATGTTCCGGACAGTTCCATCGCTCCCAAGCAAACTGGAACTTACACTCTTCGATGCCAATCTGAGCGCCCAAGGCCACACTGGTGGTGTAGGTCAGATAGGCCTGTGCCAGAGAACAGGGCTGTGAGCTTCCCCGGGTATAGGTCATGTGGGTTCAGGGAAAAGGCAGAACTCAAATACAGTAGCTTCCCAGCCAGAACCCATGGGGGTGGGGGTGGGCATTGCTCAGTAGGAGACCACTTGCCTAGCATACACAAGGCCCTAGGTTCAATCCCGGGCACCACAAAACAACAACACAGCAAATCAAAAATAAACAGTGCTGGATTTCTGAGTGAGCAGCACTGACATTGTCTCCCGTGCTCTTTCCTTTCCCCGGAAGAACTTCATCAGGGACCCCAGAGGATAAGAACAGGAGGGGTGAGAGATCATCCTACCTTGGGACCTGTTATCAGGAAATTATTCACTGACCTACCAAAAAGAAAAACTGAGGTGAGGCGGGGGGGGGGGGGGGGGGGGGGGGGGGGGGGGGCGGTGAGACAGTGAGCTTCCCCAGTGGGGAATGGGGCTGGGGAAAGCCTTACCAGGCAATGGCACTGAAGGCGAAATGGCACATGCCCGCAGCCACCCACAGCATGAGCCAGGGCTTCATGACGCTGCCTATCCCAGGAGACGAGATGCAGCTCAGAGCCAAGTGCAGAGAGGTTAGGAGAAGGCCACGCCCCTCTCAGTATGTAAGTAGGCAAATTCTCAATGGACTGCAAGGAAAACTCAACAGCCCATCTCATTTGTCTCTCATTGGCAGAACCCTGGGAACCACTGACCCAATGGGGGATCAGAGAGGAGGGTCCCCGCCTACCAAACCTACAAGGAGGCCACACCCTTCTCTCCCAGACAGAGAGGGGCTGAGGCAGGACTCCCACCCTTAGGGTCACTGACTGCAAGAGAGGGCCCATTGCTTAGAATTACATAGCGTCCAGCAGCCCAGGCCCCGCCCCCGAACTGGTCACCTCTCCCTGGGAACTGCGGATCTTCAAGAGTTAAGGAGGCCACACCCTTCACTCCGATTTCCTCCCCACATTGTTAATCATCATAGGAGAACTTTTTGGGGACCCCTTCCTAAATGAGTGGGTACACTCATTGCCTCTACTCCTGCCCTGGATGACTGTAAGGTGATGGAACAGTGGGGCTGTGGAGCGAAGCCCACAGCGAAGCCCACTGTTTCTTCTACTTTCCGTCAATGGAAGGTTTGGTATATTTCTAGTCTTCCCTTTTGTGTCTGGAGATCAGATCTCCAGTCTTTATGTTTTTTAAATTTTTTTAATTTTTTGGTTTTTTAAATCAATCTTTGTGCCATCCAGACCTACATTTGAAAAAAAGACCCCTACCTTTATTTCTGTAACCGACACCGCTTTGTGGTTGAGGCATGCTGGGTGTCAAACTTAGTGGCTCTTGCATGCTAAGTGCCACTCACTGCTGCTGAGTGACACCCCCAGCCTCCTCTTGATGCCACTTTGTCACTACGGTTTTAGCTGCTAGGCAAGAGACCTGTCTTTCTGATTCCCTGTGGTCTTAGTCCTTTAGAAAGCGGCTGGATAAACAGGGAAGGAAGGAGGAAGGAACCCCAGGGCCCCACCCCCTGCCCCTCCCCAGTTCCTGTTGTGGGTGAGGGGTTGGGTCTTATTCTTTTTTTGTTGCTGTTTTACTTTGTAGAGTAGGGCCTTACTCTATCACCCAGGCTAGTTTAGAACCGACCATGGCTTGTCCAAGCCTGCTTCAACCTGTATGTGGCACTTTATAAAAATGCAGAGAAGGAAGCGAGGAGTGTTCGGCCTGTGTGTTTGCATGTGTATGCACACACTCTGTGCTTATTTCTGCTCAGAGTCAAGAAAGAGCACATAGTTTATTTTTATATAGTTGTTTAAAGGATTTGTTCAATTATTTTATGTGTATGAGTGTTTTGCCTGCATATGTTTGTATGTCATGTGTTTGCCTGGTGGCCTGAGAGGTCAGAAGAGATCATTGGATTCTCTTTGACTGACAGTTGTGAGCTGCCAAGAGGGTGCTGTGAATCAGACCCAGTGCAAGAGCATCCATGGCTCCTAACCCCTGAGCCATCCCTCCAGCCCTAAGATCTTACACTTTCTTAATAAATGGACCCATGTGATCTCAGTTTCCTCGTCATAAAATGGGGAACAAGATCGCCCTGGGGGTCTGTCCACATCAGACCTTGTGTTGTGCTGACCGAGGTCCTTCATCACAGACACAGGGGGAGGGGACAGCCAGGCACGCATTACTCCTGGCCATCTCATATATCGATTTTCATGGTCCCAGCTCTATTATCTCATCAGCGTGCTTTGCTTCCCTCACCCCCACCCCTTGGTGCTGGGGATTGAACCCAGGACCTTTCCATGAATACCAAGTACATGTCCCTCCATCCACATCAGTCCCAACTCAGTGGAGTTTGTGTTGTAAGGGTGGCTTGTTTATTTATTTGTTTTTTTTGTTTGTTTGTTATTTGTTTGTTTGGTTGGTTTGGTTTTGGTTTTTCTTTTCTTTTCGTTTTTCCTAAGACAGGGTTTCTCTAGGTAATAGCCCTGGCTGTACCAGAACTCTTTGTAGACCAGGCTGGCCTCGAACTCACAAAGATACAACTGCCTTTGCCTCCCTGAGTGCTGGGATTAAAGGCATGTGCCACCGCACCCAGCTGTTTTGGTGTTTTTTTGTTTTTTTAAAGATTTATTTATCTATTATTTATACAGCATTCTGCCTACATGCGTGCCTACATACCAGAAGAGGGCACCCGATCTCATTGTAGATGGTTGTGAGCCACATGTGGTTGTTGGGAATTGAACTCAGGACCTTGGAAGAACAGACAGTACTCCTAGCCTCTTCCCTATCTCTCCAGCCCTGTTTTGTTGGTTTTTTGTTTTGTTTTGTTTTTATTTTTTGGTGGTTTTTATATTTAGTTATTTATTTACTTTTTGAGATAGGGTCTCACTATGTAGACCAGGCTGGCCTTGAACTCGTAGACATCTGCCTCCTTCTGCCTTCCAAGTGCTGGGATTAAAAACATGTGCTACCATAACCAGTCGTTCTGCTGCTTTTGGGGGGCACAGGGCCTTACTACATAATCAGGCTGACTCTGAAGTTGCTCTGTACCCCAAGGCTGGGCTCAAGCCTGTATTCCTCTTGCTGTAACCTCCTGAAAACTAGGATTTCAGGTCGGGACCCCCATTCCTGGCCACATCTCACTATTTTGTAAGGGATGACCGACCCAACTGTTGGTTTCTGTGAATAGAAATCTAGAGCTGATAACCAGAACAGAAGGTGACAGTAGACACAAGGCTGGTGGCAGTGACAAGACAGCCACACTACTGCTGCTGAGGTGGGTGGTGTGATGGTCAATGTTCTGCAGCCATCTTGCCGTAGTGTGAGTTGTCCCATCATGTCTGGCTTCAGTCTGCCACCATGGGTGTGGGAAGAGATTCACAGTAGCCTAGTCTTATACAGTATTGTCCTCAAGAAACAGAGAATAAATAAGCTCAAGAGCTTAAATAATAGAAACTGTACCAAAACATTAGGAATTGATCAATTTTGAGAATTATCTTTTTTTTTTTAATGCACCATCTTGTCTGGCTTTTATGTGCCCTAGGCATGGAACAGCTTTGGCCACCAAGCCAGGCATCAAGCTAGGATGAACAAAGGACTGCCATCTGCCCTGCCCCTGACTGATATAAGAATACCACCACCAGCAAGGTGTCTCTTTGCCCATTGCCAGGGGGGTGGGAATTATCTTATTTTAAAGTAATATAAGGCTAGGGCTATGTAATTTAATTTAAATGAAGTTTTAGACTTATTTATTTTATTTTTATGTCTATGAATACTTTGTCTGCATGTAGGTTTATGTAGTATGTATATGCAGTGCCTGAAGAGGCCAGAAGAGGGTGTTGGATTCCCCTGTGAGTGGAACTACAGGCAGTTTCTGAGCAGCCATATAGGTTCTAGAAGTGGATGGAACCAGCGTCCTCTGGAAGAGCAGCCAGTGCTCTTAATCACTGAACCATCTCTCCCTAAAATTTACCTTTCAATAATGGCTGTGTGTCATCTATCTGGCAACATTCCTGAAAGCATACCCACTCTCCAACGCTAGGGAAGCCGCATTTACCACACCACTAGAGCCCAGGATTACTGCTCTAGGCTGCTAGGAGATAGAGCGGAAAAAAACTACACACCTGTTCCCTGGTTGTGCTAGAACTCACTACTCGGAAGAGGCTGAACTCAAACTCATAGAGACCCACCTGCATGTGCCACCATATTTGTCCAACTTCCTGCTGATGTTACCGTCAAACAACTTTGTTTTGAGCTGGCTAGATGGCTCAGTGGATAAAGGTACTTGCTGCCAGGCTTGATGGCCTGAGTTCAATCCTTAGGACTCACAGGGCGGAAGGAGAGACCTGACTTCCTGCAAATTCTCTTCTGACTACCACCTGGGGCATGAACACCCCTACACAGACAGACACACAAGATAAATCAGTGGATAAAAGAAAAAAAAAAACCCAATAAACAAAAAACAATTGTTGGGGGTGGTAGAGACAGTCGGGTCACTGTGAGTTCAAGGCTAGCCTGGTCTACAAAGTGAGTCCAGGACAGCCAAGGCTACACAGAGAAACCCTGTCTTGGAAAATAAATAAATAAATAAATAAATAAATAAATATTATGTGTTCCAGGTGTGTATGAGCCTTTAACCCTTGCTGAGCTGTAGGTCTTGCTATCTGCTTCAAGTGGCTCAGCGCCCAGTAGGATAGGGCGCTAAGGTGTGTGAGCACCTGTAATTCACTGCAGGGAAGAAGGTATGCATGTGACACAGTGAGTAAATGCAAATGTCCCTCAAAGGCATTCACAGAGCTCAAAAAAATAGTGTGGCCACACAACCCCCAAAACACCTCCAGCATTCCAGGATGATGGGATTTCCTAGGGTGTCCCTAGGGAAGCACAGGGCGGCTGCCATCAGTGCGGGCTGGACCACAGGTGTGACGCTTGATGCCCCAGGGCCATTTATGTTGAGTCCCGTTTTACAGGGAGCAGCTGAGATCCAGTAAAAGGAGACTTACCCAGGGTCACACAAGTGCATGGTGGCTCAGCCAGGCCAGATGACACTACCCTGCTTCTCCAGAGATGGGCGCTGCAAACTGTCAGTGCTGCAAGGATGATCTGGAGTAAGTCAGCATGGCGGGTCACCCCACCACCACCGTCCCCCACCCCGCAAACCTGTGCTCTATCCTCCTGTACAGTCACTAGTCTTCCCAAGCCCTGGGTGGTTCTTTTCTACATTGCTTGTCGGGGCTCTGTGCTCACAGTGGCCACTAGCACTGTGGAGCAAGTGGAGGAAGAGCAAAAGGGGAGTGTGTGAGGCGGGGTCAAGAAAGAGAATTTCTCAGCTGATTAGATGAGCGGGAAACGGTCGAGAATGAGGCTTCACACATAGTCTTGAGAGAGGAGACACTGAGGGAGTTCCGAGTTCCGAGAGGGTTAGTCCACCTTTTCCCCCTTCAGCCCAGGGTTCCAGTGCAGGGAGGGAAAGAGACCTTCACGATGGGAAACAGTCAGGGGTCTGTTGAGCACTCAGGCCAGCGTGGGGTGGGTACACAGGGCGATGAGTGCAATTCCTAACTCTTCCGATTGGCAGGTGTGAGCCCTTCACTAACCTGGACTCTGCTGATGTCTGGGGCTTGCCATTTCTGGCCACACAGGGACCTTCCCAAAGACACATTCATTCCTTCCAGCTCAGGGAGGCGCCCAGGTGGCAGAGGGTGGTGTCTGGGCAGGGTGGGGGAGGGGCTTACCGGAAGAAAGGTCTCAGTTCAGCCTTCTAAAGCTTCTTTTCTGGTTCCCCCACAGTCCTACCTGTGGACAGTGGATATGACATGGAAATTCTCAATTGTCTACACTGGGATTTTAGGCCAGTGCAGTGTGTGAGATGCAGGGCTCCCTGAGTTCCAGAAAGAACCCTATGGATTTAGTTGCATCTTTAGCCCTCTTCAGTGTTTCTTTATTACTACGTCATTCCGTTATTTCTTTATTAATCGTGGGTTTGTTTGTTTGTTTGTTTTTGTTCTTGAAACAGGTCTTACTATGTGGCCCTAGCTGGCCTACAACTTGCTATATAGACCAGGCTGGCTTTGAGCTCACAAAGACCCACCTGCCTCTGTTTCTAGAGTGCTGCATTAGACACCTGACTTGTTTTTTAAAATTTATTATTTACTATTGATAGGGTTTCTCTATATAGCCACCTCCCTGGCTGTCCTAGAAGTCGATTTGTAGACCAGGCTGGCCTTGAACTCAAGAGATTCATCTGCCTCTGCCTCCTTGCTATTAAATCCCTGCCTCTGCTGGGATTAAATGCATGCCCTACCACCACCCAACTGTGTATTATTATTTTTTACACTTATTCATTCATTTATTTGTGTGTGAAGCTATGACACAGAGTGCTTGTGGAGGTCAGAGGGCAACGTGTGGGAGGGAGCCTCTTTTCTCCTACCATGTGGATTCTGGGTTGAAAACTCAGGTCACTGACAGGCTTGGCAGAAAGACCTCCCTTTCCAGCTTTTCAAGGAGAGTGCTTGTAACACTGATAGTGAGATTTTAGTCCTTTGCAGAGACAGAAGCATAAATGCATCTATCTATCCATTCCAAACACATTGCAAAAAAAAAAAAAAAAAAAAAAGTGCCAGCAAGCCACACTTACAGATTCAGGAAAAGTCAAGAGATAATTCTACACAAGAGGAACTCTGGCTCTGCTCAGATGGATGCTTATAGGACTCACTGGGAGGAAAGGCCGTAGCTGGGTGAGGCCTGCCGTCTAGTGGCACATTGTGGTATAACAGGTTTTTGTTGACAGGCCTGGGATTTTTGCCTTTATTTAAGAGTCTCTCTGAGGTAGGGACATTGTCAAGTTTGCAGACTGTCTCTAAAAAGCTTGTGGTGTACTTGTATATACAAAACATAGTTTTAATACCTATTAAGTAGGTAACTAGTGCATACACAAAAATGTGTTTTTTAAAAGTGTATTTGTTTTGTTAACCAAAAAAAACAAAAACAAACAAACAAAACCTGAAATTGAAGTATATAATAAACACGAGTTTTTCTGTCCCGCTCCCTGTAAGTAATCATTATGGACAGTTTAGCATACATTAATTTCTCGGCACATATTCACACATATATGTATATGTATGTACTATATATAATTTGTGTGTGTGCACATCCACATATACATGCACAAGTATGCATGCACATATGTGCATGTGTATTTGGAGGTCAAAGGTTAATAGTGGGCGTTTTCTGTTGGACCCTGCTGTTAAGGTTGAAGTCTGGCATTACCAGAAGGCCCCTGAGATCGGTGCTAAAACGCTGGACTCCCTTCCTCAGCATGGTTCCCTCCTCTCCGCCTGAACTGGGAAAACCCCAGGCCCTCTAAGGAGTGTCACATAGCCCTCATGGAGAATACCGGCCCAACCCTGCCTCTAAGACACCTATTCAGTGTGCACCTGGGAAGTCCTGGAAATGCCCTGCCCCATGCTAATTAGCTGTTTTGGTACCTTAGCTTTCAGCTAATGACCTTTCTCCATACCTGTAACCATACCTGGAGTTTTTCCCCCACCCCACCCAGCATAGGATTCCCCTTCTTATGATAGGACTGCGCTGCTGCATGTAAATGAAGTATCCCTGGTGCTCGCAGGCCCAGCAAATCAGACGCATTCACCCCTGAAGCCCCTCCCACTGCCCAAGGTGTATAAGTCCCTTTTACATGAAATAAAGGCGGGGGGGGGGGGCGGGTGTGGGGTGTGGGGCACCACCATCTAAGTCACCAAAGATCGTCATTTATTCTGGGAAAGGAAGGGCTTCCCTCCTCCGTAAAGGATTGACCGTTGGATGAATGCGGGCCATCTGGAGCTGCTGCTGGGATCCCTCTACTGCACCGCCCATCTTCAAAGGTGAGTGGCAGTCTGTTCTCGTAGCAGGCATTCTGTCAGCCGGAGCCAAACCGAGCTCCCACCACGGCCTCTCGGTTTTGGAGTCCCGGAGACTCCGTTACTGACTGTTTGGTTGGTTGGTTTTTTGTTTTTGTTTTTCTTTTTTTTCTTTCTTTCTTTCTTTTTTTTTTTTTTTTTTTTTTCGTTTTTCGAGACAGGGCTTCTCTGTGTAGCCTTGGCTGTCCTAGACTCGCTTTGTAGACCAGGCTGGTCTCGAACTCACAGAGATCTGCCTGCCTCTGCCTCCCGAGTACTAGGATTAACGGCGTGGACCACTATTCTTGAGCTGGGGTTACAAAAGCGTGAATCACTTAGCCGAGTGCCAACTCTCATTCATAGTCGTCTGTCTGTCTGTCTGTCTGTCTGTCTGTCTGTCTGTCTGTCTCTCTCTCTCTCTCTCTCTCTCTCTCTCTCTCTCCCTCCCTCCCTCCCTCCCCTTGAGACAGTAATTGTACCCTAAGTGCTCCTTGAATTAGAGCCCCTGCCACAGCCTTTGGAGTCTCGAGTGTCAGGATTCAAGCCTGAACCTCTGCATGGTTTGCTGCCTGATTCCTGTTAGCAGATTTCCAAAAGTCCACAGTTCTTTTCCTTGCAAGTTGCCACCTCTATGAGTAGAATTCACTACGCAGAAGTGAATTTCTGCACTCTTTGAGACAAACCCTTCTGCACCTCCCGGGGACCCTGCTGTTTATTGGAGAGGATCTATACAGTACAACCCTTACAATCATCACTGCGCCTTTGTGTGACTTCTTAGGATTTAGAGGAGTCTTCTTTGATATTTCTGATATTAAATACATCTTTTTGTTTTGTTTTTATTTGTGTGTGTGTGTGTGTGTGTGTGTGTGTGTGTGATGCTGTGTGTATGGGTGCCCAAAGAGGCCAGAAGAAGACATCAGATCCCCTGGAACTAGCATTACAGATAGTTGTGAGCCACCATGTAGGTGCTGAGACCCAAACCCAGGTCCAGGTCTTCGTCCTTTGAAAGAGCAACTCACACTCTTAGAATTTTAACTACCGAGCCGTCTCCAGATTTATTTGTTTGTTTGTTTATGGAGACAGGGTTTCTCCCCATAGCCCTGGCTACCCTGGACCTCACTAGGTAGAACAGACTGGCTTCAAACTCACAGAGATTCACAGGCCTCTGCCTCCCACGTGCTGGGATTACAGATGTGAGCCACTGCTCCCAGCTTTCATTTTCTTCTTTAGGATTAAAAAGAATATATATTTATGGGGGGGGGGCAGATAGAAGGGTGCATGCATGGAGACCAGAGGAAACTTGTGGACTCCGTTCTTTCCTTCCACCCTGTGGATTCCAGGCATCAAACTCAGATCACCAGCCCTGGGAGACAACACCTTTCCCCCTCAAAGACTTAATTATGAATTCAGTGCTCTGCCTGCATGTACAACTGCCTGCCAGAAGAGGGCACCAGATCTCATTCTAGATGGTTGCGGGCTACCATGTGGTTTCTGGGAATGGAACTCAGGACCTTTGGAGGAGCAGTCAGTGCCTTAACCTCTGAGCCATCTCTCCAGCCCATCTCCTCTTCTTTTTGGGTTGGGACAGTCTCATGACTAGCTTGGAACTCACGAAGTAGCTGAAGATAACCTTGAACTTCTGATCCACCTGTCTCTACCTTCCGCGTGCTTGAATTACAGGCATATACCCAGCTTCTATCAGTATACTTTGGCTTTCTTTTAATGTTGAGAAATAAGTCAGGAAAACACTATTTGCGACAGCTTTTAAAAAAAAAAAACTTTAAGAATGAGGCTGGGCATGGTGGTACACAGCTTTAATCCCAGCACTCGGGAGGCAGAGGCAGGTGGATCTCTGTGAGTTCGAGGCCAGCCTGGTCTACACAGTGAGTCCAGGACAGCCAAGGCAGGTGGCGCTCTTAACCACCGAGCCATCTCTCCAGCCCCTAGGTACAGAGTTTTAACTTCTGTCTTTCTCTCATTGAGGAAGAATCTCATTTCACTTAGCTCGGTGGTTTTCAACCTTCCTGATACTGCAACCCTTTAATACAGTTAGCTCCTCATGTTGTTGGGAGCCCCCATCTATAAAATTATTTCAGTGAAACAAGTATAACTTTGCTGCTGTTATGAACTGTGATGTGAATATTTTTGGAGATAGAGGTTTGTCCAAGAGGTCATGACCCACAGGTTGAGAACCATTGGTGTAGGCTGAGGCTATGTAGCCAGGGATGTCCCGGAACTCGGAATTCCACCTGCCTCTGTCTCCTGCCTGCTGGGATTAAGGGCATGGGTCACCACACCGAGCCTGGTTTTGAAATCTGGAGACTCCACCTTGCTCCCAAGCACTGGGAATTTGGGTGTGCTCCACCACACCTGCCTTTGTGTAGTTTCTTAAGAAGCAATTTAGCCAGTAAGTGTTGGGTGTGTCTGAGGAGAGCAGTCAGACAGCTGGACCGAGGAGGGCCTGTCAGGCAATGCCTGAGGGGCGTGTTTCTTGCTGCAACCAAATAGCATTTGCGGTCGTGTGAATTTACGCGGTGAAGTTCCAAAGGGAAATGAGGCAAGATGGTTACGGAAGCCCAGAATACTGGGTGTCTGGTAGGAGGTAGGGAGGGCTGGAGAGATGGCTCGGTGCTTCTGAGGACCACTCGGTGAGTCTGATTCACAGATCCCACATGGTGCCTCACAACTGTCTGTGATTCCCAGTTTCAAGGAAATGCAATGCCACCTTCCGTCCCCCTCCAGCAGGCGTACATATCTTGCATAGAGAACACTCCAGCAAAACATCCATACACATAAGAAATAAAATAAAACCCCCAAACCAAACCCAAATTAGCAAAGGAACAACAAAACCTACCCCCCCAAAAGCTCCTTTGCCCTCTGAGTCAGCTTCCCGACCCTGTGAAGGTGTTTCTTTCTTTTGGCCTCAGAACACAGTGGAAAATTCCCGAGACTCTATGAGTTCCTTGAATAGAGAAAGTTTGGGAACTTCCAGTCTATGAAAAGTCCCTGGCACATTGCAGGTGCTTAACAAATGCAATAAACCATTAGGGAGCTTTGTACAAGGGAGCAAGCTTCTTCCGTTGTATTTCTGGT
Source organism: Acomys russatus (assembly GCF_903995435.1). Lineage (NCBI taxonomy): Eukaryota > Metazoa > Chordata > Mammalia > Rodentia > Muridae > Acomys > Acomys russatus. The sequence continues at coordinate 23,098,331 of NC_067156.1, read as the reverse complement.
CCTAGGGGAAGCCACGTCTGCATGGTCGGCAGCTTGACATAAACACTATGAACAGCAGCGACAGCCACATGGAACACAGCAGCCGACTGAGGCAGAGGTGCTGAAGACAAAGGGTCTCCGAGACACCAGAGAAAGACGACCAGAGTGAGTAAGGCTTGGCCTCACTCTCACAGCCTGTACTTACATAATTCATCGAAGCAAAACTTATTGTCTGCAGAGGATTTTGGTGTCTAGTTCTGTTTTGTCTCATTATCACACTCTGTTGTAGAATTTCTGCCTAAAGATGTCTCCACAGATACCAAAAGGTTGGGAAACTGTTGGCTGCAGTCTAGACCAAGTTGAAAACAGGCCTTGAGCACGCCTTTAATCCCAGCACTAGGAGTAGGGGGTACGGGGCAGAGGCAGGAGGATCTCGGTGAGTTCCAGGTCAGCCTGGTCTACAGAGTGAGTCCAGGACAGCCAAGGCTACATGATGGGAAGTGTCTCAAGTGTGGGTCACATTAGAGAAAAAGCAAATCAGCTGGTGTTTTTTACCTAGTTCACTAAGTATTGCTGCTTTTGAACCATTATGGAACCAACAACAAATGATAATTTCCCAGTATCCCACCACTTAAAAGCTATGTAAGAGCTGGGGATGTGGTTTCGTTAGTAGGATTGCTGGCTGTCCCAGCTCGATCTCCAGCACTTCATAAACAAGGTGCAGTGGTGCGTGCTTACAGTCCCAACACTGGGGAAGTAGAGGAAGCAGGGTCAGCACCTCATTCTTGGCTAACCTGGTGGCTGTAACTAGATTCCCTATGGTCTGGAGCAATGGCACCCTCCTCAGTCGGCTCAGTATTTTCAATGAGCGTGGGTTTTGGTTTTTATTTGGAGACTAGCTCTTAGGTAAGAGGTAACAGCTAGTTTTAAAAGTGTTGCGTTTCTTTCTTTGTGTATGTGTATGTACATGTGGAGGTCAAGAAGGCAGTCCACGGGAGTGGGTTCTCTTCTCTCACCATGAAGGTCTTGGAGAGCAAACTTCGGTTTGCCAGGCTTGGTGGCAAGCGCCTTTACCTGCTGAGCCATCTTGCCGGCCCCGGCCCGGCCCTAGCGTTAACAGCTTTTACATGTCGTGAGAATATCAGTCTCCTAAACTGTGCCCACTTCCCATGGTTTAATCACTAGGTGAAGCTTTTGGAGCCTCTAACCCTTTGTCCTTGGTCCCTTCATAACGGGGAGACAGGGCTACTGAGTCCTCGAGTCAACACAGTGCAAACCCCAAGCTTGGGTGTTTGCTTGATCTTGTTTACTGGCCTTTTTACAAATGAGGGTGCCCTATGGCAGGTTTGGGGGGGGGGATGCAGTTTATGAGGGTAACTTTTAGAAAATTAGTTGTTAAAAGAAAACAAACAAAAATCAAGGGCTGTTTCTTCCCAATCTTTCTCAGATTTATTTGTTTTTTTTGGTTTGTTTTTTTTTTGAGACAGGGTTTCTCTGTGTAGCCTTGGCTGTCCTGGACTCATTCTGTAAACCAGGCTGGCCTCGAACTCACAGAGATCTGCCTGCCTCTGCCTCCCAAGTGCTGGGATTAAAGGCGTGGGCCACCACCGCCTGGCCCAGATTTACAATTTTTAGTATCTCTAAGCACATACCTTTAATCCCAATGCCCAGGAGGCAGAGGTAGTGGATCTTTGTGAGCTAAGCTTGTCGGCATAGTGGTTACATAAAAGCCTACATAAAGATACCCTGTCTCAAAAACAAACATACAAACAAACTCAAAACAAACAACCAAAACAAGACTGGAGAGATGAGATGGGTCAGTGGTTAAGAGCATTTGTATTAATATTTATTTATTTTTATGTTTGAGTATCCTCTCTGCATGTACACTTACATGCCAGAAGAGGGCGCCAGATCACATTACAGATGGTTGTGAGCCACCATGTGGTTGCTGGGAATTGAACTCAGGACCTCTACAAGAGCGGAGAATGCTCTTAACCACTGAGCCATCCCTGTTAAGAGCATTTGCTGTTCTGGCAAAGCACCCAGGTTCTATTCCCGGCACCCATACGGTGATTCGCAACCCTCTGTAATTCCAGTCCCAGGGGATCCCATCCCTCTGTAGCTTCTGCAGCCACTGCATGCACCTGCTGAACAGACATTCATGCAGGCCAAACACTCATACACATAGAAAGAAAATAATAATAAAAATAAAACTCACCAATAGACAAAGATCTGCCTGCCTCTGCCTCACAAGTACTAGAACCAAAAGCATGTGCCACAACGCCCTGCATTCTTTCTCAGAACGTTTTGGTTTTTGCTAATTCTTTTTGGTCTTGGTCCTTCTGGCAATTCCACTGCAAGCTTAGAACAAGATTAAGAATTTGCTGCAGCTGGGCGTGGTGGCGCACGCCTTTAATCCCAGCACTCAGGAGGCAGAGGCAAGCGGATCGCTGTGAGTTCGAGGCCAGCCTGGTCTACAAAGCGAGTCCAGGACAGTCAAGGCTACACAGAGAAACCCTGTCTTGAAAAAACAAAAAAAACAAAAAACAAAAGAATTTGCTGCAGCAGGGCGGAGTGGTGCATGCCTCTAATCCCAGCAGACACGGACAGGTGGATCTCTGTGAGTTCGAGGCCAGCTTGGTCTACAAAGAGAGTTCCAGGACAGCCAGGGCTATTATACAGAGAAATTCTGTCTCGAAAAACCAAAGGAAGGAAGGAGGGAAGAGGAAAAGGAAAAGAAGTGTGAGGGGGTCTGTCATTCCCCCAGGTACCCATTTTTCTGATTTTTGTTTTTTGTTTTTGTTTTTCGAGACAAGGTCTCTCTGTGTTAGCCTTGGCTGTCCTGGACTCGCTGTGTAGACTAGGCTGGCCTCGAACTCACAGTGATCTGCCTGCTTCTCATTTTCCTGATTTGAAAACAAGAGGCGTTGGGGGAAGGAGGCATCTCGCATACATGGTGTTTGTGACCGCAGAGAATTAAAGGCAAGCTTTCCCCGGAGTACTCAGCCAATGGGGGCTCATCCTGAGGAGGCAACGCTTTCCACCCAACCTTCATTGGCATCCCTTCTCACTCCTGGGTGTTCTCTGCAAGGCTGGGAAGGGGTGTGTTGTCAGGAGCTTGCCACTTTCCTTACAACCTCTCGCTGGCTCTCTGCTACCACCTCTGGCGGAGCCTCTGGAAGCTGGTGACCTCTCAGCACTGGTTGTCATCGCATCCCCTTAGTCAGAGCGAGAACAAGAGCCTTGGCAAGTCCTTGTCCTCGCAACTCGCAACCTTAGGACCCACAACGGTTCCCTTCTTAGCCTTCTCAGAGTCTGGAGCAGCAACGCTGACTGCAGGTCAGACTGCGTCCAAAGCCTCGCTTACCCGAGGGACTTTCCCCCAGCATCTTTTCTCTGTGGTTTTCACTTTGCCCACTTCCCTCCTGTGAAATTGTGTGGTGCCCTAGATGTAAGCACAGGCGGTTTCTGTTCCTGTTGCGGTGTGCTAGGGCCTGAGTCAGGTGCCTCACACATCCTAAATTCACGTCCTGTCACTACACACTCAGTCTGCGCTAATTTTTTGTGGGTAAACTCCAGCCACTTTCCTCACTTTTTTTCCTTCTTCTTCGAGACAGGGTTTCTCTGTGTTGTCTTGGCTGTCCTGGACTAGTATTGTAGACCAGGCTGGCCTCGAACTCACAGCGATCCACTAGCCTCTGCCTCCCGAGTGCTGGGATTAAAGGCGTGTGCCACCACCCGGGTCACTTTTCCTCACTCTTTTTTTTTTTTTTTTTTTTGTTTTGGTTTTTCGAGACAGGGTTTCTCTGTGTAGCCTTGGCCACCCTGGACTCACTTTGTAGACCAGGCTGGCCTCGAACTCACAGCGATCCGCCTGCCTCTGCCTCCCGAGTGCTGGGATTAAAGGCGTGTGCCACCACGCCCGGGTCACTTTTCCTCACTCTTAAGACAACAAAGAAGTGAGTGGGCATATTCAGTACTGTTGGGAGACTTTGGGGGTGGGGTAGGGGTGCTATTTTTGTGTAAGACCCCCCCCTTTCCCATCTGAAACTTATAATTCGGTGTTTTTATTTTCTTGACCAGTGTTGCTGGCATATTTTTGTTGTTGCTACGATGGTGATGATGATGGTGGTGGTGACGATGATGATGGTGATGCGTGTGTGTGTGTGTGTGTGTGTGTGTGTGTGTGTGTGTGTGTGTGTGTGCATGTGTGCACATGGATGGAAACTTTGCTCACTTCCAGCTTCACAGAATGACACTCTGAGAGCTGAAGAGAATGAGGGAAAGTAGTTCTTCTTTTCTGTGACTTGGTTTGATTGCCTTGAGGCAGGAGAATCACCTTGAGTTCAAAGGTGAGTTTGTTGAGAGAGATGGAGCCTCCCTCAGCTTTGGGTGAACGTCAGGCAGAGAGCTGAGGTCCAGGATGCCTGACAGGCAGCAAAGCTACCAGAGCCAGGGCCTTCTGAGGTCCTTGTCTCACGCTCAGGAAAAATAAGGAAAATGAACACAAGGAGCAAGCGAAGTGAATGTACATTTGTCAAGGAAATGGGAGAAAGAACTCCTGAGAGTGGGAAGGGCCCTGGGGGGAGGAATTCCACAGTATTGCTTCCCTGCTGGGCTTTTCAGGGTCCCTCGGGGAGACCTGGATAGATATTTGTTGAGATGGACTGTTTTTGAGTGTATCTCAGGCTGAGCCAGTAAGGAGCCCACACACCTATATATATGCTCCCTCGCCCCAACAGGAGAGTTACTCCTCATGCAGGGGAGGGGCCTGTGTGCCACGGGACCTGATCATGACCCACCATGGACTCTGCTCTTACTTTCTTGGGAACTTCCTCCCTCCCTCCCTCCCTCCCTCCCTTCCTTTCTTTATGTGTGTATAAGGAGTGCATACATGCACATGTGTGGAGACCATGTTGGCTTTCTTTCTTGAGTGCTTTCCACCTTGTATAATAAGGCAGGACACACACTTCTTCACCCCCCTCCCCCAGACAAGGTCTCTCTGTGTAGCCTAGGCTGTCCTAGACTTGCTTTGTAGACCAGGCTGGCCTCGAACTCACAGTGATCCACCTGCCTCTGCCTCCCAATTGCTGGGATTGAAGGTGTGCGCCACCAAGCCCAGCCTTTTTTTTTTTTTTTTTTTAGATTTATTTATTATTTATACAGTATTCTACCTACATGCATGCCTGCACACCAGAAGAGGGCACCAGATCTCATTATAGATGGTTGTGAGCCACCATGTGGTTGCCGGGAATTGAACTCAGGACCTTTGGAAGAGCAGGCAGTGCTCTTAACCTCTGAGCCATCTCTCCACGCCCAGGACACACACTTCTTTTGTGTGTGTGTGTGTGTGTGTGTGTGTGTGTGTGTGTGTGTGTGTGTGGTTTCTCTGTAGCCTTGGCTGTCCTGGAGTTCACTCTGTAGACCAGACTTCCCTCAAATTCAGAGAACAACCTGCTTCTGCCTCTGAGTGCTGGGATTAAAGGCGTGTACCACCACAGGCAGGCTTGGGGCATGACACACACTTGAACCCAGAGCTTGCTGAATGACTGGAATAGCTAGCTCACTCCAGAGAGGCCCCATCTCCATCTCCTGTGTGCTGGGATTACAGGGAGGGCACTGCATCTGCCTGGCATTTATGTAGCTGCTGAGGGTTCTCCCTCTGGTCTTCCCATTAGGGCAGCAAGTGCTTTACCAGCTAAGCCATCCTCCCACCCCCACCCTAAGTTTTCAAAAGGTTAGAGTGTTTTCGGTGTAAGATTCTGCTAAGTGTGGTGGCACATGTTTGTAAGCCCAGTTTCGGTAGCTGAGGAGGAGGATGCAGAGTTCCAGACCAGCCAGTGCTTCCTAGCCACGTATAAACAACATGGAACTACATAGCCATGTCTAAACAGCAACACAGAAGTACATATCCATGTCCAAATAACAACATGGCATCCTGAAATTAGTGTGTGTACACCACACACATACTACACATACACACACCCACACACACCCCACACATGTATACATCACACACACATTCACCCCCTTACACACACACCACATACCCATCATACACATATATGCACGCGTATACACACACGCACACGTATCCACATGTTACACATACCCTACACACACCACACACACACCTATACACACGCCACACACATTACACATACACACAGTCACCTCCTACACACACCCCACACATATATTCACCCCTATACATACAGAACACATCTACACACATATCCATGCACACACCACACACTCTACACACACGACACACCACACGTATTACACACACATATTTACCCCCTACACACACACACACACACACACACACACCTCACGTATATTAACCCCCTATGCACACACCACATATACAGACCACACACACACACACACATATATATACACATATCCCACACACACACACACACACACACACACACACACACACACACACTGGTGCCTCTACCATCCTGGTCTCCTTCCAACTCACCCCACCCCACCAACTGACAGAGATCTCACCCTTCCCAGATTAGATTATCACAGGAAAACAAAGGACCAGGAAGGAACAGAATGATAAAAAGTCATGAGGCTCCGGGAGCTTTTTCCCAGGGCCTCCGGCTGGAGCGCAGTCCTACTGCACTCCTCCTGCAAGAGGCAGACAGCAGGCTCCTGAGAGAGCTTGCAAGCTGAGCTTGTTCAGCCGTGGTTGTGAGGTGCCTGGACCTCCAGTGCCCACCCCAGGGCCTGGCTTCCCTTTATTTTATAATAATTATTGGAGATTTTTAATCAGGTAAAAGTGGAAAAATAATTTAACGTGCTTTTGTGTATCCATCAGTCAGTTTCAAGCTATTTTTAATTTATAACACAAGTGTCTCTCTAGTGTCCCTGGAGGGAGAGAATTTAGCGGCTTCACAGATGTGAGTCACCTGGGCCCTTGCTCTGAAAGGCAATTGCTAATATGAGCACATTTATAGGTTACTCAGGTTTTAAGAAACCACCGCACAGAAACAAAAACCCAAAACAGGTTAATTTTTGCTTTGTTTTGTTTTTTCTTTTAGAGACAGTTTTGCTATGTATTTCTGGCTGGTTCTGGAGCTATGTAGCCCAGGTTGACCTTGAACTCACACCAATCCTCCTCCTGCCTCAACATTCTGGTGTTAAGGTATGAACAAACACAGTCAGGAGATAACCTTAGGAACACCCTTTCATTCTGAGCTATTTAGTGAGAGGATTATAAAATAATCACTTTGCATAAAAGAGACTGTCTGTGATTTATACCTGTAATTAGCACTGAAAGGCAGCAAGGGTGGTACACGCCTTTAATCCCAGCACTCAAAAGGGGGCAGAGGCAGCTGGATCTCTGTGAGTTAGAGGCCAGCTTGGTCTACAAAGAAAATGCCAGGGCAGCCAGGGCTGCACAGAGAAACCCTGTCTCGAAAAACAAACAGTGTCTCCAAAGCTCAGTATGGCATAGTATTGTAACCCCAGCCACTCAAGAGTTTAAGTAGGAGGATTGGGAGTTCAAGGCCAGTTTAGGGAAAATATTTTGAGTTTCTGTCTCAAAAATAAATATAAAGAGGAGCTAGGAGAAAACAGTGAAAAGCAGTTGCTTAGCATTTGAAAGCCCGGGGTTCAATTCTCTGGGGGGACGGAGGAAGCAAAGTTGTTCAGGACTCTGTTTTAATAAACTATAAGACGTTTGTGGGAGGAGAGTGGGCACAGCTCCAGGATGCGGACTGAATGGGGCCAAGGTCTCTCTATGTTTCTTAGTGTTCCCATTTTATTTATCTTTGACCCTTGTCCTGTGGGCTGGTTCTTTATCTCCTAAGGACAGATATAATAGCCAGCCAAGTCAACCTGAGCAGTCTTTTGGGCAGCGTTCAGCCTTGTTGCTGGGAAGAGGACGGGCATGGTGAAAACTCCTCCACTGATTGAAAGGAGCACCTGCTGGGCTGAGCTGGGTGAGTTCCTTCCCTCTGAGGCCTCCTGGGGGGGGGCATTGGGGGGGAGTTGAGAGGGTGGAGTGTGAAAGGAAGCTTTGGGAAAGACAAAGTGGAGCTTTTAGGGCAAAATTTACTAGGATTTGATTAGGCCAGAGGTGGTGGGCCATGCCTGTGATCCTAGCACTTGGGAGGCTGAGGCTGGAGGATTGCTGAGTTCCAGAGCAGCCTGTGCTACATTGCAGCCTGTTTAAAAAAAGAAAAGCCCCAGGGACTGTGGAAACTGGCTCACTGCCAAGTCTATGTTTATGCTCAAACTGAAAGCAGAAAGGTGGGCAGCAGGGACAGGTGGGCATCTCAGGGGGTGACCCTGCTGCTCCCTGCCCCTCACTTGTGATTACAGAAACATAGCACAATGCACAAAGAAGCCATCGCTTCCACTGCTCAGCCTAATTAGATGAATAGTGCCAGGAGTGGTGACTCTGGCCCAGAATCCTGGCATTTGGGAGACTAACGCAGAATTACTGTCAGTTTTATGCCAGCCTGGGCTACATAGTAAGTTCTAGGCCAGCCTGACAGGGTAAGAGCCTGTCTCAAAAAAAAAAAAAAAAATAATAATAATAATAATAATAAAAAGGAAAAGAAATAAATTACATACGGTATCCATTGTCAGTCAAAGTTCAAGTAAATTTGAAATGTTCATTTTTACAGCTTACAAAATTTATTTTATTTTGAAACAAAGTCTCCTGTAGCTCTGGCTGGCCTTAAACTTGGTGTGTAGCTAAGGATGGCCTTGAATTCCTGGTCCTCTTGCGTCCACTTCCTGAGTGTTGGAATTACAGGTGTGTGGCACCACACCCCAGCCAAGTGTCCCCCAGGTGGGAGCCCTGGTGGCAGGTGCCGCTAATCTCAGCACCTCACAGGCAGAGGTGGGTGATCTCTGTGAGGCTGAGTCTAGTCTACTTCAAGCCAGGGCTGTGCATGCATGCATACGTTACATACCTACCTACATATCTACATACATACATACATACATACATACATACATTGTTCTGTTTCACAGAACAAAGCAACTCACCCACCAAAAAGTTGATGGCAATATTAGGGGCCACTTTATTTTTTAAAAATTGTGTGCATTTGCTATAGGCATGATATAGGCATTTAAAAGGATACATTTCACAACGTTTCCTTTTGTAGGAAAGGGAATAAATTTTAGAGATGAAAAGTTACAGCCATCTGTAACTTCCATGGGATCCTGCACCCATGTGATGCACATATGTACACTTTGGCATATACACAAAATTAAATATTTTTTACAAAACAAATAGGTGGTGCACGCTTGTAATCCTGACACTCAGGGAGGCAGAGGCAGGTGGATCTCTGTGAGTTCGAGGCCAGCCTGGTCTACAAAGTGACCAAGGCTACACAGAGAAACCCTGTTTCAAAAAACAAAAACAAAAGCAAAACAAAACAAAGTGTATGTGTTTGTGTGAGTGTGACTGGGTGGGCGTGCCTGTGTATACAGCAGATTCCTCAGCGCTGGAGTTATAGGCATTTATGGGACGCCTGCCTTGATGTACAGGGCTAGGATCCAAACTCTGGGCCTCATAGTTTCCAACTCAATGCCCTCACCTGAGCCATCTTCCCAGTCACATGGGACTTAGAAGGACTTTTTTTTCTTTTTTTACACCCATTCCTTTTTTTTAGTTTTCGAAGCAGGGTTTCTCTGTGTAGCCTTGGCTGTCCTGGGCTCACTTTGTAGACCAGGCTGGCCTCGAACTCACAGCAGTCCACCTGCCTCTGCCTCCACAAGTGCTGGGATTGCAGGCATGCATCACTGAGCGCAGCTGAAAAAGATATTTGTTCTGTAAAAAAATATTTAATTTTGTGTATGTGCCAAAGTGCATGTGTATGCATCAGATGTATACAGGAGCCCATGGAAGTTACAGATGGCTGTGAGCTGTCTTGTGGTTGCTGGAAACTGAGCCTGGGTTCTCTGTAGGCCAGTCAGTAAGCTGAGCTGAGTTCATCTCTTCGACCATCTTCCTTTAGCTTTTTGAGAGAGGGTCTCATTCTGTAACTCAGGCTGACCTGGAACTCACGGGAATTCTCCTGCCTTAGTCTTCCAAATGCTGGTGCATCCATGGACAAGCTGCTTGCATGTACTAGGCAACTACTCTATTACCACTGACCTATACTCCATCCCTCACTGCCCATTTTTTAGTATTTTGAATTCTCTGAATTCTTAATGACTGTAATATGGCCATTGTTTGTGCCTAGCCCCAGGAATGTGTATTACTTAAAACATTATATTTCATTCATTCAGTCACTCACTCACTTATCAATTTTGTGTGTGTGTGTTGGAACATATATGCCACTATGTTTGAATAGAGAACAGAGAACCACTTATCTCCTACCTGAGTGGTTGGGCTTAGTGGCAGACATCTTTACCTGCTGGCCTATCTTTTTGCACTTGAAAAAACAATGACGAAGCTGGGTGTGGTGGCACTTGGGAGGCAGAGGCAGGCAGATCTCTGAGTTTGAGGCCAGCCTGGTTTACAGAGTGAGGTCCAGGACAGCCAAGGCTACACAGAGAAACCCCATCTTGGAAAAAAAAAGTCAAAGAAAAAAAAAAAAAGAAAAAGAAGAAAAAAGTGATGGTGTGAACTGAACTAAGACCCTCTTTAAAAGGCTCATGCCAAATCTAGCTTCAAGTTGGATAAAGCTTGGTGATTCTTCATCCCAGAAACAGGAGAAGAACTCAAACTTAAGGAGCAGAATCTGATTAAAAAAATAACTAGAAGCCAGGCATGGTGGCGCACGACTTTAATCCCAGCACTCAGGAGGCAGAGGCAGGAAGATCACTAGGAGTTCGAGACCAGCCTGGTCCACAAAGCGAGTCCTGGACAGCCAAGGCTGCCCAGAGAAACCCTGTTTCAAAAAAACAAAACCAAACAAACAAACAAACAAACAAGGGAGGGAGGGAGGAATGGGAGGATATAAGTGATGGGATAACAATTGAGTTGTAATCTGAATAAATTAATTTTTAAAAACCTAAAACAAACAAACAAACAAACTAGAAGGAGAAAGAATATGAGGATGAGGGAGCTGGGCCCAGTGGCATAGGCCTCCTGGCTCTTGGAAAATAGAGACAAAAGGGTCAGAGTTCAAAGTTGCTCAAGACCAGCTTGAAATAAATGAAAACCTGACAAAAAAAAAAAAAGAGGAAAGGACAACTTCTGTTTTATGGTTGTTGGGGCTTGCCTTTGAGGAGAGGTGTTTAGATTCAGGTGAGGTGTTCTGAAGATGGGAGATTTGCTGGGCTCCCGAGGACTCAGTGGAATGGAGCCCTGGCCCCCCAGTTCTCGCCCAAATGGAGGAGGCATCCTTTCCTGCCCCGATTTGCACATTCATTTTTCCAGTGTCCTGTTTGCTCCGTTGGCCCTTCTCTGGCCTCTTCTTTTCCAGAAGATTCTGCCCTCCCCCAGCTACTGTTCAAGCCAATCTTTTATTCTGATTTTCTTCTACAGAGTCATTGTTACTATAAAGCTTTCTGAGAAACCTTCAATAATTTGGGACCTATTCATGCCCTCAAACCCTTCTGACTTCTGAAGGGCCACATAGCTAATATCTTGGGAGACTGCATAACAAGGGCAACAATTGGTTGCTCGCTGGTTTTCTGTCACTTCTGGGTCTATGAGGGAAAACATCCAGTAAGCCTTGCAGAGCCCCCCGCCCCCGGGAACCCACAGGCAAGTCTTGGGGTTCTTGCATTATTACCTCACTTACCTTAGACAGATTGGCAGGTTTTCTAGTAATTGTTGTCAATCTTCCTAAATTGGCCTATTGGTCATTTTTGAAGTCCTAGTCAGGTTGGGCAGAGAGGACAGCTGCACTGTCCGACCGCGGTTCCCGGCCTGATCATCTGCTCCTCGGCCACGAAGAGGGTGCAGGAGCTGTTGGCCACAGTCCTCGGTCGCCTGGTGGGGGTAAAAGGCTGTCTCCAGGGGCTAAGGAGATTTTTTTTTTTTTAAAAAAAACGAGAAAGTGAGTCCAGGACAGCCAAGGCTAACACAGAGAGACCCTGTCTCGAAAAACCAAAAAACAAACCAACAAACAAAAATAAAAAAAATAAAAAACGAGAAGGGTGGGTTCTGAGTTTTCCAATTTTACAGATCATTGATTGAAAAAAGAGATATAAACTGTGAAAGGGGAAGAATAAGAGCTTTCAGGACTTAGGCCCACAGGGGCAGGGAGTAGTCTCCCTTAGAGAGAGAATGGCGGGGCTACCCCTGCCGAGGGGGAATTTCTCCCAGAGGCTTCACAGGCAGAGCCACTCCGAGTGTGTGGCGAGGAGTGGAGACCCAAGGTAGAAGATATGACCCACCCCCTCCCCAGCACAGCCAGGGATTCTGTCTCCTTCTGGGGGCGGTGGACGCTGGGGTGTTCAAAGGGGTTGAAAAGTCAGCTTCTTACAGGGGGGCCGAGAGAACAGGCAGATGTTTGGGTTTTTCTGGGTAACATGACCAAACCAAGAGGATTCAGGTCCCCAAGGAGAGGGCACAGGTCCAAAGCCAAGGCGGTGGATCTTGCTCCAGGGAAAGCCATTGGCCAATGTAGGGAAATTGGTCAGGTTAGCCCGAGTTTTACGTTCGCCATATTCCGGACTGCCTGAACTGCCTGGGGTTCTTGAGATCCGTCAGTGGGTCATCCAATACTGAAACAGTGTCTCAGGATTTCCCCCTCCCCCTCCCATCACGGCTCCCTTCCAGCCAACAGACTTGACAAAAACACACAGACCCACAGACAGGCTACCATAAAGACACCAGGGGGGCGGGGGGATCACTACACAGACGTAAAGTAGAGCTTCTAGTGATGTCTCACATAGATCCAGTACACTGGAATCCGGGCTGAGTTCAGCCTTTCCTAAGCGCACTTGGCAGAAGGTGCCATAAACTGACTCCTCTGTGCAGGAGACAGACCCCAGCAGCTTTCTGTAATTTCCCATTTAGGGTGGAGGCTCGGGAGCCTTTAGGGCACCAGTAGCAGAGATAGGCGAACTTCCTGGGGTGCTGGAATGTCTCAGGGTATGCAATCCTAGGAACTGTCCTTTCTCCATCCTGTTGCCCCAGACACAGCCAGTGTCTCGGTGTCTCAGGCTCTAGGGATCTTGCTGGTGCCTCCAGAATGTCATGAGGTAATCCCATTAGAGAACACACAGACACTCTTGAAACCAAATAGAAAGTCTCTTATCACTGGCAGGTGGCATGGAAACTTGCCCAATTCATAAAGCCCTGATCCTCACAAAAATCTTTTGTGCACAAAAATCGCATCCTGGTTGACACACCTCAGTTAGCAAGAAGCAGAACTACAGAAGGCAAAAAGCAACGTTTAGTGCTGGTAGGGGCTTTCTTGGATCCTGGAACTATGCTATGTCTTCCATTGATTAGGTCTTTGTTCCTACTTTGGCAGGTGGGGGAGCCTTATGTGCTGGGTTTTAAGGTCAGAACGGTGGCTCTAACATGGGGTCAGTTGTGCTGATTCTGGGGGCTTGTTACACGTCCACAGAACTGTAAGGTACGTTCCGCCACTTGGTGAGGTCGCCTTTTACCGTAGGCTGTACTTCAGCATCACAGCATCCACTTAGCAAACAGGATGATGGGCAAAGTGAATAAAGCGTTATTTTCTTGTTTGTGAGCAGCTCCTCCTGTCAATCAAATGGAGTTGGATTCTAGGTGATACATCTCTCAAGTTTGATTAAAGCCCTTTCTCCATTCTCTCGATTCTCTTGGAAGCTTCTGGGGACAAGTATAATAATTATAGGTAAATATATTCTGATCTCCAGTACAGATGAGCAAGCAAAGTTATATAGAGGTGACTGCGTAGGGATACAACCAGGTGCACCAGGTTACTGAAGAGGTGAAAGTCTTTTTTTGTTTGTTTGTTTTGTTTTGTTTTTGGAGACAGGGTTTCTCTGTGTAGCCTTAGCTGTCCTTGACTCACTTTGTAGACCAGGCTGGCCTCAAAGTCACAGAGATTCACCTGCCTCTGCCTCCAGAGTGCTGGGAGAGGTGAAAGTCTTAAGCACAATCACAGTGCATTCAACAATAGGCAACAATCATGTCCTGAAGGCTAGAGTGCAAATGCAGACTGCACTGCTATGTTTCCAGCACTGAGCACCAGGCCTGGCATATCTAGGTGCTCAGTAAATGTTATTTACTGAATGGATACTCCAGGAGAAAGAAACAAGAAACAAGCCAGGCGTGGTGGCACACACCTTAATCCCAGCACTCAGGAAGGCAGAGGCAGGTGGATCACTGTGAGTTCGAGGCCAGCCTGGTCTACAAAGTGAATCTAGGATAGCCAAGGCTAAATCCTATCTTGGAAGAGAGAGAGAGAGAGAGAGAGAGAGAGAGAGAGAGAGAGAGAGAGAGAGAGAGAGAGAGAGAGAGAGAGAGAGAGAGAGAGAGAAACAGAGACAGAGAGACAGGCAGACAGACAGAGACAGAAAGGGAGGGGGGAGAGAGGAAAAAGAAAAGAAACCTTTAATCCAGCACTTGGGAGGCAGAGGCAGGCGGATCGCTGTGAGTTTCTGTGTAGCCCTGGCTGTCCTGGACTCGCTTTGTAGACCAGGCTGGCCTCGAATTCACAGAGATCTGCTGGGATTAAAGGTGTGTGCCACTCCCCCCACCCACCCCCAATGCTTTTATTCTCTCAATGAGTGTTTTCCCAGTAGTTATCTTTAGTTATACCCTTAGGCATTTGGACTATCAGTTTGCCACAGATAGGGCCCCAGTGAGAGATGGATGAAAAAGAGCCTGGCTGGGCATGTTGGTGCATGCCTTTCAGGTGGATCACTGTGAGTTTGAGGCCAGCCTACTCTACAAAGTGAGTCCAGGACAGCCAAGGCTACACAGGGAAACCCTGTCTCGAAATCCTCACACCCCCCCCCAAAAAAAAGAAGTCTGGATGGTCAGATGCCAGACCCCCAGGGCCTCTGAGGAAGAGATGGGCTCTGAAATGGTAAGACCATTTCAGGCTAAGAAGGAAGGCAGACAAAAGTTTATTGTTTTGTGAAGGTCACAATCTGAGCCTCTATAAACTTTGTTTCCCCTACATGAATACAAAGAGAGGAAGAAAAAGAAAGGAACATCTATTCATTGATATTTATTTTACTTATTTCTGAAAATATTGTTAGACTGTTGAAAATAGATGCTCATAGGCATTTCATCAAGAAGCCAAAGCAAATTTGTCTACAGTAAATGCTCACATTATTGTCATACAAAGAATTCCAAATTATTAGGCCAAAAAAATGTGGACTTGGCAAAGATGAACATTACTGTCAATTGTTCCAGCTCCTCAAAATGGACGTGGCTGGCACCAGGGGTCTGGGAGTGAATATAGCAACCAAGATCTACATTGTGTTGACTTTGGTCCTCTTCCAAAGCCATTTTATTTGAGGGAGATGTCTGATGAAGCCTTTCAGGGCAGAGAGCATGAATTCTCTCGTAGTAGTTGCTCAGGAAATCTGTATTGAGAAACAAATGGCACAAAGGTTACTCTGGGTTGCTAAGAGTACAACAGTATCTGCCATTATTTTGGATGCTGGCGTGGGATTTGTACACTCTGGAACAGACTCTTCTCTTCCCAGCTAGGAATTTTTGTTGTTTGTTTGTGAAGAACACACATTCTTGCACTGGTACACTCAGTGGTCCTGGGCAAAGTGGCGCAGGCAGACTTCTGGTGCATCCTTCAGAAGAGGCAGCGGTGACCCTCTCTCATGGTGAGTTGCTTCTCCTTTATCAGAAGTGGGTGGTTTTGATGGGTTCTTAGTCCTTCATCTCTTCACAAGAGAGCAAGAACTTCAAGGAAGGGAAATGAATGACCTAAGCTCGATTGGCGTGGATAGCATCAGACTTGAGAATCTCTTTCCCCTACCTGGCAATGCTCCATCCTTTCCCCAAACAGCCTGTGTTTTCTCATCCGTATCTGAAGCTATGTCTTATTCTACAAGCAGGCAGCGTGGCCATTCTTCTAATTAGGGACGACCATCCTTTTCTTTTTCCCTTCTCTTTTCTTCTCCTCCCCTCCCTTCCTCTGTCCTCCATCCCCATCCTCCTCCTCCCACTCTGAGACAAGGTCTTTCTATGTAGTAAGGCTAGGTTTGAACTCACTGTGTAGCCAGGTTTGCGGGGACTGCCCTGTCTCAGCGCCCTGCACACTGGGATTGCAGGTGTCTAACCCCATACCTGGCAGGAAGACATGTCCTTGAGGTTCCGTAGATCTTAACAATAGCACCAAGAATCCAGGTATAATCCAAGACTTTTGAAGCTTCTGGGTTTCATTTGAAAGCAAACTGGCCATAGACAGGGTGTATAGCACAAGGTTCTGGCCTTGATCCCCAGTATCAAACAGGACTAGGTGTAGTGAGGCACATCTTTAACCCCAGAACTCCAGAGACAGAGGCAGGAGGATCTCTTGTGAGTTCAAGGCTAGCCAGTTTAGAGTGAGCTCCAGGACAGCCAGGATTACAGAAAGAAACCTTGTCATGTTTTTTAAAAAGGCACATAGACAGATAGCTAAGTGTTTGGTAACATCTGTAAAGAGTTTCCGCACAGGGAAATGAGGACAAGCAATAAGGATCCACAGATGCAAAGTTGTTCCAGAGATGCTTTCTGGCCTCAGAATAGGAGAGGAGCGAAAAGCTACTGTAACGGACTGTTAATAGCTTTTGTTTGTTTGTTTTTGTTTTTTTGAGAGAGGGTTTCTCTGTGTAGCCCTGGCTATCCTGGAACTTGCTCTGTAGATCAGGCTGGCCTTAAACTCACAGAGATCTGCTTGCCTCTGCCTCCCCAAGGGCTGGGATCACAGATGTAAACCACTGCACCTTTTTAAAAAAACCACTGCACCTTTTAATGTACCAATTCATATTAGTCTCTGTCTCTGTCTCTTTCTTTCCTCCTCCTCCTCCTCCTCTTCCTCCTCCTCCTCCTCCTTCTCTTCTTTTTGAAACAGGGTTTCTTTGTGTAGCCCTGGCTGTCCTGGAACTCACTTTGTAGACCAGGCTGTCCTCAAACTCACATTGATCCGCCTGCCTCTGCCTCCTGAGTGCTGGGATGAAGGGCGCGCGCCAGCCCCACTGGCTCACATTAGTTTTCCTATTTCACGAACAGGAACTCTCAGGTATTAACCAGAGTCACAAGGCTAGTAACAGGGCCTACAACTCAAATGGAAGCTTTCTTAGTCTAAGTTCAGAATGCATGTGTAGTAAATGGTTGTGTTTAACTTTTTAGGTTATAGAATCGAGGATTGAAATGTATTTTTGTAGCCAGGCACGGTGGCGCATGCTTGTAATCTCAGCACTCAGGAGGCAGAGGCAGGAGGATCTTTGTGAGTTCGAGGCTAGCCTGGTCCACAAGTGAGTCCAAGACAGCCACAGCTACATAGAGAAACCCTGTCTCAAAAAACAAACAAACAAACAAACAAACAAACAAACACAAAAAAGAAACACACACGCTTGGTCACTTCTCATGCTGGCTAAGTAGCTGAAGTTTCAACACTAGAAATATATAAAAATATGAGTTCTAGCCCAGCATAAATGGCACACACCTGTAATCCCAACAGTTCAGAGGTGGTGAAAACAGGAAGATCAGGAGTTCAAGGTCAGCCTTAGTCTACAGGAGACTGTCTCTAAAGCAAAAGCAAAAACAAAAAACAAAAAACAAAAAACAAAACAAAAGCAAAAAACCCCCCTAAAACCTCCCAAACTAAAACAAAACATGACACCTATGACTATAGGTAAAGCATTTGTAAGAAAAAAGAAGAAAAGTTTATGTAATTTTGGGAGCTGACTGCCAAGTTTATAGAACTTGCGTTACCTCAGAAGTTATAGTCTCAGCTAAGCGAGATGCTCAGCTATAAACTACTGGGGCCAAGCCTGATGTCTAATCCCAGGACCCACATTTTGGACGGAAAGAACTGACTCCTTCAAGTTGTCTCTGACCTCCATGCAAGTGTGTGCCCCACTCCTGAGCAGGTTAATCAGTGTAAAAGAAGTTCCCCCCTTCACAGTGGAGCAATCGTGTGCTATGGGTGAGATTCAGCCAGCACCCTTGGGAGTTACTACTGGGTCAGTCCAGGTTTACTGACCAACAACATATCTGTAGAGTGCCCCCAAACTTGTCCAGGTTGAGAACTGTTTTGTTTTTTTAATTAAAAACATTTATTATGCATGTGTTTGGGGGTGGGTGGGCAGTGTGCTGTGGCAGGAATGTGGAGGTCAAAGACAACTTCATAAAGTCAATTCTCTCCTTCCGCCTTTAGTGGCTTCTGAGATTGAACTCAGGCCACTAGGCTTGCCTAAAACTGTCTTGACAGCTGGTGAATTACTGTTTTAACGAAGTACCAAGACCTCACAACTCTCCCACATTACCCCACCACCACCTCATTCAAGGCTAAGTTAGAGCTACTGAGGATTTGTTTGGGGACCGCAGCTGTATGCTGCCATCTTACCAGAGGCAGGCCCCTATCTGTTGCTCCCGGCAGGCAGGTGACAGTGTGGAACCACTCAGTGCTTGCCATGTTTTTTCTTGCAGTTAGAGTGCACGGCGGCCTTGTGTCTGACTCCCAGGGCTGATGGCTGCTTTGGCCACAGAGCAGAGGAATGCTGAGTCCAAACTGAGATGGGGCTGTCCGCCCAAGTTTGGGCACGTTCTTGTGAGCTTCCTGTGGTCCCAGTGAAGGCTGGACAGAAATGCCACTAGTCACAACAACAGCAAGCTCTTCCGGACATTTCATGGTTACCATACTAATATTAGTCATAGTAACTTTACGGCCTCCTGCTGGCTAAAGCCCTTGTGCCTTACATCTTATCTGATAGGGCCCTCACATAGACAACAGTCTCAGTGAAGTGGCTGAAGGAGAAAGGAAAGCCTGCGAATATAGTGTAACTTACTTAGATCAAGAGAATTCGGGGTGAGACTCGATGAGAAAGGCGGGGTGGTGCTGGCCTCTGAAGTTAGAAAAACATCCATCAGGAAAAGTCAGCGGTAGAGATCTAAGCCCGGGAGTAATAATTGATCACATGGAAGAAAGAACCTTTCTGCTCCTTTCCTCTCTCCCTCCCTTGGCTCTAGCTAGCAATGTGGGGGAGGAGGAGGAGCAGGCAGAGTTAGAGGCTGTGTTTGTTCCTCTCAAGTAAGCCTGCTGTTCCGAGCTGGAGAAGAGTGAAGCTTGCTGTGTTTCAGCCACCATAGGTGGTGGTTTTGTTTTGTTTTGTTTTGTTTTGTTTTTTTGAGACAGGGTTTCTCTGTGTAGCCTTGGCTGTCCTGGACTCGCTTTGTAGACCAGGCTGGCTTCGAACTCACAGCTATCTGCTCGCCTCTGTCTTCTGAGTGCTGGGATTACAGGTGTGTGCCACCTCACCCGGCGATCACAAGACTTTACTCCTCGGGGGAATCACAAAGCTCATGGAACTTTCTTGGGCTTTCAATTAGGTACACGATCTGTTCTCACTGTACAAATTCGAGGGGATGGGTAAAACAAAGTTACTGTTGTTGGTGTTGTTTTTGGGTTTTTCAGACAGGATTTCTCTTGTAGTTCTGACTGTCCTGTTCTCTCTTTGTAGACCAGGCTGGTCTTGAACTCACAGATATCTGCCTGTCTCTGGGATTAAAGGCGTGCATCACCACACCCAGCTCAAAACAAAATTTTTTAAATGGAAAAAAAAGGGCATGGTTTGTGCATATGATCTTATGTGTGTGTGTGTATGTGTGTGTGTGTGTGTGTGTGTGTGTGTGTGTGTCAGAGGACCATGTTGGGGAGTCAGTTCTTCTTTTCCTTCCATCTTGTCAGGGTAGGGGCTCTTGTTTTTGCTGCTCTGCTACCCTGGGTTAGCTGGCCCATGAGCATCTAGGCAATTCTGTTGTCTTTGTCATCTTGATATAGAGGTGTTGGGATCACAGAGGTATCCAGCTTGCTGGGTTCTGGGACTGAGCCCAGGCTCTCCGGCTTGTGCAGTGCATGCTTGTACCTGCAGCGCCATCTCCAAGGTGAGGCTTTGGTTGGTTTTGGTTTTGTGAGAAGGGTCCCTGAGTAGTTCCAGGGGCCAGTGAACTCACCGGGAACCTCCAGCCTCCCACTGGGATTACAGCCCTATGCTACTATTTCTGATCAAATTCTGTCTTTATTTTAGAAATTACATCCCATGATCTTGGCATACTGACTACTCTAATTATTAAGATCCAGAATTTGTTTTCTAAGACATGTCCTTGAATATTCTAGGGGGAAGATGTTCCGTGAATCAAGTCACTGTTTTGTTTTTGTTTTTGTTTTTTTTTTGAAAACCTGTACTTTAACACCAAGTACCTAGAGGCGAGAGGAGAGAGCATCTTGGGCTTCACACAAAGTATGTATGATAGTCAGTTATGGCACCAAGGGCTGGAGTAAGTGCGGGTCAGGCGGACTTTTGCTCTCTTAGGCATTATATATGACTTTTACTTGCTTGTGATGAAGCATTTGAAGCAGTCATACCGCCTTGTTTTCCAACCAAGGACTTACAGGGAAAGGTGTTATCCAAGGGCCTTAGCCTGGTGGAATTCTTTTCCTAAAAAATGTATTTATTTATTTACCATGTGTCTGTGTCACAGTATGGATAGAGGTCAGAGGGCAACCTGTGGGGGTTTTCTCTTTGCTGTGTGGGTTCTGGGTATCAGACTCAGGCCATCAGGCTTGGAAGCAAGTGCCTTTACCTGCTGGGCCATCTTGCTAGCCCAACCTAATGGAATTTCAGTTTTTAAAAAAATTTATTTATTGCATATGAGTGTTTCATCTGCAGATGAGGGCATCAGATCTCATTATAGATGGTTGTGGGCCACCATATGGCTGCTGGGGATTGAACTCAGGACCTCTGGAAGAGGTCATCTCTCCAGCCCTGGAATTTCATTTTTAACAGAGTTTCATATTTCATAGTCTTGTGAAAATTTCTAGTGTTTTAAAAATCCTCCAACTCTAAGAATTAGGAAACGTCTGACAGAAATTAACATGGTATATTCCCAGAAACCATTATTTGGAGAAAATGTTATAAAAGCTGAAAATATATTGCCTTTACCAATGGCGCTCTGTTTTTTGTTTGTTTTGTTTTTTTGAGACAGGGTTTCTCTGTGTAGCCTTGGCTATACTGGACTTGCTTTGTAGACCAGGCTGGCCTCGAACTCACAGCGGTTCGCCTGCCTCTGCCTCCCAAGTGCTGGGATTACAGGTAAGTGCCCCTGCACACGGCTACCAATGGCTCTTTTAAAAAAATTGTTTCTTGAGAATATCATACAATGTATTTTGATCATATTTACCCTTTGCTTCCACTCTATCCAGATTCCCACTCCTTCCCTACCCACCTAACCTTGTGTCCTCTTTTTTAAATTAAAAACTTTTTTTTTGAGACAGGGTCTCTTTCTACACTCCTGGCTGCCTGGAACTCAGATTTGCCTGCCTCTGCTTCCACGGCGCTGTGATAAAAGGCCCCTATGCCATTTTGTTTTGAGACAGGGTTTCTCTGTGTAACCCCTAGAACTCATTTTGTAGACCAGGCTAGCCTCCAGAGCTTCTCCTGCCTCTTCCTCCTGAGTGCTGGGATGAAAGGCGTGCACCATCATACTCAGCAATGCGCAGGCTGAACGGCACAGAGGTTAAGAGCACTGGCTGCTCTTCCAGAGGTCTTGAGTTCAATTCCCAGCAACCATGATACTCAGCAAAGCACCAAATTCCAAAGCAATCTCTATCCAAATACTAAGCAGGCTGGACCCTGCTCAGCCTCTGCGACCCGACGAGATCTGTCAATGTCAGGGTGCAGGATCATAGGCTTGTTGGCCTGTTTTGATTCTGGGTCTTGTGTTGACCAGGCTAGCCTCAAGCTCATAATACAACTAAGCATGATCCTCCTGCCTCCACCTCTGGTGTGCTGGCACTACAGGAGTGAGTCACATGAGTGGGCTTAACAGGTAGCAGTTCTGTTAAGTCAGCTAATAAAAAATTCCCAAAGTGAAACAAACAATGACCTTTAAAGAAAGATACAAGGTTGAATGCAAATTGCATCTTGACTGAGCTGTTATGAAATAGGCTTTGGGCATTGGTTTGGTAGACTTTTTTTTTCATTGTCATTTTGTGTGTGTGTGTGTGTGTGTGTCAGAGGACAATCTGTAGGGGTCCATTCTGTCCATCTATCATGTAGGTCCCAGAATCAATATCAGGCTGTCAGGCTTGTCGCCCTTACTGGCCAAGCCATTTTTGCTGGCCTAATTTGGTAGATGTGGAAACCTAAATTTCACTTGCTCAGGTTTAATTAGGCTTTGATGAATTAATTTGATAGAACAACTTCAAAACTCAACCCAGTGGACACAACCTAATTTATAAATTACGCCGAGAATAAACTGAGAGTGCACAGCTAGATAGCCATGCTTGGCCTGTGTGCCCTTTACTGGGTGTTTTGAGAGCGCCTTTGCGTGATGGAAAGGCTAGCTGCTGAGTTTGACGTTGGAGCATGGGACTTTGTGTTTACCCAGGATACACAGACTTTAGCTTTGCTAGGATGTACACTCCCTGGAGCGAAGGATCTTGTATGCTAACGTGTCCAAAGAGGCCAGAACACAGCTATACGCTCAGTAAGTATCAGCTGAATGAGTGGCTGTATGAGGGTTAAAGGGTTTTTTTTCCCCCTTGAGCGTCAAATGATGCTTATGACTGTACTCCCAGCACTGGGGATGCTGAGACAGGAAGATTCCTAAGTTCTAGGCTAGCCTGGGCTATAGAAACAAACATTTTTGGGAGTGGGTACTGAGGATTAAGCGACTAACATGCTTGTTCACTTATACCCCAGAGCTTTGAATTAGGGTTTTTCCCCCTGATTTTGGGTATATGACCCTGGCATCAGAGCTAGTTACCTCCTTTCTGGTACACAGTGGGAGTCTGTCTGTCTGTCTGTCTGTCTGTCTCACAGTGTGTGTGTACATGTGAATGTAGGTGGCTAAAAAGGCCAGAACACTGGGTCAGATCCCTTGGAGTTACAGGCATTTTGAGCTGCCTAACATGGGTACTGTGAATCAAATTCAGTTCTACAAGACAGGAAAAGCTCTAGATCCTTGTCTCTGCCTCCCACAGTATATTCTTATTCAGATTCTTCAGACTTCTAGAATCCACTCTAGATTTCTTGTGGACCACGCCCTTCAGTTATGACAGCATCATCTGGGCATGTGACCCTTAGGCTACAGATAACTTGTCTCTCTGATGAAGTTTTGGAGTCACTTTGATCTCTGTAACATTTACAGATAGATCATTGCATTGGGTGACTTTTTCATACTTTATTTTTATTTTATGAGCACTATATTAGTATTCTGCCTACAGGTATGTCTGTGTGAGGGTGTCAGATCCCCTGGAGTTACAGATGTGGGCTGCCATGTGGGCACTTGGAATTGAACACTGGTCCTCTGGAAGAGCAGCCAGTATTCTTAACTGCTGAGCCATCTCTCCAGCCCTCCCTGACTTTTATTTTTTTAATATATTTATTTATTTATTTTGTTTTTTCAAGATAGGGTTTCTCTGCATAATAGCCCTGGCTGTCCTGGACTCATTTTGTAGACCAGGCTGGCCTCGAACTCACAGAAATCTTCCTGCCTTGGCCTCCCAAGTGCTGGGATTAAAGGCATGCGCCACCACACCGGCCCCTCCCTGACTTTTTATTTTTATATATTTTGGGGGGGGGTTTGAGACAAGTTAGTCCAGGTTATCTTAAACTCATCATGTAGTCCAGGTTGACTTGAACTTCCAATCCTCTAGCCTTAACCCCCAAAATGCTGGGATTGCAGACGTGGGGTACCACATCTGGCTGATGACTTTTCATAAATCTTGTAGCAAGGACCGTGAGTTTTTGTTTTTTTGTTTGTTTGTTGTTTTTTTACATCTTCCAGGTTACTGACTTCTGACAAATGCAGGTAGGGAATTGTGGTGGTTTTTATTATTTTTATTGTCTTTTGAGGCAGTTTAGGATTTTCTTTGGGGGGGGGGTTGGAACGTTGAGAAAGTTTGTGTAGCCTTGGCTATCCTAGACTCACTTTGTAGGCCAAGCTGGCCTCGAACTCACAGATCTGCCATTCTTTGCCTCCCAGAGTGCTGAGATTACAGGCGTGTGCCACTACATCCAGCTAGGATGGTTTTGTATTTGTTATATACTCCAGGTTGGTCTTCTCAACTGGAGGTGATCCTCCTGCCTCACATTACTGAAGGTGCGAGGGGGCTGCAAGGCTCGCCTACGTGGCCACATAAAGAAGGTCATAATCTAGGCTCATAACTCCGGTCTTCTTGCCATGGTTTAGTATCAGAAGTTCTCCGTGAGCAAGTAGTTTAATAACTTCCATATTCTGATCGCTCCTGGTATCACGGCTCGGTAATCTCTCTCGTCTAGGTCAGGTACTTAGGTAGAGCGGGGTGGGGTGAGAAGAAAGGGGCGAGGCAGAGCCCCAGGAATCCCTCATCTGACCCAGATCGCCGTTGACGGGCAGCTAGCTTCTCCGGAAGGTTTATGAAATCCTCACCGTTAGGGCTTCCAGGACCTTCTGCGGGGCTTGAGGCACAGCTAAACAGAGACCAGGTGCCCCTCAGTTTCCCCTCTATCCCTCCTAAGTCCCCTCCTTCCCAACGTTCCTAAATCCAGGACCTCCCCGGGACACACACACCCACACCCCCCAGGGACGGACGGACGGACGGGGACGGACACACACACACACACACACACACACACACACACACACACACACACACACACACACACACACACACACACACACACACACACACACACACACACACACACACACACACACACACACACACACACACACACACACACACACACACACACAAAAAAAAAAAAAAAAAAAAAAAAAAAAACAAACCAGGGACACCTCCCTCCGGCTCGTGTCCGCCACTGGACCGCGGAACCCACAAGTGGGCGGGGTCGCAGCCGCCGCAGTCCAGCGCCGAATCCGGGTTGACCCGTGCGCTGCGAGCTTGCCCCGCCCCCTCTCGTCACTTCCGGCTCGGCCGCTCGCCCTCCACCCTGTTTCCCCTCCCGCTCGCCGTTAGGGAGGCTCTGCGCCTCAGCCGCCAGCGCCGCCTCCGCCGCTCCCGCCCACTTCTCCGCGTCTGCCGCCTCCGCTGCCCGGGGTCTCCGGGGGTCGCTACCGGGCTGGCCCCGCGCCACAGCAGTCACTTCAGCCTCGCGATAGAGGCCGCCTCAGGAGGAGACCCGCCGGCCGCCGTGCCACTCAGGGCCTCAGTTCTCGCCTTGTCGACGTCGCCTAGGGTTCTGGAGAAGCGGCCAAGGCCGGAGAACGGGGCTTCGCGGTTCCAACGGTGGGTAAACGGGCGGGTGCCCGGCACTGCGCATGCGCGGCTGGCTGCCGCGGCGGCCCTTCCCTCCCCCCCTCCCCTTAACTCCGCGGCCTCCCGGCATCCCGGGTCCACCCGCGGCGGGCCGTTTGGGGTCTGGGAGATGCGAGGCACAGCCCCAATGGGCTTTCGGTCGAGGGGGCTTCTTTTCTGCTGGGAAGAAGTGGAAGAGGCGCTGTCCCTGGCTGTCGGGGGGTGTGGCAGCCTTGGGTTTCCAGCCTCTGCAGTGCGCGCAAGCGGGTGTGTGCGCCTCACCTCTGTCTCGCCTGCCCACCGGTTCTGACTTCGAGCTGGGCAGAGTTGATGCAGGCCAAGAAAAAAAAAAAAAAAAAAAAGGGTGGGTGGGGTGGGTGGGGAGGGCTATTCCGGGCTCAACTGCGCCCCTTTTTAAGGTCACGTGAGATGAGTGGCTGCTGACTTCCTTAAATCGCTCAGAGAATATAGCCAAAATTGGGCTGTTGGTGCACTGGGACCTCATTTAAAATGCACTCAGCCATAGCCAGGCCTTAGGGGTCCCTGTGTAGGGCGGTGAGTTTCAGTTGGGGCGCAGAGCTAGATAAGATTATAGGAAGTGGAGTCCTTTGGCGCATTCTCCAAATGGGAAGTGTTAAACTCTTTGTAATCAATTAAGCCCAAACTGACTTAGAAAAACTGTTGCATAATTTCATCTGATTCCCCGCGTTAGGCCTTTTAATCAGCCTGAGGGGGAGGGAGAGGGGAAGGCAAAGTGAAAATGGTAACCACTGCTACAGTATATTTGGCTCTTTAATATTAAATAGCTGTGGCATGCAAGTTTGTAGACGACATTAAAGGATAGTTTTGAGTATTAACTCTGTGCTTGGGTTAGTGTGAAATTGTGTCTTTGACTCCTGCTTTTTTATAACCTGAAGTACAGTTTGGCCTGGGTTTTCACTGGTACTTAGTAAATACTTGTTGAATGACCTGGCATTATTTGTCTTTTAGGTGCCTTCTCTTTCTCCTTTTAAATTAGAATATTTTCTCCAGTTTTACCAGTTAGGTATCTGTAACATTGTTTGAAATCCTTGGAGTACGCAGAAGGGCCTATCTTAGTGACATTACAATCTTTCATTGGATAAAGTAACTTGATTGTGGGCTTTTAAGAATTATTATTAAAATGGTTTCATGGTAAGTGGCCGAATTAAATAGTGATTTACCAATATTTCCCCACCAATAAAATGACAGTTTTCTTTTTGAGACAGGGTCTCAAGTAAGCCTGCCTGGCCTTGACCTCTTTATCTGGCTGAGGACCAATGACCCAATTCCTGATCCTTCTACCTCCTTCCCAAGTGTTGGGATCGAAAGCATGCGCCACCACACTGGGTTTCAAAATCTTTTTCCTGTGTATAGTCGTGGAATTCACTCTGTAGATCAGGCTGGCCTCGAATTCAGATTTGCTTACCTTTGCCTCCCAAATGCCACCCGGTTTCAAAATATTTTTTTTTTAAAAGAACATTTGCTTATTGTTTGTGTTCTTGCTCCGAGGCAGACATTGCAGATCAGATGACAGTTCTCAGTTCTCTCTACAGGGTGGGCTCTGGGATAAAACAGGTCACCAGGCACTGGATGGCAAGTGCCTTTATCTCTTAAGTTTTGTTGCCACTCTTCAAATTATTTTTTAAAGCATTGTCCAAAAAGATACATGAAATTTACCATTTCAAAGTTGACATGCACTTTTATTTTTTGAGGTGGTCTCTCTATCCCTGGCTGGCCTCACTCAAAAAATTGTCCTGAAGCTTCCTGAGTGCTGGGATTACATTATAGGTGGGCAACTACAGCCAGCTGGAACAAGTGCTTTTCCTTCCTAGCACCGCCAGGTTCTGCCCAGAGCATGTGTACCCATTCCCTCCTCTTTGCCTTGTGCTGGCTTTTTACAGGGCTACCAACTGTTGAATCCAGGTGTTCTCCTTGACCTTGAACTTCTGATCCTCTTCCCTTCAGGGATGAGATTGCAAGCTTGCACTGCCAGTTTCTGTGGTGTCAGTGTGAAGCCAGCACTCTTTATCTATGGAGGAGTCACATCTTTAGCCTATCCTGTGCTTTTGATTTGCATTTCCCTAAATGCTGGTAGTAGGCAATTGAGAAAGTTTTTACTTGTTTGTAGGTGTAGGTTTACCTGCTATGGTGTGTGTAGCAGTTGGTCATAGGACAACTTTGTGGGATTGGCTTGTTCCTTCTACTTTAATTTTCTTTTTTCTTTTTCTATTTTTGGTTTTGTAGAGACAGGGTTTCTCTGTGTAGCCTTGGCTGTCCTGGACTCACTTTGTAGACCAGGCTGGCCTTGAACTCAAAGTGATCCAACTACACTGCCTCCTGAGTGCTGGGATTAAAGGTGTGTGCCACCACCCCCAGCCTTCTCGATGGCTTTTCTATGCTTACTGTCCTAGTTAGGTTTCTCTTGCTAGGGTAAAACACTGTCACCAACAGCTTGGACAGGAAAAGGTTTTATTTCACCTTACTGGTCAAAGTCTTTCATTGAGGGAAGTCAGGACAGGAACTTGAAGTGGAAAGCTGCTTACTGTGGTTCTCCTCACGCCTTGTTCAGCCTCCTTCCAACCTGCACCACCTGCTGAGATGCCACTTACCTTAGTGGGTTGGCTTCTCCCACATCAATCATTAATCAGGGAAATGATCCACAGACTTGTCCATAGGCAAGCCTGATGGAGGCCTTTCCTCGAAATTCTATCTTCCCAGATGACCCAGGTGTGGACCCTGGTGTGTGTCAAGTTCACAAAAATCAAATAAGTAGCACACTTACCATTTGTATATTTGGGGAAATGTTTATCTATATTTTCCCATTAAATGAAGACTATTTTAGTCAATGAATAAATTTTTTAGACATATCTTTGTTAATATGTAATTTTGTAGCATGCCAAGAATGTGGGAGGGGTCAAGTATTCTAGAAAAAGGAAGTATGTAATGTATAGATGAACTTGCCTACAATTGTGTTTCCCAAACTTGAGTGAATTGGGACTTCTCCAAGAGAGAATAGTAGGCTAGTTTTTGAGTAGCTGATTTGAACTAGAAATGGGAGCAATGAAGGATTTGTAATAGAATGTATGTAGCACACACTTTAATGCAGCAGCTTGTTTCACATGATATAGTAAACACATGGGAACTGCCCTGTGCTTTTATATATTTCAAGGAAAATCACAGCAGTGGTTTCGGTGGGCTCTGTATTTGTTAGTTAGAAAGCACAGCCACTTAAAGCCAGTTGCAGCTTTCAGTCACAAGCTCGGGAGCCTGAGCAGTTTCCTCAGCTCTCCGAGCCTTTTTTTTTCTCCTTACCTCCCGGGATGGTTGGAGGGATCCGGTGCCTAGTGAACTGGGAAGTACTGGAAATGATAGCATCAGTTCAAATATTTGAGATTCTGATGTTGGTTTGTTTAGAAGTGGAAACAAAAATGAAGTAATAGAGATGGCTCAGTGCTTAAGAGAGTTGCCTTAGGCATGTTAGATCAGTGCTGCTTTTGTATATGTGCCTATTTCATGTGTGTACGTTGTATGTGCTTAAGTGCACATATGGATGTGGGTACTAGTGTACCTGTGTGAGTTTTCATGTGAAGGCCAGAGACAACTTGGGTTGTTGTTTCTCAGAACAGTCCACTTTGTTTTTTGAGATAGTCTTACTGAGAGCTGGGGCTTGCAGACTGTGCTCGGCCACCTGGTCTGCTATCAAGCCCCCGGGAGCTATCTGCCTGCCTCTGTTCCCTAGCACTGTGATTACACTGGACTTGCCACCAGGCCTGGCTTCTTATATGGGTGCTGGGGATGGAACTCGGGTCTTCATTCTTGTGGGGTGAACACTTAGCTCTCTCCTCAGCTCCCAGCTTTTCTTTCTTTCTTTTTCAAAGGAACTTTTGCCAGCTGTGTAAAGTGAGAAAAGTTTCCATCTTTGTTTATCTAGAGTAAGTTACAGAGTTCCTCTAATACCTTTTTCTGATTAAGAACAAGTACGTTGTAGTTTATATTAAAGATGAATTAAAAAAAAAAAGCTATCCAAGTATGGTTTCACAGCATGCAGACTGAAGCAGCGGCATCTTGAATTTGAGGCCAGCCTTGACTGCATAGCATGCCTCTGTCTCTGGGAAGAAAGAAACAAAACAGACGGGTTGCAGAGATGGTTCAGTAGTTGAGTTCTTGCTGCTCTTCTAGAGGACCTAAGCTAGGTAGGTTCCCAGAATCCACATTGGGTGGCTTATAACTGCTTGTACCGCCAGCTCCGGAGAGCCAGCCAGTGCCTTCTGGCTTCTGCAGGCACACACAGACACACATTCTTTCTCTCTTTCCCGTCTTCCTCTGTCTGCTCCCCACCCCACACATTTAATCTTAAAATATGTTTTGTTTTTGTTTGTTTGTGGGTTTTTTTGGCTTTTCCAGACAGGTTTCTCTGTGTAGTCCTGGCTGTTCTGGAACTCACTCTGTAGACCAGGCTGGCCTCGAACTCAGAGATCATCTGCCTCTGCCTCTTGAGTGCTGGGACCAAAGGTGTGTGCTTTCACATTTCAGCTTTATTGCAGTTTTAATTTCATTCTGTCTGTCTGCTCCCCTCCATGTATGTGTGTGAGGAGGGTGTCAGAGGACAACTTTCAGGATTGGTTCTCTGTTTTCACCAAATGAGTCTCAAGGATCAAATTCAGGTTTGGCCACAAGTGCCTTTAGCTACTGAGCCATCTCTTTAGCCCAGTGGTTCTCAGCCTGTGGGTTGTGACCCCTTTGGGGGTCGAGTATCAGATATCCTGCATATCAAATACATATATTAAGATTCCTAACAGTAGCAAAATTGCAGTTGTGAAGTAGCAATGAAAATTTTATGGTTGGGATCACCACAACATGAGGAACTAACTGTTTTAGAGGGCTATGGCATTAGAAAGGTTGAGAACCACTGTTCTAGTTCTATAAATTTCTATTGTGTTACATCTATGTATGTTATATTAGTGTATTCACTACTCTGCTTTAGAAATACAAGATATATATAGATAGGAATAGTTCTAGATCCTGTAGCCCCAGTGTTCTGTAGTGGAGACAGGTAGGTCTTAGGAGCTCATTGGCTGGTTAGCCTACCTGAACTGCTAAGCTTCATATGCAGTGAGAGAGTCTATTAAAAGCTAAGCTAGAGAGCAGTAAAGGACTACACACAAACACACATAAAGATGTGAGAACTGAAACAGTTGTCTTTTCTCTTCTTGTAGATTAACTGCTGAAGTACTGATCGAGTTCTGCGTTTCTTCAATGAGGAACTACAGGCTCATCTTCTGCCATAATCTCAAACAACCATAAATGACAGAAGGATGCTTGCTCAGTGAGGGTAGCTGGTGCAGAAGCCGTTTTTTAAACTTAGGTGTTTAAGTACTCAAAGGTAAGCTTTCATACTGTTAATGCTCTATAAATCCACAGAGAGTTTTGGAGTTTGCTGTTTGTAGCTGTTACTAATTTTTTTCATTCACTTTTTGCTATCAGTGATTCATGTGATTAGCTGCTATTTGATTAGTGTGAGATTTTGTATTATCTGGCACAAAGTATATCAAAGAGTTCTTGTTTAAGACTATGTAAATTTATGATATTTTCTTGTTCCTAAGATAATTTCTACCATTCCTGAGAATTGGGTGGATTGTTTCCTGCTCGTGGGGTGGTGCCCTTGATCTACCAGTTGATTCGGTCCTACTTTTTTATTTTTTATTTTTTTAAGATTTATTTTATTTATTATGTACACAGTATTCTGCCTGCATGTATATCTGCAGGCCATAAGAGGGCACCAAAACACATTATAGATGGTTGTGAGCCTTCATGTGGTTGCTGGGAATTGAACTCAGGACCTTTGGAAGAGCAGCTAGTACTCTTAACCTCTGAGCTGCCTCTCCAGCCCAGGTCTTACTTTTTTAAACTTTAGAATCTTGGGATTCACCTTTGATTTGGAGTATCAGGATTTGGGACAGTTTTTCTTTCTTTTAAAGATAGTTCTTTCTCTTGTTTAGAGAATGGATTTTTATTGATACCAGTTAATTGTTTGGACTTCTTGTTACTTAATGCCTCAGATACTGGTGACAGTTATCGGAGACATTATTTCCTTCTTTACTGATTTCCATCATACATATAATATATATAACATATTTCATATATATATATACACATACATACATACATACATACATACATACATATACACATTTTTTTCTTCTTTTTTCAAGAAGAGGATTTTTTCAAGAGACGGTTTCTCTGTGTAACAAGAGTCCTGGCTGGCCTCGAACTTACAGAGATCTGCCTGCCTCTGCCTCCCAAGTGCTGGGATTAAAGGCATGCGCCACCACTGCCTGGCCTCTCTATCTCTTCGGAACTAGCTTGAGGCTCTGGATCTTCACTGAAAGAATCTTCTCTGAAAGTTGAAGTTTAGAACTAAACATTTTTCCTTTTTTGGAAAAAAAGAGTTACAGCTGTTCGTCTAGGCCTTTGTTTGTAAGAAGTGGTGGTTAGTGGGGCATGCCACATATAGCTGTGTTGTAATAGTTAGGAGGCTGAGGCAGGAGGATTTTGAGGTTAAGGCCAATCCTGAGCTGTATATTGAGGCCATGTCTCAGAACAGCCCATAGTTTATAAAAGCTGATTCTGTTCCTGATCACCCCATCTGGGAACTGAGAGCTTCTGTTGCAGAGTTTGGAGTGGGGTTAGGTTTGGCTTCTAAAAGTCTGAAAGCTGCATTGTCACTACACTTTCAGAGGGCCACATTTGGCCCTTAATTAATGTCACTTGCTAAAAAGTTTTGGATGTCTTGTTTTAAGTGTTCAGACATTACAGAGCATTCAGACCAGAGTCTGTAGTAGAGTAAAGCTTAGGTAATTACTCTGAATTGTATTTGTAGACTGTAACATGGGCCTGGTAACTGGAACATATTTAAATAGAGAGTACACATTCAGGTGTAAAAACATTTTTTTCTTTAATGTATTTATTCATATTGCCACCTGTTAATTATTATAGTCTTTTTTTCCTTTTTCTATTTTCTTTTTTGTCTTTCATTTGGCAGAAAAGACAGCTTTGATTTCTGGCTGCAAAAAAGATATGAGGAAGAGCTCCTCCCCTTCCTTGAGTAACTGCAACTCCGATCTTGCTAACAAAATATTTGGAATTCCACTTGATGAGCTGCAGCAGGGAGGACATCCAGACAATGAGGTTCCATTCATAGTCCGCCACGTTGTGGACTATATTGAGGAACATGGTATACATTTCCTTATTTTGAGGGCTAGCTTTTGTTGTAATAAATACAACTTAACTTTTTTGATTTTGGATTTATTTTTTTCTTAGTAAGGATAGTGCAAAGCATGAAGATCAGTCTAAACTTGAAGGCTTTATATATTTTTACTTAAATTGATTGACCTAGAAATGGCAGTTGCTCAGCTGAGAACATTTTTAGTGGGGGTAATAGGAATTTTAAGATGGATATAAAGGGTGGGATGAAATAGAATATCCCTCAGAGATAGTAGTATGTTGTCAGATGAGCAGTTTGGTTTTCAGTCAGATCTGGGAGCCAAGAAAGGCTTTCTGAAAGTATGAGAATTTTAATTTGAGAGTCAGTGTGTGTGGCCGGGCAGTTAAAGGTCAGCTTACTTCTCGCCTTGACCTAACATAGGAGGTCTGGAGCAACAAGGGCTGTTTCAAGTCAATGGGAATGCTGAGACAGTGGAGTGGCTTCGGCAGAGATACGACAGTGGAGAAGAGGTGGACTTGGTTAAGGAAGCGGACGTCCCCTCAGCCATTAGTCTCCTTAGGTTTTTCCTGCAGGAGCTTCCTGAGCCCGTCATACCTGGCAGCTTGCATATTCACTTGATGCAGCTTTCTCAAGGTAACAGTTTGATTCCTATCAGTCATTTATTACTTGTTTTAGAAATTGGATATGTGGTTAGCTTAATATAGTATTTCAGAGATTAATTTTTTATTTTCTTTGTTCTTTGGGTTTATGTGTATGGTTAAGGGAATGACAACTTCTTGGATCTTTGTAGTACTTATTAAAAACTTTAAGTGTGTATTTCTGTGTAGATGATGCATGTGTTTGTATGTGAGAGTGTACAAGTACCACTATGTTGGTGTGGACATCAGGGGACAGCGTGAGTGTTGTTCTTCGACTTCCCACTTTTTTTCTTAAAGATTTATTTACTTATTATGTATACAATGCTCTGCCTACATGTAGGCCTGCACACCAGAAGAGGGCACCAGATCTCATAATAGATGGCTGTGAGCCACCATGTGGTTGCTGGGAATTGGACTCAGGACCCCTGAAAGAGCAGACAGTGCTCTTAACCACTGAGCCAACTTTCTAGTTCTCAACTTCCCACTTTTACATGGGGTTCTAGAAAGCCACACTCAAGGACTTGAACTTCGGTTACTAGATTTTGTGGCCAATGTCTTTATGTGCTGAGCTGGTTTGAGCTGAAGTTTTAATAGGGGCTAAATAGAGAAAGAGATGATAAATACAAAATAAATATATGGGTGTGCTGTATGAGGGTAAATTGGAGATGTTAGGTATAGTTAGTCTAAGTTGAATTTTGCTTTTAGTTAATGTAAATGACTTTAAAAGATTTATTATTTTTTAAAACAATGTCTACTTGTCTGTGAGTGCAAGTCCCTGCAGAGTCCTAGGAGGGCATCAGATCCTCTGGAGCCTGGGGCTGAACTAAGATTTCTTGCGAGAGCAGCACACACTCTGAGCCATTAAGCCACTTACCCCTCTCTCTGTGGAAACTCTTCACAGAAGTTATCAAATGCTTATCCATCTGTCTGGCTATGTGCTTTCATTGTTTTTGTTTTTTGTGTGGTAGTGTCTCTTTGTAGCCCTGGCTGTCCTGGAGCTCACTATGTAGACTAGACTGTCCTTGAACTCAAAAGAGAGCCTCTTTTAGCTGCCTTTGGAGTGCTGGGATTAGAGGCTTGCACCACCACACAGACTCTTAATAGATTCTTACAATTAATTTTTCACTAGTTACAGGTATAATTCTCCCCCTTCCCCCCGAGATAGGGTTTCTCTGTGTAGCGTTCTTGGCTGTCCTGGACTCACTTTGTAGACCAGGCTGGTCTCAAACTCACAGTGACCCGCCTGCCTCTGCCTCCTGAGTGCTGGGATTAAAGGTGTGCCCATCATGCCCAGCCCAGGTATAAGGTTTTAAAAACATTAAAATTATAAAAGATTAAACAAGCCGGGTGTGGTGGCACACGCCTTTAATCCCAGCACTCGGGAGGCAGAGGCAGGCGGATCACTGTGAGTTCGAGGCCAGCCTGGTCTACAAAGTGAGTCCAGGGTGGCCAAGGCTACACAGAGAAACCCTGTCTCGAAAAACCAAAAAAAAAAAAAAAAAAAAAATTAAACATAACAATATTAAAACCATGTGGTAGTATATGCCTGTAATCCCCAGCATGTTCTATTCAGTTATGGAGGTCAAAGTACTGGTGTATTTGGACAGTTGCTAATATCACAAAGAAAAAATTGTTGCACTTAAAAATCTTAAGTAAATCATGTGATTATACCCCTTGCTGATACACTTTGTGTGTGTGCGTGTGTGTGTGTGTGTGTGTGTGTGTGTGTGTGTGTGTGTGTGTGTGTGTATGGAGGCGTGAGGTTGATGTAAGTTGTTGTCTTTATTCTCTACCTTATTTTTTGAGACTGGGTTTCTCACTGAATTTGGAGCTCTGAATCAGCCAGCCTCAGGGTTCCTCTTGTGTCTGCCTCTTTGGTCCTGGGACTACAGGGGTGTGTCACTGTATTTGCCTCTTTTGGGATGTTGGGGATCTGAACTCAGGTGCTTTTGCTTGTGCAGCAAGAGTTTTACTGACATAAAATGTCTTCCCAGCCTCTGATAAACTTTTTATACTTCATTTATCTTGCAGAAATGGCCAATATTATCATGACCATAAATAACCTTTTACCATTTTTTCCCCCTGTGAGTTAAAGAACCTGCAGAAAGCCTGGTGTGGTGGCATACTTCTGTAATCCCAGCATTTGGGGATTTAGAGGCATGCCAATCTCTGAGTTCTAGGCTAGCCTTGCCTACAGAGTGAGACTAGGACAACTAAGGCTACACAGAGAAACCCATCTCAAAAAATAGTGAGAGTGGGGGCTGGAGAGATGGCTCAGAGGTTAAGAGCACCAGCTGCTCTTCCAAAGGTCCTGAGTTCAATTCCCAGCAACCACATGGTGGCTCCCAGCGTCTGTAATGTGATCTGGCGCCCTCTTCTGGCTGGCGGGCCACTCCCAGGCAGGATGCTGTCTACATAGTAAGTAAATAAATCTTAAAAAGAAACAGCGAAAGTAATACATCAGTTTATCTTGAAGTACTTCCTGAGAAATTCTTCAAAATTAGACCATTAACCATAAATTGGGTTTCTTTTCTTTTCTTTTTCTTTTTTTTCCCCCTTTGGACTTACTATGTATACAGTGTTTTGCTTACATGTATGCCTGCATGCCAGAAGAGGGCATCAGATCTTATTATAGATGGCTGTGAGCCACCATGTGTTTGCTGGGTATTGAACTCAGGACCTTTGGAAGAACAACCGATGCTCTTAACCTCTGAGCCACCTCTCCAGCCCCCATAAATGGGGTTTCTAAAAGTCTAGTTTCTGTTAGTGAAAACTCAGTGCATAAAAAACACATGGCCTAGCTTCTGTGATCACATTCATGTGGTAAAAAAAGAAACCACAGAAAAAGCCGGGCGGTGGTGGCACACACCTTTAATCCCAGCACTTGAGAGGTGGAGGCAGGTGGATCTCTGTGAGTTCAAGACAAACCTGGGCTACAAAGCAAGTCCAGGACAGCCAGGGCTACCCTATCTTGGAAAACCAACAACCAAACAAACAAAAAACCCAGAGCCAGGTGTGGTGATTCATGCTTGTAACCCCAGCACTGAGGCAGGAGGTTGCCTGTGAATGTTAGCCTAGCCTTCCTTGCCCAGTCAGTCTGGGCCACCAAATGAGACTGTCTCAAAAATAAAACGAAGCCAGGTGAGCTGGGCACACCTTTAATCTCAGCATTCAGGAGTCAAGAGGCAAAGAGTCCAGGACACCAAGGCACATAGGGAAAGTTTTGTCTTGGGAAAACAAAAACAAAAACCAAAACAAAACAAACAAACAAAATTAAACAAAAATCCAAACCCAAAAAATTTAGAGGAGAAAACCAAATGAGAAACAGAAAGACCTTTCAATTTCAATTTAGTTGGACCATATTACTTATGTTTAGTGTTTCTTTTCTTAGTGCCAAGAAAGAAGGAAATCCTTTGTCACCCTGTTCATTTATTTTCTTATTTGTTCATGTAGAAAATTGTCATTAATACTTGCTTGTTGATGGCTCCTTAGTAGTTGTTGTTGACTGGCAAGACAGTGTATTTTGACTTCTTAGAGTTGGCATTAATTTGGAAACACAGGTATAGTCATGCAGGAGACAGTATGATGAAGAGTCAGGGAAGCGAGGCCAGTGAGTCATGGTGAGGAGAGCATCCTGCAGCAATTGAGAGGCTGAGTCCCTTTTCTCCAGCTCCTCTTTCAAACTCTTGTTTCACTTAATAAGTAAAGTGCAAAGCCCCCAAGGGGTTTGGCCTCTACAGAGGAAGTGAAGAGGTTTTGAATTGTTGTAGTAAAAAGTGATGTGGGTGGAGTAATGTGGACCTGGCAAAATATCTGAGCTTTACTTTTTACTTCATTAAGAAAACCTGTCATTATGTTTTATAGATTATAATAATGAAGATGAATTTGGAAGAAAATTGAGATTCCTCTTGCAACAGCTTCCACCTGTTAATTATAGTTTGTTAAAGTTTCTGTGTAGGTTTTTAGCCAATGTAGCTTCACATCATGAAGAAATTTGGTCTGCAAATTCTTTGGCTGCTGTTTTTGGTCCAGATGTCTTCCAGTAAGTTATTTCACAACTTTTTTTTTTTTTTAAATTGGATTTGTGAAATGGAATGATTATATTGTCTTCCAAGGATCATAGGTTGCTTGGGGAACCATTACTTTTTATAGTGTATCTGATTAATTCTCACAGCATTGCTGTGTTGAGAGTACAAATTAGGTAGATTTTACGGATGGGAAAACTGAGGCACAGAATGATGACATAAATTGCTCAGTTTCTTAAAGTGACTCACTGGTGGTTTTCTCATTTTACCTGTAATTAATTTAAGAACTCAGCTCAATTTAAGCTTTTATTCTTAGCATTTACACGGATGTGGAAGATATGAAAGAGCAAGAAATTGTGAGCAGGATAATGGCAGGACTCCTGGAAAATTACTATGAGTTTTTTGAGAATGAAGAGGAAGATTTTTCATCAAATGATTTGAGTTCAATTACTGAGCAGGTGAGCATACTTACTCTTCTGTTTCTTGGAGGATATTTGTTTATAAGTGTATGTTCTTACTGGCTTAACACAAACTTACATGGAATTTACTTACTAAACTAGAAATTGCTCTTCTGACTGTCTTTTGTAATTAATGATTTACACATTCACGTGCCATATGATTGGATTTTATACTCCTATCCCTACTTCCTCATCTTAGTTGAGACACTAAGCAAAAGGCATTTATTATTTTTTAATCTGTAGTGCTGGGGTTTAGACTTAGGCTTTGAGTATGCTAGATAAGCAATCTTATCACTGAGATGCATGTTCAGCTAGGAAAAGTCACAGTGTGTGGTAGAAATTATTTTGTACTTCCTTTCTCGGTCCCACTAGTAATTAGAAACTTTGTTTTGTGTAGCTCAGGCTGCCATTGAAATCTAGATAACTTCTTTTTCCTGAGTGTTGGGATTCCAGATATGCCAACACACCTGGCTAATGGATAATTTAAAATTCTGTAAGATATTATTCAGATCCATTATTTATGTAATGATTTTTGGATTGTTTTACTTTCTGTTTTTATTGTCTGAAGATAGGGTCTTAATTTAGCCCAGACTGGCCTAAATAGAAAGCTTAGGTTAGTCTTAAATTGTCACTAGTCTCCTTGTATTAGCTTTTTCAGTGCTGGGATTACAGGTGTGGGCTACTGTGCCTGGTTCTGAAAATCCATTGTTTAAGCTGTGTTATGATTTTTACTTTCCTTTTTTGAGGGAGGACTCAGATCAGGCTGGCCTTAAACTTGCTATGTAGGCAAGAATGACCTTGAACTTCTGATCCTCCCTCTTCTACCTCCCTCGTGGAGTTAAAGGCATTCATTACCACACTGGCTTTATGAGTACTGTGCACACTCTACTAACTGGTCTACATCCTTAGTGCCCATGCTAGACTTGATCTCTTTTTCCTTTATGAAACAGGAATATTAGAGCCTCAATAATTACAATTTAAAATTTTTTTCCTTTGGTAAAGCCATTAAGCCATTTTTGAGACTCCTTAGGTTTAGAACTTGAGTTAGAGATCTGTTTGAAAGTTTTTCTTCTGCAATTCAAGAAGTTTTCTCACAGCCCCTTTTGTTGGTGTTTGGAGACAAAGTCTCACTGTGTATCTCTGGCTGGCTTGAAACTAACTACAGACCATAGTCTGGCATCCAATTCACACATGTGTTTGCCTCCGTTGCTTGGGTGCTGGGATGTGCCACCACCGCACCTGGCTAGTTTATTGAAGCAGGCTTTCCTGTAGCACACTCAGATGGTCTTGACCTGATTGTGTAGCATAGATTGACCTTGATTACTGATGCCCTACCTTCTTTTCCTGAGTACTGGGATTAACTGGCATGTGCCGCCACACTTAGTTCCAGGTGATTGTTGTTTGAGAGTAAATATTCAAGAGGACGGGTTGATGGCTGTGTCATAGAGGTTTTTTTTTTTGTTTGTTTTGTTTTTGTTTTTTGTTTTTGTTTTTTGAGACAGGGTCTCATGTAACCCCAAGCTGACCTGGAAATCCTTATATAGCCAAGGCTTGCCTTGAGCTTCTGATTCTGTGGCTTCTTCTTTCCATTGTTGGGATTATAGGCATGTACCAGTGTGCCTGGTTGATCTTAAACTTTAATGTTTTGATTATAAATCCATCTGTTAAGGAATTCTGTTTGCCAGCTTTCTTTAAATTACATTTTAATCCAATAGCCTTTTTAGAACTAAAATGAATTCCTGATCAGAATAAATGGGCTCTGTGTGTGTGTGTGTGTGTGTGTGTGTGTGTGTGTGTGTGTGTTTGATTGGTTTCCTATGTTTCCAAGATGTTTGACTTGTTAGACATTGATGATGACAATTTGATCTAATATTTATAGACTCCTAAAATTTGCAGTGTATGCCTTGGTTATGCTTTCTTTTGTGATAGAATTTTGTGGTCTTCTGTCCTAGAATTTCCTTATATGTCTGTACGTATTTTGTCAGTATTTTATATTTTTTCAAGCATTATAAAAACTGACTTTAAAATATATTGT
This sequence comes from Acomys russatus, assembly GCF_903995435.1. Taxonomy (NCBI): domain Eukaryota; kingdom Metazoa; phylum Chordata; class Mammalia; order Rodentia; family Muridae; genus Acomys; species Acomys russatus. The sequence continues at coordinate 23,058,601 of NC_067156.1, read as the reverse complement.
GATTTACATTACATAGGATGGTACTTAAATTAAGCAAGACTGAGAATAAATGTTGAATTTTGTCAGTTCACCCATGGTTTACAAAGACAATTAGCATATTGAGCAAAATACCTCCAAGAAAGAGGATAGCGACATAGGTTCTGAAATAGGAATGTACGTTTAATTATCAGTTGCTAATTACTGGGATCTTTTCTTTAAGTTTTTGTTTTTCAAGACAGGATTTTTCTGTGTAGCCTTGGCTGTCCTGGACTCCTTTGTAGACCAGGCTGGCCTCAAACTCAGAATGATCCTCCTGCCTCTGCCTCTGCCTCCTGAGTGCTGAGATTAAGGTGTGTGTGCGAGGGGGGGGGGGATCCCCCCCCTCCCCCCCCCCCCCCCCCCCCGCCAGCTCCCACCCCTGGTTAAAAAATTTTCATTTTTTGTTTTTTGGATCTTTTCTTTAAAGAATATTTAATTTTATGATTATGTATGTGGATGTATATCTGTGCACCATGTGCATGCCTAGTACCCTCAGAGGACAGAAGAGGATGTTAGGTCTCTTGAGAACTGGAGTTACATATGAATTTGAGCCTCCAAATGGGTGCTGGGATGTGCCGGGAGTCATACCTGGGTATTAGAAGAGCAGTCAGCACGCTTTTTTTTTTTTTTTTAAGTAATTTATTTATTCACTTTACATTCCAGTCGTAGCCACCCTCCCTCCCACAGTCAGTACTTTTAAAACCACAGAACCATCTCTCTAGTCCCTGGGGTCTGTTTTCTTACACATTAAAAAAAATTACTTTATTAAAGTGGGTTACAAGTCACAGAAATATAGATTTGTGGATCTTGTTTTTCTTTAAGCAGTTTTGATAAACTTCAGTTTGATTTGTTAGTAGGTATTTGAGTGAAAGTAAAATAGTTGCAAATAGCGCAGTTGTGTTTAAATTGCTTTAATTTAAATACTTATGTCTCATTTACATATTTAAAGATACCTATAAGCATTGTTATCTGGTAGTGCTTTGCTTTTTTATTTTAATTTTGATAATTGAAGGAAGCTAAGTTTGCTCAGCACTGTTTTGGAGTTTCATCCCATTACCCCAAGTATTTAGTTGTTAAACTCTTCTGAAGGTAATAGGTAGTCTTACTCCTTGTATGTGTTGAAATGATGAATAGGGAATGTTTGAGAAATGACTTGACAAAGTCAAGTGGACTTTGAATGGGCTCTTTAAATAAATGAAAATCCAGTAGAGTGGTTTGAAGATGGAAGTGATAATTATGTTTCTTTATACGTTTGAGAAGGCAGGTAGCAGCAGTCTCCACAGTTTGGAGCCTGGAGAGCAGGCATTTCACGAGGCCCTAGAGAAGGGAGTTACAGCAGTCAAAGAAAGAAGAGATGTAAGTATGGGTGTAGGCTTTCCTTAAGTGAAGTTGAGGCAGCTGTATCTTATGAATAAACAATTGTTGAGCAGAAGGGCAAGTGGATGAAGGAAAGATGAACTTAGGAGACTAATGTGGAGTGAGAAGACATTTGACTCTTTTCTTTATGGTCCTCTCTTGCTCTCCGTAACTGAGTCAGTTATTACTGGAGGAAGTTCCATTGACTGTACTAGGAATTGAAACTGAGAAGTGAATCCTACAGGCTATATTTTAGTTGACTATAATAATGTTGATGAAAGGATTGGAGATTGCCAGTTATGTAAGGTTTGTTGACTTGAATATGATCCATTCAGTATAAGGCTTTCAGAGTTCCCAAGACCTATTGTCTATAGACACAATGGCTTTTTAAAAATAATTTTTAAAACTTTTTTTATTTAAAAAAGTGTGTGTGTGTGTGTGTGTGTGTGTGTATGTGTATTATATGTGTTAGGACTACAGGACAATATTGAGTATTTTCCACTGTTACTGTCTACCTTATGAGACAGGGTCTCTCACTGAATGGGTGCTCACTGATTGCTTAGATTAGCTGTTCAGTGTGTGCTGGGGATGGATCTTCCTGAGACTGTGTTCCCAGTGCTAAATTTACAGATGTACATGACTGTGTATGGCTTTTTTTTGGTTGTTTTTCAAGACAGGGTTTCTCTGTGTAGCCTTGGCTATCCTGAACTCATTTTGTAGACCAGGCTGGCCTCGAACTCACAGCGATCCACCTGCCTCTGCCTCCCAAGTGCTGGGATTAAAGGCGTGCGCCACCATGCCCAGCCTGTGTCTGGCTTTTATGTGGCATCCGTGGATCCAAATTGAGGTTCTAATACTTGTGGGGGATGTCATCTGAGCTAACTGAGGATTCCAACTGAGCCATCACCCCATCTCCTAAAATTACTTTATCTTAGCTTGTATATGTATGGGTTTGTGTATGTGTATATGTATGTGCATATGTGTTCCTGTGTGCGTGGGCACACTTGTGCAGAGGTGCATGCATATGTATATACCCATGTGTGGAGGCCAGAGGTTAATGTTGGTGTCTTGATTACTTTCCATTCTGCATAGTGTGGTAGGGTCTCTCACACCCAGAGCTCACTGACAGGCTAATCAGCTAGCTAGCTTGCTTTGGGAATCATGTCTCTGAGCCCTGGGATTATAGGCAGACCCTCATTCTTATCTGGGTTTTAGCAATCTGAACTTAATCCTCATACTTGCACGGGAAGCCCTTTACCCGTGGAACCATCTCCTTAGTCTCCAAAATGATTTATAAAAGTGACACATGTTAAACAGTGTCTCTTAACTAAAAAAATGTGTGGACTAAATGAGTATTGCTTAAATAAAAAAATAGTTCTAAATGTATTTATTGTGTCTGTGTGTCACATGGGTGTCAGGGTGCCTTGTGGAGGTCAGAGGACAAGTTGGGGAAGTTGGTGTTTTCCTTCAGCTGTGTAGGTTTTGGGGAACAAACTGAAGGACATCTCGTTAGGCTTGATGGCAATTGCCTTTATCTGCTGAGCGATCTGTCTAGCTTACTGCCCCCTCTGAAGTTTTTTCATCACTGTTTTATGGGGTAGATGAAGCATTACATTTATAAGCACAACAAATTAGATGGAGTCTATCATATATTTACAAATTGAAGCCATTGGCTTTTTTTTTTTTTTTTTTTTTCAAATATCGTAGGTTGTACCCAGAGTGTTGGGTGTGCTAGGGAATCAGCCTATCACTGTATCCTCCAGCCATTGTTGTTGAATTTTCATCTGACAAATGATACCAATTATTATTGAAAAGCTCCCACTTGGGTTTGTATAGTCATGTTTAGGTGGCCATGTTGATAAGACTTATGGGTATATTGTCTGACATTTCTAGGAGACACGGTCTCACAGCAAACTTTCTGTTCCTCTGGCTTTTACAGTCTCCTCCTTGATGATCCCTGAGCTTTAGGTGTAGATCAGTTGGGGTTGGCACCACATGATCACTTGTTCTTTGCATTTTGATCAGTTTTGGTTTTCTGTAAATGTCTCTGTCTGGCTAGTTTGACTAGACTCTGGCACAAAATGTGCTGCTCAGTATTTAATGACTAGAATTAACTTATAAAAGCAATTAGCTTAGTTACAGATTCTTCTTTGGTATAATTGATTTTTGAGAAAGGGTCTTGCTGAGTAGTTCATGTTGGCCTGGACGTCACTGTGGAGCATAGGCAGGCTTGAGCTGCTCCAGGCTTGTGCCTCCACACCTGACTGCTTCTTTTAGATAACCTTAAAATACATTCTTTAGTGTTTTAGTGGGTTTTGTTACTTGTTTTTGGTAGTGATTACTTAATGTTTGATGATGGAGACATTTTATAGATCCTACTAGAAAACTGTAAGTATAAGTTTTGCTTAATAGTTAAAATGTAAGTTCTTCTTTGCTTCAGGGTTTTATTTTATTTTACTTCTGGACACTCATGGGGATTGAACTCAGTACCTTCAAAGTGCTAGTCAATGGCGCACGCCTTTAATCCCAGCACTCGGGAGGCAGAGGCAGGCGGATCACTGTGAGTTCAAGGCCAGCCTGGTCTACAAAGCGAGTCCAGAACAGCCAAGGCTACATAGAGAAACCCTGTTTCGAAAAATCCAAAAAAAAAAAAAAGAAAAGAAAAGAAAAAAAAGAAAGTGCTAGTCAAGAGCTGCATCACTACCTAGGGTACTAATTCTGCATGAAAAAAAATGTAATCAAAAGTTAGCTAACATTTTCTGAAACTAGCTAATACCTAAAGCATCTCACCTCTCTTTTTCTCCTCAATAGGGTTTCACTGTGTGCCTCTGGCTTGCCTAAAATTTACTATGTAGACCAGGCTTGCCTGGAACTTCCAGAGATCTGCCTGCCTCTGCCTCTTGAGTGCTGTGACGAAAGCAAGTGTTCCAGCTCAGCAAAAAGTAACCCTTCAGTAATATTCTTCTTCCCCTCCCCCCACATATCCTAAGCTGGCCTCTAACTTGCTGTGTAGGATGGCCTTGAATTTTTAATGTTTTTGCCTCCTAATTCCTGGTGTGTTTACAGATGTGTTCCACCAAGTCAGGGTTTTTGTGCCCCTTTCTTTACACGTAATAATTAAATGGCCTGTTTAAGATACCTAGAAACTGGAGAAAGGAATTGGAAGTCTTTCATATTAGATTTATCAGAGTTGTTGCAGTTGAGGATGACTGAAAACATCCCTATGTAGCCGTAGCTGTTCTAGACTAACTTTGTAGGCCAGGCTGGCCTCGAACTCACAGTGATCTGCCTGCCTCTGCCTCTGCCTCCCTAGTGCTGGGATTAAAGGCATGTACCACCATACCCGGCCCTATTTATTTTTTTAAAAGACAGGTCTTAATGTGTAGTAATAGCCAACTGTAACTTGCAGTGATCCTCCTGTTGCTGCTGCCTCAGTGCTGGGATTGCCCAGCAAAAATGAGACATTGTTACTGTTACATGCAAGCCTTTTCATAGATCATAACACTATTTGTATTTGTCCTGCATCAAAATTCTGTTTGACTTAAACAATGTTAAAATTAGAAAGTTACATTTGTCTTGTATATATATTTGTTTATATTTATTGTTACTCAGTTTTGCATTACTGAGGATTGAACCTGGGACGTTGCATGTTAGGTAAATGTTTTACCTGTTCTATAATTTTATTTGATATAAAAACATTGGTATTTTATAGGAGAGTGGTATTAGGAAATGAAATTTAAAATGAGTTACTTGCATTTATACTATAGTTTTAGAGTGGTGATTTTAGATAAGCTTTATTAAATTAATTAATTAATTTATTTATTTTGGTTTTTCAAGACAGGGATTTTCTGTGTAGCCTTGGCTGTCCTGGACTTACTTTGTAGACCAGGCTGCCTCGAACTCACAGAGATCCTCCTGTCTCTGCCTCCTGAGTGCTGGGATTAAAGATGTGTGCCACCACGCCCGGCTGCTTTATTAAATTTAATCCTGAAATTTCTTTCTATGTAGGTTAATGAACTTTCTGAGGAAGAAGAGGACGATGAAAAGCTGGAACATATAGAAGAACTTCCAGAAGAAGCTGTAGAAAAGTCAAATTGCATGCCTGAGTTGTTGCAGTTGAGGATGACTGAAAACATCCTAGAATCAGACAGTGTTACAGCATCAACAAGGTAAAGATTTCAGTTGAGCCAAGTTTAGCTTCTGAGCACTCAGTCTCCAGCACCAGGAGCTGTGCTTGTGAGGCTGAGTTGGGGATACACTTTGTGTTGGGGACTTGGCCTACCATGTACTGGGCAGGCCCTGGGTACTGAAAAGAAGAAAGAAAGGGAAAGAATTTTAGCTGGATATGGTGGCATGTTCCTATTATCTGAGTATTTGGGAGGTAGAGAAAGGAGGATCTCTTCAAGCAGGAGGCCAGGCATGCAGGCTCTATATAATAAGAGCTTTTCTCAGGGAAAAGAAATAAAAAGACATTTGAGTATACAAAAGAAAAAGAAGAAAGCTAAAAGCAGCTAAGGAGTTTTCATTTGCCAGTGTCACACTTTCCTTCAGAAATAAAGCCATGTGTGTGTGTTTGTTTTGTTTGTTTTTGTTTTTCGAGACAGGATTTCTCTGTGTATCCTTGGCTGTCCTGGACTCACTTTGTAGACCAGGCTGGCCTCAAACTCACAGAGAACCACCTGCCTCTCTGCCTCTCCAGTGCTAGGATTAAAGGCGTGTGCCATTATACCCAGCTGTATATTTTTCTTAAAATTTGTTTCCATATTAGCTTGTTAGTTGGGTTGGGTAAGGTTTTTAGAACCTTTGAAATAAAATTTCTAGAAACAGTAGTACTGTCTTTTTGTTGCTGTGACAAAACACAATGACAAGGCAGCTTTTAAAGGAACCCATCTAATTTGGCTTATGGTCCGAGAGTGTTAGAGTCCATGACGGTGGAGCAAAGCATGGTAGCAGGAACAGCTGACAGCTCATATCTGGATCCAAAAGCAGGAGTCAGAGAGAGGGGGTGGGGGTGGAGGAGTCAAGAGTGAGCACACTCAAGAGGGAAACCAAGAGAGCATGAGCACACTGGGAATGGCTCGGGCATCCTCCATGCCACGCCTCTTCCAACAAGGCCACACTTTAAATTCTTCCCAAACAGTCTCACCAATTGGGAGCACCAAGGATTCAAACATAGGAGCTTAAGCCGGGCGTGGTGGCGCACGCCTTTAATCCCAGCACTCGGGAGGCAGAGGCAGGCGGATCGCTGTGAGTTCGAGGCCAGCCTGGTCTACAAAGTGAGTCCAGGATGGCCAAGGCTACACAGAGAAACCCTGTCTCGAAAAACCAAAACCAAACCAAAACAAAACACAAAAACCCAAAAAAACCCATAGGAGCTTATGGGAACTATTATTATTCAAATTACCCATTGACCCTTTAAAATGTTTTAAGTTATGTGTGTATGTGTGTGGGTAAGTATACATGAATGGCGTGTCCATGGGGGACAGAAGAGGGCACCAGATCCCCTTGCAGGAGTTTGAGGCTTCTGTAAACTGCCTCACTTGGGTGCTGGGGACTGAACTTGGGTCCCCTGGAAGAGCAGGACATGCTTTTAGCCTCTTAACTGCTGAGCCATCTCTTCAGCCTCCTGAGTTGACTTAATTTGTAGCTTCTAGGTTAGGGTTGGGTTGTATATGGGTGCAAAGATAGAACTGCAAGCTTTATTTTACTGCTCATAAAATTTTGCCTTTTTATAAACCTTTTTTGTATAATGTGTGTTCCATTGTTCTCTTTTGTTTTCTGTGAGTATAGTGTTTTGCATGCATGTATGTATATGCACTATGTTTGTTCATGCTTGGTGCCCATGGAGGTCAAAAGAGGACATCAGACTCTGGGATGGGAATTGCATCTGTGAGCTACCATGTGGGTGCTGGGAAGGAAGCCAGTTCCTTTACAAGAGTGACCAGTGCTTTAAACTGCAGAGACAACTCTCAAGCTCTGAAAATAAAATTTAAAGACAAAATCCTGGGCTGGAGAGATGGCTCAGAGGTTAAGAGCACCATCTGCTCTTCCAAAGGTCCTGAGTTCAGTTCCCAGAAACCATGTGATGGCTCACAACCATCTATGATGAGATCTGGTGCTCCCTTTTGACATGCAGGCACCCATGTGGGCAGAGCACTGTACAGAAAATAAATAAATAAATAAATCTTTTTTTTTTTTTTTTTACTCTTTTACAAATAAAAGTTGTTCCTTCAGCTCTCTTCAGTATCCTGTTTTATTTATAATAATAATCAGAATCACTATTATAGTAACTAATCTGCTCCACCTTACTGGCAATAGTGCCATCTCTTTTGAAGATTTACTTATTTACTTTTATGTATATGAGTGCTTTATCAGCATGTACACCTGCGTGCCAGAAGAGGGCATCAGATCCCCGTATAGATGATTGTGAGTCACCATGTGGTTGCTGGGAATTTAACGCAGGACCTCTGGACGAACAGACAGTACTCTTAACTGCTAAGCCATCTCTCCAGTCCTCCCCACCCTCCACTCTTTTTTTTGTTTGTTTGTTTATTTTTTGTTTTTCAAGACAGGGTTTCTCTGTGTATAGTGTAGCCCAGGCTGTCCTACAACTCACTTTGGAGACCAGGCTTCAAACTCACAGAAATCTGCCGCTTTTTTTCTCCCCTCCCACAATGCTGAGATTAAAGGTGTGCACCAGCGTGCCCAGCACTTTTGCTTCCTTTTGAGCTGGAATTGCAGGTTTGTTTGAGATACCTGGCTTCTTGTGTGCTTGCTGAGATTCATACTCTTAGTCTTTCACCCTTAACTACTGTCCAGTATCTCCAGGTAATTTTTCTTTTTTCTTTTGGTAATCCTGCCTCAGCTTTTCATAAAGCCACCGCAAATAACATGAATGCTTTTAAATTTCCTGTTAGTGATATGTTATGACAGATAGTTTTCTTTTAAAAATATATTGTTTGTATGTATGCATGTTTGTTTGCATACATGCATGTACAGATGTATATATACCACAGTGTACACATGGAGGTTAGAGGGCAACTTTTGGGAGCCAGTTCTTTACCTTGTTAGGCAAGGTTCTTGTGTAGTTTCTGCTGTGCAGTGTACTCTAGCTAGCTGGCCCACAGCCTTCCAGACATTCATCTGCCTTCTACCTAACAACAGGAGTCTAGTATTACATGTAAGCTAGTACATTTGACTTTACATGCATGTCAGGGATAATTGTCTGATTTATGTGGCAAGCAGTTTTAGATACTGAGACGAGGGGTTGTAAATTTACTTTCTTTGTTAGTATTTGAAACTTTTATCAACAAAATTCAAAAAATACTTCCAACCTGATATATGTACCAAAAAGTCTGAAATTTAGTGCATATAATTTTTAGCGCATATTGTAGTTATTTAGTCTTGAACATGTTTATAATTTGATTTCAGTGCTCATATATTTCCTACTAGCATCTTGCCAGCTCCTGTTGAGTAAGCAGTATACCTAAAGAAAATTATTTTTAAGATTTGAAAATATAGCCAGGCACGGTGGCACATGCTTTTAATCCCAGCACTCAGGAGGCAGAGGCAGGTGGATCTCTGTAAGTTCGAGGCTAGCCTGGTCTACCAAGAGCGTTCCAGGACAGCCAGGACTATTACACAGAGAAGCCCTGTTTCAAAAAAAGAAAGAGAGAGAACAGAAAGAGAAAAAACCAAAAAAACCACCACCACCAATAAAGATTTTTTCTTTCCTTCTTTTTGTTTTGTTTTGTTTTTGTTTTTTGAGACAGGGTGTCTCTGTGTAGCCTTGGTTGTCCTGGACTCACTTTGTAGACCAGTCCAGCCTCGAACTAACAGAGACCTGCCTGCCTGCCTCTACCTCCTGGGTGCTGGGATTAAACCCGGCTCTAAATTGTTGTTCTTTTGTTTGTTTGTTTAATGGTATGGAGAAGTTTATTATAGTGACAGAGGTACCCTAGAGAGGCAGGTGAGAGAAAGAGGAGAGCAAGAGATAAGAGAGGAACAGAGAAACAAAAGAGGAGAAAGGTAAAAGAGAGACATGATGAGTTTGTCCTTTTATGTAGATACAAAAAATAAGATTCCAGGCAACAGATATGATTTGGAGAAGTTTATTATATGAGCATGGGAGAGCATGGAAGTGGCAGGAGCACCCCAGAGAGAAAAGGAGAGAGAGACAGCAAAAGAGGAACAAGAGAGAGAGAGACAGGAAGAGAGAGAGAGAGACAAGTAAGAGGGCAAGAGGTAGGAAGGAACACAGAAATGAGAAGAGAAAGGCCAGAGCCCTTTTCTGTTTTTTTTTTTAAAGACAAGGTTTCTCTGTGTAGCCCTGGTTATCTCTGGAACTGGATCTGTAGACCAGGCTGGTCTTAAACTCAGAGATCCACCTGGCTCTGCCTCCCAAGCACTGAGATTAAAGATGTGTGCCACCACACCTGCCTAAGCTGCTGTTCTTTATAGCAGCGTCTGCCCCCTTCTACAGGGTGCTGTTAGATTAGCTATTACTAGTTGCGTGTGTGCAAATTAAAAATACCTGAAATGCAGGTTGTTAATCTAGTCTACCTCTGACCTGTTAACCTTTAACAGCCCTGCATTTAGGATATATATATATGCGTTCCTCAGAGACCACAACAAAATGGTTTTCATATGTTTATATACTGGTTAGATTTTAAAGGCAGATGTGGAAGATGTACCCATATTTGGAAGAGTCAAAGCAGTTGATTGGTGTACAGATTTATTTTTAAAAACTTATAAAATAATTTATATGTATGTATGAGTCTGTGTGCACCATGTGGAGGTCAGAGGGTGTTGAAACCCCTGGACTTAGAAGTGGTTGTGAATCACCCAATATAGGTGCTGGGAACTGAAGTCAGATCCTCTGCAGTATGTACTTTTAACCACTGAGCTACCTCTCTAGCCCCTGAAGATTTCAAAAGAGCTAAACAAAATAGCTATTAAATATGAAATAAAAACTATTGATAGACTTGAATGCTGGTGGCTGGAATGCTTGTGTTTAGGATTCCACAGGATACAGCTGCAGATGTGCCATGTGTGTCTTGCCAACCTCTGAAGCTCTGTGTGATGGTGGCCCTGGTTTATATGCTTTGATGCTGTGATTAGAACTTAACTGACTGGGACTGAGGGTGGCCCTGTGGTGGAGTACCTGCCTGCTGTGCACAAGGGCTGGTCCCAGGTGCAGCAGTACAGCAGTAAGAAGGGCTTATAGAACCATACCTATAGGCAGGGTGTGGGGCAGGTAGCAGAACAGGTGACATTGGAGCAGCAAGATGGGAGAAACATGACAGAAGAAGTAACGCAAGTAAATTCTCTAGCATTTGATCTTGAAACCTTGTGTTTCTTGTTTAGATATTGCTCTCATTTTCTCCAGTAGAAATGACTCCTCTTCCATCATTGGTAGTACTAGCTTTATAACCAAAAGACTGTTGTTTAGAACTATGCAAGATGGAAACTTTACCATAGAAAGCTACTGCTATTGTGCCTGATAAAGCATTTGTGACTTCATACAAACTCAGTATATAACTAGGACAAACAGTATTATATGTTGGAATGTGCATTTGTAAAGGAAATTGTTTGAACACAATAGTTTAATCTTATGAGAATTCTTACAAGGTCTGTTAATAATGTTCAAAGAAGAACTAAATAAATAAAGAATAAAAATGTAACAGTTTAACTTAGCAAGAGGAAGAATATTTTTATGAGGATGTGTTTTCTTTAATAAGTAAACATTTTATTAATGACATAGAAAGCTGAACTGGAAGTGCTCCCCAAGTCCTCAGGAGAGAGCCTGGTTACAGAACTTGCAGGCTCCTCACATAGATCGAGCATCTGTACCATCTTCTGTCAGGCTGAGATTTTGGTGATGAACAGTGGCTCTGATGACAGCAGAGAGGGGAGCTGCCTCTAATCTCAGCATCCAGGAAGTTGAGGCAGACAGGCAGGTTGCAAGTTTGAGGTCAGCTGGATTACATGGGAGGATCCTGTCTCAGACAAACAAATCCCCCAACCTTAAATAAGTAAACATTTCTGAATTGTTTGTTTACATTGAAATGTGGACTCATGTAGTCCAGGCTGGCCCCAAACTCTTTTGTGTAGACTAGGGATTACCTTGAACTCTTGAACTTCATCTCTCATGTGCCAGGATTACAGATCTGTGCTACTGCACCCAACTATGTCATGATTGATATTCTCTTGTTTCAAAGGCCTGATCTGATTTTTAAAAAATCTTATTAGGGTTGCTGCTGCTGCTGCTACTACTAATGCCAGTGATGGTAACATAAAGTGTTCAAAACCTGTGGCTGGTACTACTGCAGACAGTGAAGTCATGCAGCAAGATTTTGTATTTGAGGATCAGAAAAGTAATCAGGTAAGAAATTCTAGAAGCATCATTCTAATTGTTCCATGTGTTTGATAGCGAAGGCTAAAGTTACACTGGAGTAATTTTGCTGACATACGTGGCTCTGTTGTAAGTCCCTAGGAATATACGTTCTCTGTAGAATTTAGGATTCATGTTAGGTAGAGAGTTAAGTATTGAAGCACCTTACTTTTATTATTTTTAATCTTTTGTGTGTGTTTGTGTGGGGATATGAGTTTATGTATGCCATGGTACATGTGTGGAGGTTGGAGGACAACCTTTGGGATCTTTGCATTCAGTATTGTTTGGACAGGATGTGTTGTTTTGCTGTTGCATATACCAGGCTATTTGGAGCTTCTGAGGGTCTACCTGTCCCCACAGCCCATACTGCTGTAGGCCTTGATATTGCAGATTTTATTGCTGTACTTTATGTGGGTTCAGGATTTAAACCCAGCTCCTCTTGCTTGCATATCCAGTTGTTCCCCATCCCAAGTGCCTTTTTGTTTTAGGATAGGGTCTTACTGTGTAGCCCTGGCTGACATGTAACTCTGTTCATAGCCCAGGCCACCTTCCTCTGCTTCCTGAGTACTGGGATTAAAGGCATGTGCAACTACACCCTGAATCAAACACATTGTAAAAGTATTTCTTGGGAAGGAAGTTTATGATGGCAGCTGAGGTAGTTAGTGGCATTGTGGTTGAGCTTTAGAACTTTCAACGCTTTCTGTATTTAATACTTCTGAAGAGCATAGTATAGTATTTTTTTCTTATTTCTCTTTACAAGAGAAAATCTGTCTCTGTAACAAAAGGAAGATTTAAATACTTTTTTTTGTTTGTTAATGTCTTAGGTGTATGGGTGGTTTGCATGTACCACATGTATGTTTAGTGGAGGCCCAGAGGCCAAAAGAGGGGGTTGTTGGCTCCCTTGGAACTGGAATTACAATTGTGAGTTGCCAAGTGGAGTCTGGGGATTGAACCCAGGCACTCTGAGAGAATAGCTAGGGCTCTTAACTGCTAAACCATTTCCCTAGCTCTTCCCCCCCCCCCTTTTTTTTTTAAAAAAAAAAAACAGGAATCTCACTATATAACCCTGGCTGGCCTGGAGCTAACAGTGGTCAGCTTGCCTTTCTCTCCTGAATGCTGGGATTAAAGGAGTGGGCCACCATAACGGCAACAAAAGACACATTAAGTAGAAAAATAAGCTTAATAAATTATACCTCAAGTACAGGTGGGAGTTGGAGGAAACAATAAATCTCTTAACTCTCACTAGTATCCAGGAAGGAAGGATAGGTGTATAGGAGATAATCAGGAAAAACAGTTAGTTCTATTACAGCAGTAATAGAAACCCTAGTGATAACAGCCATCTTTCTTCCTGGTAGAGGAGATACCTGCAGAAGTGAGGATAGCTTATATATAACACTCTGATACAGAAAGGATGATGTTTGTTTTTCTTGTTTGTTATCTAAAATAATCAGCTCAAAGTATGTCCAAGAGGTGCATGTTGGTAAGGCATGTTCAGAATGCTACACTACAGATCTTCTGCTATTACAGAAAACTAATGTGAACATTAGTTTGAAAATGGCTGAATTGTTGGTAGTGCTGCTTACGCTATTGGCATAATTGTTTTTTAAGAAATAATAAAAATGCAAACATAGAAGCTGGATTAGTATGATAGTGGTACAGTACTTGACTGGATTGTGAGAGTTCCTGGAGATCTTTCCTAGGACTGAAAGAAAAACAAATAAAAATGTAGCATCTAAGACATTGTAAAAGACACACTTACATATCTCCACATTTATTTATTTGTTTAGTCTTTTTAAAGACTGGGTGTCACTGTGTAGTTCTGACTGGCCTGTAACTCACTATCTAAGCCTCTGCCTCTTGAGTGCTACAATTAAAGGTGTATACTTGGCTTTTTGTTTGTTTGTGTTTTGTTTGGTTTGTTGAGACAGGGTTAGAGATAGAGTGCTGGGATTCAAGGCATGGGCCAAGACTGCTGCTCAAACCTGGCATTAAAAAAAAAAAAACCTTTAAATACACGAATACACGAAGTTTTCAATATGTTACCATGTAAACCATACAAAAAAGTAGTTGTAGTAATAAGTAGCTTAGAGTTGGCACACTTGTCTTTTTCCTTTTTTCTTTTTCATGTAGTCCCCAAACTTACCATCCCATGCTCTTTAGTATGTGCCGTCATGCTTTGGATGTTCTTATTTTTGTATGTAGGAATTGGCCTTAGTTACGAAACAGTCCTCCTGCTGTTCATTAGTGCTGGATTGCGTGTGGTTTTGTCTGTATTTGTGTGTTGAGATGTTTATTGCCCAGAGAAGCCAGAGGCATTATTAGATCTTTCTGGAGTCAGCACAGTTGGGAGAGAGTTGGGAGCTGCTTTTTACTTAACCTATAGGAAATAGATAAGTGTGATACTCAGTATGAGATCAAGATAAGGAGAAATAATGATGGTGTTGTGGAACTGTTTACTGAATTGTGCTAGACGGACCTGTTTTACTTGTTCCATTGATGGTTCATGTGCATCTACTGCCAAATCATTCCCACCATGTTGGGGCTATTTTTATATAGCTGTGTTTGTTGCTCTTAGCTTCTTTCTTAACCCAGCTAACACTCAAATAATTGAGAGTCGTCTTTTATTTATTTATTTATTTATTGAGTCCGGGACAGCCAGGGCTGTTATACAGAGAAACCCTATTTCGAAAAACAAACAAGCAAACAAAAGTTTCACAACACAATCTTGAGCAGTTTAAGTCTGTTCTTAACCCTCTATGTTATCCTGACTTCTTTGCCAAAATCCTCCAGCCACCTGCATTTTTGTTCTTTCTTTCCTCCAGCTGAATCTTCATCTCTTCTGTACCACTGCCTGTGGATGAATCCTCTACTTTTTCTTCTAACTCCCCTTTCCCTGGCTGGCAGGAAGTCTAGCCCTATTCTTTCCCCTGCCCAGTGATAAGCTGCTTTATTGACATACCAGGGGACAATTGGGGAGCATTGTTTACACAACACTGAGACAGGAGATTCTTAGAACAAGAATTGCAACCAGATATAGGGGGTACAGAAATCAGCACTTAAGTTACACAAAACCTTATGCTTACACCACAAGGATGATAAAACTTTTTTTCCTCCTATTTTTACTTTATATATCTTGGTGTTTGCGTGGTACTCATCGAGGCCAGAAGAGGGCATTCATTGAGTCTCTTGGAGCTGGAGTTACAGGTGGTTGTGAGCTGTGCATTGTGCTAGAAATTGAATCCTATTCGTTTGGAAGAATAGCTTGTGCTCTTAACCACTGAGCCGTCTCTCCAGCTCCAGGATAAAACATTTTAAACTCCTCACCCCCACTCTGGAGAAAAGCCCTGTTTTGTTTTATAGTTTAGCTGCATCTTGGGATTATCTGCTTCTCTTGATAATACCATTGATAGAGGAATTGTACCTGTTTCTTTACTTTCCTCTCTCATCATTTCTTTCTTTCTTTGCTTTTTCTTTTTTCTTTTCTTTTTCTTCTAAACTTTTTTTTGAAAGATTTATTTATTTATTATTATGTATACAGTGTTCTGCTGGCATGTACAGCCACAGGCCAGAAGAGGGCATATAGATGGTTGTGAGCCACCATGTGGTTTCTGGAATTGAACTCAGGATCTCTGGAAGAGCAGTAAGTGCTCTTAATCTCTGAGCCATCTCTCCAGGCCCTTCTTCTAAACTTTTGAGACAGGATTTTTCTGTGTAGCTCTGGCTGTCCTGGAACTGTAGACAAAGATGACCTTGAACTCACAGAGGTCCACCTGCTTGCTTCTGCCCCAGGTGCCGTGATTAAAGGCATGCACCACTGCCCAGCCAGAGCTTCCCATCCTTTTCTTACACTCACTCCAGCCATCTTCTCACCCACATTCCTTCCTCCCTCTGAAACTCCTCTTGTAGTCACCACAGATACGCATTGAACCTTTTTTAGCTGGCCTAACAGCAACATTCATTCACTTGTATAATTATCTCCAACTCTCCATTTAGCTTTCAGACTATCTCACTGTTGAGATTTCTTTCTTCTCCCCTTCAGTAGTCAAACTGTGTCAAGCCTCTTTGCTTTTCATCTTTTGGCTCTCTGAAATTTGAGTAATCCAGGGCTCTGTTACCAGAAAACTTTTTACTTCCTCTCTTGATGATCTTATTTTTCTAGTCCCTTAAATATCATGTGTATGTTATTGATTTCCAGATTTGAATCTTCACTCTTAGATTTAGACATATATCATAATTTTAAAAATTATTTAGCGAGGCTCAGTGGCATATGCCTGTAATTCCAGCACTCTGGGAGGCAGAGGTAGGTGGATCGCTGTGAGTTCGAGGCCAGCCTCATCTACAAAGTCCAGGACAGCCAAGGCTACACAAAGAAACTCTGTCTCAAAACAAACACTTATTTATTTGGGGCTAGAGAGATGGCAGAGGATGTAGGTTTGGCTCCCAGCCCTCACATGATAGCTCACAACTGTGTGGAATTGCTGCTCCGATGCCCTCTTCTAGTCCAGGGGATCTGACACCCTCTTCTGGCCTGTACAGAGCTGCATGCATTTAGGTGCACATACGTACATGCAGGCAAACATTCATACACATAAAGTAATTTAAATCTTTCAAATGTTTATTTATATGTGTGTATGCCAAAGTGGGTATGGGAAGGTCAGAGGTGTTCTCTCCCCTGCCCCTCTTTAACTGTGTGGATTTCAGATTGTTAGGCTTGGTAGCAAGTGCCTCTATGCCCTGAGCCATCTCACAGGCCTGCACTCACAGTTTCACAGTTTTTAATAGAGAAGACAGCCAGTGTGGTTAAAGGCAGACGTGAGTACTGTCATAGGAGAGGAAAGAATTATGGCCGAGAGAGAGAGTGCTTTTGAACTTGATGTTTTATTAGGGTAGAGTTTGTGATGGAAACTGAATAACTAGAGAGAGGACAGCAGGGAAATGGTTGTTTATGAGAAGATTGCTGGAGGACACTTCAGGAAGAGAGAGCCTAGAATGCCGTCTGATCAATCCTAACCTTTTTTTTTTTTTAAAGTGGAAGGAAGAATATAAGAAACTTTGAAGAAAAGCTAATGAATGTAGCTAAATCTGTATTTCAAGGAGAAAGTTGTTGCAGGAGATGGGAAGGAGGTCGGTCAGGAGGCCTTCTGTACCGCCTTTGAAATTACAGCACTAGGGCTGGGCGGGAGAGCAGGAGGAAGAGAAGTTCACACGTGAGAATGATGAAGATTGATATGTACACTTAGGTGAGAAGGTGGTAGGAGGTTTGTGTGCCTGAGCTCTGTGAGTAGAGTATGTATGGCCTTGTTGGCAGTCAGCCAGCTATGGACCCTTCCCACACTGGGTAGTGGTAGTGTTTGGATTTAGACTGTTCTCATGTGTGCATATCTTCATCTCATTCGATTATGAATTTCATATTGGCAGGATTTTGAGCATCTATTCTTATGTATATTTTTGTAATTACCTTGGTGAGATGTCTGTTGTCCATTTTTTTAAACTGGGCTCTGTGTGCGTGCGTGTGTGCGTGTGTGTAGTAGTGCTAGGGTGGAACTAGGGTTGCCTGTATACTAGAAAAGCACTAGAGATTGTTTTCTTACTGCTGCATTTTAACTTGCGTCCATATTTTAGATAATATCTTAGATATATCTGTAGAAACCAGTATTTTTTAATAAGCTGCTGATGCTATAGTAAATATTTAGGATTTGGTCTGATAGAAAGAAATCAGTGTCATAGACTTGAGTGTATGTGTGTATACATGTGTATATATGTGAGTACCTATGTATACACACATTTTGCAGGCCAGAAGTCAACTTCAGGTATTTTTCAGGTGCCACTCTTTTTTTCTAGACAGAGTTTCTTTGTATAGCCTTGCCTGTCCTAGAACTTGCTCTGTAGACCAGGCTGGCCTCGAACTTCTGCCTCTGCCTCCTTAAGTGCTGGGATTAATAGCATGCTCCACCATTGCCTGGGTGCCATTTACTTTTTTAAAAATGTATTTCAGTCTATTTTGAGATGATCTTACTTTGCCTAGAGCTCACCATGTAGGCTACGCTGACTGGCCATCAGCCTCAGGGGTCCACTTGTATCTGTTTCTCAGCACTGGAATTAAAATTATGTACCATTGTCGGACTTTTTAAGTATGGATTTTGGGCATTGAACTCAGGTCTTTTTTGTTGTTGTTGTTGTTTGAGACAAGGTTTTTCTGTGTAGCCTTGACTGCCCTGGACTGACTTTGTAGACCAGGCTGGCCTTGAACTACAGCAATCCGCCTGTCTCTGCCTCCGCCTACCAATTGCTGGGATTAAAGGCACCCTATATGCCCAGTTGAACTCGGGTCTTTATGCCTGTATGACAAGCACTTTACCAGCTGAGCTCAGTTCTTTGTACTTTTTTTTTTCCTCCAAAGACAGGGTTTCTCTTGTAGTCCTGGCTGTTCTGGACTAGCTTTGTAGACCAGGCTGTTCTTGAACTCATAAAGATCTACCTTCTTTGTCTCCCAAATGCTGGGTCTTTGTAGATTCTTTTTTTTTTTTTTTTGGTATTTCCAGACATCGTCTCTCTTTGTGTTAGTCTTGGCTGTCCTGGAGTAGCTTTGTAGACCAGGCTGGCTTCGAACTCACAGCAATCCGCCTGCCTTTGCCTCCCAAGTGCTAGAATTAAAGGTGTGTGCCATCATACCCAGCTTCTTTGTAGATTCTTTTTTTTTTTTTTTCTTCCCCAAGACAAGGTTTTTCTATGTAGCACTGGCTATCCTGGACTCGCTTTGTAGACCAGGCTGGCCTTGAACTCACAGTGATCCAATTGAAGGTGTATGCCACCATGCCCAGCTTTCTTTGTAGATTCTTAATAAATACAAGCTATTTGGTAGTTCAGGGTAGAAATTGTTTAAATAGCTTGATTAGAATTCATGTCAAAATCCCTAGACTTACCATCAGTTAACTTCCCATAAAAACCATAATCTTCTGAGTACCTTAATTGATGATGTTCTATTAAAGTTAGAATTGTGTATATTTGCAAACACTGAGAACTTGTTAGAATATAGTTACCTCATTTCCAAAAAGAAGGCCAGAGTGTTAGGGAAACTGCCAGCCAAGAGGAAGAGCTGACTGTCACTTGAGGACTTTTTTTTTGTTTTGTTTTTTTCGAGACAGGGTTTGGCTGCTGTCTGGACTCACTCTGTAGACCAGGCTGGCCTTGAACTCAGAGATCTGCCTGACTCTGCCTCCCTGAGTGCTGGGATTAAAGGTGTGTGCTGCCAATGACTTGTATTTTTATGAGACTTTGTCAGGTTTTGTTTGAGACAGTCTTTCCTTGTATCCCTGCAGCATTGAGCTCAGAGATCCTGCCTCTTTCTTGAGAGTGCCACCATACTAGCTGGACTTTATCAGTTTGCTAAATTATTCAGTGGAAGAGAACTCTTCCTAATATACAATTTAGAAAGCTTTTTGTTAAGCAGATGAAATTGTATAGAATGAAATTGGGGGTATTTAGGATATTCAAAAGAAGTAACTATCCAGAATACTTAGAAATAGAAAGGGGAAGATGTAGAACTAAGCAAGGTGGAAGCACTAATTGTAGAAGGCTGAGCAATGGGTGAAAAGTAGAGGGATGACTAGAAATGCCTCCCAAGCTTTACTTAGTTCTTGGTAGTCAGCCCTGACACCATTGCTGTGATTAACATACCAGCTATTTAGTGCAGAAGGTAAAACTGCAGTGCTGAGAATGAAGTTTATTTGGTAGAGTAAGCTTGTCTAGCATGCCCAAAGCTCTGTGTTCATCCCCAGCACTACAAAAACTCTGTACATTGGTGTACACCTGTAATTTTAGCCCTTAGGAGGTGGAGGAAAGAGACTCAAAGTTCAAAGTCATAGCTACATAGGGAAATCTAGGATAGCCTAGAATATATGAGCCTCTGTCTCAGAGAAACAAAAGAATGGCTACTGTGGTAGTGCACTTGTAATCCCAGAATTTGAGAGGTGAATTTAGCCTGGGCTGTGTACTGAGTTCCAGAATAGCCTAGACTACAGAATAAGACTGTCTCAAAAATAACGGGCTGGTGAAATAGCTCTGTGGTAAAGAGCATTTGTGTCTTTGCAGAGAACAGAGGTCAGTCAGCGCCAGCTGGTCACTGTCATTTATAAAACTCTAGTTCCAGGAGTCTAACATTGTCTTCAACCTGCAAGGGCACCAGGTACAAGTTAAACATACATACAAGCAGGCAAAGCATGTTTTAAAGTTAGTGGCATGCCTATGTGCATGTATGTATATACATATGTGTGTGTAGTATGTACATGCTAGAGCATGAGGACCTGAGTTTTGATTTAAAAAAATCTACACTTTAAAAAAAAAGCCAGCACTAGGGAGGCAGTGTCTTGGTTCTCTCCTCCAACTTTGGTAGTCAGGCTTGGCTACAAGTGCCTTACAGAATGAGCCATCTTGCCATCCCTATGTACATGTTCTTAAAGAGGAAGAAGTTGGTTTATGATTTGAGAGACAGGAAGGTCTTTCTGCTGAGGGTGCTTCCTGCTATTATCTCCCTTTGCCACCACCAAGCTCTCTAGCTTAAGACCCAGAGTACCTCAGCTGTCCTGTGGAGAACCGCATGAAAGGGCACATGGGAAGGGAAGGAAGACAATAACTTCACAGGAAAAAGATCGAGCTCTTCTCTGCCCATGTGTTTAAAAAAGAAGAAAGAAAGGGGGGAAAAGGTTTTGTTTTGTTTTGTTTTGAAGCATCTCAGACGTGTCCTCTCTCAGGGAAGAGGTGGAGCACACTCTCCTACGACCCTCTCCTTGGTTCTAATATGAATTCAAGCTTGTTCTAGGAAGTGCTACAAACTTACCTTGCTATTTTTTTCCCTTTCAAACTGCTCCTCAAATTGTCTGATTTTTTTTTTCTGAAGTTTCTTGACCAACTGATAAGGTGTTCTGTCTTCTCTTTTTTCATCTTTTGAACTAAAGGATGACCTTCGAATTCTGAATTAAGACAAGCCAATATGGTGTGTTAACATTTCAAGCGTCAACATGGTATTACTTATTGTCCTGCTGTGTTCCTGTTACCAGTGAGGATATCTTAGAAGTAAAGGGAGGGCCAGCACGAAGGCATGAACATGATAATAATAGTAATATTAAATGAAACTAAATCTCTATCACCAAATTAGCTACCACACACCGTAACACAGTCTCAAGTCTCAGGCTGGAGAGATGAATCAGCAGTTAAAAGCATTGCTGCTTTTCCAAGAGGACCCAACTTCAGTTCCCAAATGGAGGCTTACAACCATCTGTAATTGCAATCCCAGGGGATCTGACACCTTCTTCTGCAGGGCCTCTGCAGGTACATACACAAACCCACACACAGAAAAACACACATACACATAATTAAAATGGGAGGGCAATATAAAATGTATTTAAATGACCAAGATTTCTTATTGACTCCCAGATTGTCACTTAGGCACCATGTGGTTGCTGGGAATTGAACTCAGGACCTTTGGAAGAGCAGCCAGTGCTCTTAACCTCTGAACCATCTCTCCAGCCAATTCTTTTTAAAGTGTGGGTTTTAGAGATCAAAGCTTAGGTCCCTATGCTTGCAAGGCAAGTACTTCACCGATTACTCTTTCCAGCCCTTACTTTTCTTTTATATTGTCTCCAATAGTACTTTAGTAGTTGAAAAGCATATTTAAAAATTGGCCATCTTGGCTCATATAATCTCAGGGTGTTACTGAGGCAGGAAGATCAAGACTGTTGTTTGGAGGAATATAGCCAGATCTCCAACTAAATAAACTTAGGGCTAGTATGTGCTTTGAATGAGAATAGCTCTTATAGGCTCATGTATTTGAATACTTGGTCCTCACTTGGTAGAACTGTTTGGGAAGGATTGGGAAGTGTGGCCTTGTTGGTGGAGGTGTGTCACTGGCTAGATAGCCCACACCATTCCCAGGTAGCTCTGTGCCCGGAAGACTGTGTAGCTCTGGATGTTCTGGAACTCATTATGTAGACCAGGCTAGCTTCAAATTCACAGAGATCTGCCTGTCTCTGCCTCCCGAATGGTGGATTAAAGATATACCACACCATGCTCAGCACAACCTATTTTTAAAATTCCTTCTTAAAAACTAAGGCATATGATACATTGTTTTTTTGGTTTTTTGTTTTGTTTTTTCTTCATGTGCCTAATGGTGGGAGAGCAGAGAGAAAGAGTAGCTTGTAGGAAAGAAACATGTTTTTGTTTAGATTCCCAGTGTGGGATGAGGAACAGACTTGTGAGAGAGCAGGTGATGTTCATCCCCTTAGCTTAGCTGTTGCCAGTATGTGTGCGTGTGCGTGTACGTGTGTGTGTATGTGAGCCCAAAACAGGAGGTTGGGGAGAGAGGACTTGGGATTGCTTTGGCTGTTCATCTCTACACTTTGAGAGACGCTGCTAGAGAGAACTGCTCCAGGGAAGGCTTCAGGGCTTTGGGCTCCAGCTAAGGCTCTGGCCCTCAGCTGCTGCTCCAGGTTCCAGCCACAATCTTGTTTGAATTGCATGTTTGCTGAGGTCCTGCTGACTATGCCAGGAAGATCGTTTTCGGAACTGATATCCTTAAGGTTTCATTATTGTGTTCTTTAATCTCCTTTTCCTATTGTTTGGGTTAGTTGGGTTGTAACAGAGGCACACTTGCTTAGTAAGTTCATAATACCCAGCACTCGGGAGGCAGACGCAGAACTCTTTGAGTTCAAGACCAGCCTGGTCTACAGTGTGAGTTCCAGGACAGCCAGGGCTACAGAGAGAAACCCTGTCTCAAAAAACGAAATAAATAAATAAATCTCCTAGTTTTTTTGTTTATAGGGGTATATCAGTATTTATTATAGTAGAAGTAAAGTTGATTAATTTTCAAATGATTTATTAAAATAAATTCATTCATAATTAATTTTTTTCATTTTATTTTTGTTTTCTGTATTTTGCCTTCTTACCTGTGTATATGCATCACATGTGTGTAGTGCCCTTGGAAGCCAAGTAAAATTTCCTGGAACCGAAATTATAGATATGCCATATGGATTCTAGGAATCAAACTCCAGCCCTTTGTAAGAGCACAAGAGCTCCTGACCACTGAGGCACCTCTCCAGTCTCCTATTCATGATAATATTAATAGGGTTGTTTTTCTTTCCTTCCTTTCTTCCCTCACTCCCTCTTTGAAGCAAAGTGGTATTCTGTTACTCAGTTTGCTGTGAATTTACTCCTAGCTTTAGCCTGTTATAAGCCTCTGAATAGTTGGGACTGTGGGTTCCATCATGTTTGGCTCCATCCAACTATCTGTCCCAAGTTTGTGTGGGCGCACATGTGTGCATATGCATGTGGAGGTTAAAGAAGTCACATCAAATCTCCTTCTCATTACTTTCTGCCTTATTTTTTGAGACCGGGTCTCTCACTGAACCCACAGCTTGCCACTTTGGTAGATCTGCTAGCCAGTGAACTCAGGGATCTTCTTTTCTCAGCCTCCCCAGTGCTAGGATTACAGGTGTGCACTGCTGGCTTTCTGTATGTAGGTGCTTGGGTCTTCATGATTGCAGAGAAGCAGTCTGTTGGCTAAGCTGCTTCCCTAGATACCACTGTTTGTTTTTAATACATAGCTGTTCACATAAAATGTTTTATTTTTTATATGTTTATAAATATAATTAATGCCTGCCTAGAGGACAGCTAGAGTCCTACTTGTTTTTGTATTTAGTGCTGTTGTAGATTGGATTGGGTTGGAGAGTAGCAAACAGCTCAGCCTCATGGAGACATGTAGTTGGAAAGGTAAGGAGAGCTTATATTTCAGACAGGAGCTTCTAAAGAGTCTTAAGAAGGTTGGCAAGATGGATCTGTGGGTAAAAGTGCTTGCCACACAAGTCTGTCAAGTAGTGTTGAGTCCCCAGAATCCACAGTAGAGGGAGAGAACCAATTCCTGAAAGTTGTCCTCTGATCTGTGCACATGTGCTATAGCGTGTGTACGTGCAAGCACATACTAACAATAAAACATTCAAGAATTGAAGTTTTTGTGATTTTTTTTTAAAGATTATCAAAAGCATGCAAATGTTTATACTTTGTAGTAATGTTGAAGGGGTTGTTTTATATTTGAGAGGCTTTTTGTTCATTCATGTAGCCTAGGCTGGTCTGTAGCCTAGGATGAGCTCAAACTTTGAGTCTTCTTTCCAGTGCCATCACACTTGGTTCTCTTATCAGGGAATTGGGACGAACTCTTAAATGTACCGTAGTCTAGCACCGTAATCTTCCTCTCCCCTGTCCCCCCCCCCCCCAGCCCCCAGACAGGGTCTCTGTGTAGCCTTGGCTGTCCTGGACTTGATTTGTAGACCAGGCTGGCCTTGAACTCACAGAGATCTGCCTGCCTCTGCATTCCATGTGCTTGGATTAAAGGTATTCACTACTACTCTTTGGCTGAAGGAGAAAATTCTAAGGAATTCTCTAATGAATATTAATTACATGGAGAGAGAAAAACAAAGTCCCTGCAAATACTTAATATGTTTCATATTTTGAGGGAGAGTAAACTTTGTGCACAAAGAACTGCCAGTTCCTGCAGCCTGTTAGAGTAGTCACTCTGAGGGGTGTTTGCTAATTTGTTATCTGATGTTCTAATCTAGATTGGCAACTTTGTCTAATGCATGAGTGTTGGGAGCTGATAAACAGTGGTGTGGTATTCTTTTGTCAGTCTGTAGGTATACTGTTAGAGCCTTGTAGTGACCACGGTGATAGTGAAGATGGCTGTCTTGAGAGGTAAGCCTTTTTTGTTGTTGCTGATAACTGTTTTCAGTTGAAAACTTGGGGTGAATCTATTAGGTAATCTTAAAAAGAAAATTAGGCTTCTTATTTTAATGGTAGATATAGAGTATTTAGAGTTTCCTAGCCACAGACAAACATTAGTTATGAACATATTCAGAAAGAACATAGACTTTTTAGAGGTGGCAAAACTTTGATTTATAGAACAATTAGAATTTATTGATACTGTAAACAGACCTGTCAGTGAGCTAATTGATAGTCTGGGAACTGTGGACAGCCAACCAAAAATTTATAAAATACTTGCTTCAATGGACAAGTGTGGGGTATTTTTCGTTACTGCTACTCATCCTTACTGTGTCCAAGGATAATCTTACCTATTTGGTGCTTGTGCACACCCCCATCCCTGTTAAGATGTCTGAGACAGTGAGTTCTACCAAATGTAGAGTCTCCTCAGATACAGTCCCTTTGAGGAAAAGCTTTTGCAGAGTGTTTTAATCAGTGGCTACAAGTTTTTCCCCCCAGTCACTTGGGTCTTGTTACCCTTTGCATCATTCTTTCAGAAGCTGCCAAGTTGTATATCCTAATATTCTCAGCAAAGATGAAAGTGGTCAGTAGTGAGGGCTCTGATACTGAATTACTGATTTGATGTTGGTACTGATAGCCTGTTGGTCAGGTACATTTGTTAATGTTGTCTCTTAATTGAGCAGGAGGCTGTTGTTGGAGGGTAAGTAAATTCTTTGGAGCCATGTCCCTGGAGTGTCCTCATACTCTGAAGGTCCACAGATTTCCTGCTTACAGCAGTTCCTGTGCTTCCTTTCAGGAGGCAGGACTGATCTTCTTCCAGCCCAGGGAGTTTTGGAGCTAGAGGCTGAAGATGTAAGGTTAACAGGCTTTCCCAGAATGATGACATCGGGATCTGGTAGACCAAGACGTATCCATTTAGTGAGGACCCAGTCTTTTTGGAAAGCTCTTTGCTCTTCAGCTGGTGTCTAGGTTAGCAAACTTGTAGATCCAGAGTACTTTGCTAGGTGGATTGCATTTTGCATGGTTAATACTACTCTTCCAGATTTAGATAATTAGGTCTTTCAGAGTGAGTCTTTGAGAGTGAATCTAATTTATCCTACCATTTGCTACCACCCTATGTACAGAAGGCCTTGAAGGTGGGAGGTGGTAGCAGTAGTGCACGCCTTTCATACCAGCACTCAGGGGACAGAGGCAGGTGGCTCTCTGTCAGTTCAAATCCAGCTTGGTCTACAGAACTAGTTCTAGAACAGCCAGGGGTATACAGAGAAACCCTGCATTAATCCTCCCCCAATCCTCCACCCCAAAAAAGGCTTTGAACTTTTTGGGGAATTTAGTTTCTCAGGCCACCAAGGGTGAGATACTTATAAGGAGATAACGTTCTGAATTTAAACCAAAGCTTATCTTCCAAGTGCTCAGCACTATTATGACCACTTAAAAGTGGCACTTATGTATTATAAATTAACACAGAGCTGTTCTAAGGAGGATTTCCCACCATGGGCATTAATAACACTTACTTTGTTGACTGGCCAAGGAGATATTTGTGACAACTTACAACATGGTTCTTACAACATAGTTCTTAAATAAATAGCAGTTCATTTTTCTGGGGAATAAAAAGTGAACAAATGTTACCTTTTTTTTTTTTTTTTTTAAAGTGTTACTGCTATTATTTTTGAGAACAGGGTTCAAGAAGCAGTAACCTTGGAGTACAGTGTACTCCTGTGGTAGTGCACAGCCTAAAGGACAGGCCCAAACCTGTAAAAGTCTGCATGGAGAAAATAAACCTGTTGGCTAAAGCTAATACTTACTTTATGGACTCTTTCCATATGGATCAGTTCTCACCGGCTTCTATAATGTGGTTTTTAATTTTCCTTTCATAAAGATCTTTCTTTTGGGGGTGGTTTTATGTGGGGAGGGAGTGGTAGGAAATATTACTTAATTTTTTTAAACCTGAAGTGAGTCTGTGGATCTTTTCAGTATTGTGTGATTTTTCAGATATAGGGCTCCAAAGAATGGGCATATGCCCTGTTGACACATTGTCCTCCCAGATTTTAAATGCTAGCTATATTGGGGGAAGAGAATCTAGGTAAGAAGTAATAAAAATAACCTTTTTTACTCTTTATATGCTAATAACTATACTTGTGTTTTTAGGAAGGAATATTTGTTATGTGACAGTGATAAATTGCCACACTTGATTCTGGTAAGAACTATGTTTATTTTATAGTTCTTAAAAATGTTGCTTAGATTAATGTACCAGTTATTATATCTGATGTTTAGCTCTTGCATTGGATAAGTTGAAAGGAGTCAACTATGTAATAGTTAAGCAGCAATTAACATGGTTAAAAGCTGTAGGTTATGAAAGTACTTTCCTACATTTGAGACCCAAGTTTGGTCTCCTAGTAAGACATTATAAAGTACAAATTTACATTTGAACATAGTTTGCTTAATGGGTTAGCCATTAAGAGCCTTGGCTGCTCTACTCTTCCAGAGGTCCTGAGTTCAATTCCCAGCAACCACATGGTGGTGTACAGCCATCTATAATGTGATCTGATGCCATCTTCTGGTATGCAGACATACAAGCAAAGCATGTATACTTAAAATACACAAATAAATAAACCTTTCTAAGCAAAACATTATCCCCTCTTCCAGAGGACCTGGATTTGATTCCTAGTACCCATTTGGTGGTTCATAACCATTTATAACCAGTCTCAGAGGGTCTGATGTCCTTTCTGGCCTCCTTGGGATCCAAACATGCACGTGATGCATATAACATGTGTACAAGCAAAACACCCATACACATACACACAGATAAGTAGAAATGGGACAGTTGGTTTGTTGGCACAGTAATGAAAAATACATATGTGTGCTGATTGTCTCTGAGCCAGTTGTGAAAGGTATCATGGTTACAAAATGCATTCTTTATTTTAAAATACAGGATTCTAGTAGCAAGATACGTGATTTGAATGCCAACACTGAATCAGAAGTAACCGAAGGTCAGAGTGTTGGTGTTCAAGGAGAAGCAGCATGTATACAAATTGCACATTTAGATCTGAAGAATGTTTCTGATGGTGATAAATGGGAAGGTAATTTTACCCAAACATGTTAATTTCCCCATACTGTTATTTGTAACTGAAATAACCCAAAGCAGTGATGAGACTCCTGCCCTTTTCTGGCCAGGGATTGCCATCCTGATCTGCTCTCTCTTTGAAAAGAAAAAGAAAAAAAAAAAAAAGAATGAAGTTTGTTTTGTTTCCTCAAGTAGACTAGTAGAACAGCTCTCTCACGAGTAGATCGTGTTAACTATATGATCATTAGCTTTGAGAGAATGGACGCCACCGAAGGGCGTGGTGGGAGAATGGAGGGTGGTCATGAATTTCAAGACCAGACTCGCCTACGTCACGAACCAATCTCAACTCCCCTCTCTGAGGCACCTCCCTCAAAGAAAAAATCAAAATTGACTAAAAGTGAAAAAACCACCCTAGAATAGACTTGGTTAATAGATACCATCTCTTGGTGTTTAAAAGTTCAGTGAATTAGAATTTTGATGATTTTACAGTTTAGGCAGGGTAGTTAGCTACTTTATAATCACCAGCAATAGGTTTTTAGTTTTTAATTCTTCAAGGATACTTTTAGCGAAGATTTTACTATAAATCACAAAAGCATTTTGGGGAGACTCTAAAATTTACACAAAGGAATGAAGTTAAATTTAACAAGTAATAAGCATATTTATTTCTTTAAACTTAGCAAATGTAAACTGAAAATTTTTGCTAAAGGTTTTACATTATGAAAACCATAAATTGTAAACAAATATTGGACTTAAGTGAAGATGGCTAAGGAAATGGATAGATAGGGTAAGCAAGTGCAGTGAAGTGTCAGTGGTTAGAGCCTCTGTCAGTGGTATGTAGGCATTTCTTTACCACTGCTGTATTATCATCAGCTGTAAAATAAGATCTTGGAGAAAGGAAATCAAGTAACCAGTTTGGATCCATGAATCTTTGTGAGCCATCAACCTTTCTAATAAGAGAAAATAAGGCATCCTAAGCCCAGTTTCTGTTCATATGACTAGAGTTTCCTGGGATTGTCTCTTGGCAAGTTACTTAATGGCATACAGTGGCAATAACTGGAGGACTTGCAGTATTAATGCCCTGGCCATCTGACCATACTTTTAATGTGTGTTTTTGTTGATCTTGATTTTTAATCTAAAGCCCAGTCATTTTTTAAAAGTTCTTATCAAATCCTTGTTTGTGCCAGTCTTTATTGTGGTCCTTCCCAGGCTCCAGTTCCCGGTCTCTGTCTTTGCCATGTCTAGTGGCTTATTGTGAACCTTAATTTCAGCTAAATCAGGACTTTGTTTCCTATTTAACTTATTCAGAACTCTTAGAACTAGTGCGGAAGCTCCCTTGAGTTAGGGGATGTTAGCATACTGGTGCCAATGAAGATCACATGCCATGGATGTGCAAAGGGAAGGAAACAGTGGAAAAAAGCTGAAAGAGCATCCTAGGAACCTTGGTAGCAAAGGAGCCTCTGAACATGAGGATAGGATGCCTTTGTCTCTTCTAGAGGGAGATGCAAATAAATAGACACTGACAGAGCCTCTCTGACTGGAGGCTCTGACTCTGTGTTAAACATGTTTGGAGAGATAACTCTCTGTAGCTTGAGCTTTATGGAGGTCCTGCAAGGTGAACCTGATGCTGGATTCCCACTTGGTCAGGGTTCCTCTTATCAGAGGAGAGGAGAGGGCCTGCTCTTCAGTGCTTGGGCTGCTTCCTTACCCCCTTGACTCATCAGTCATGGCAAGTCCACATAGGGGTCTCTCTTTCCAGAAGAGGTGGGGTCAGTGACCTTCAGAAAATCAGTGCTAGTGGACAGCTTCCTAGCCCTGTGAGAGAAAGGTGGTCATTAATCATGTTGTTCTAGCATTGCCACAAATATAAACATTGATTTTCTATACTTAGGTGATAGGATATTTTTTTTTATAAAATCTTAAGACAACAGGTTTCCTTAGAGTTTGTATACTTTGGGGGCTGGAGAGATGGCTCAGAGGTTAAGAGCACTGACCCAGCCCTTCCAGAGGTTCTGAGTTCAATCCCCAGCAACCACATGGTGGCTCACAACCATCTATAATGAGGTCTGGTGCCCTCTTCTGGCAGACAGGTGTACTTGCAGGCTATACATTGTATACATAATAAATAAATCTTAATAAAAAAAAAAAGAGGAATGTGTATCCTTTGAAATCTATAGACATATTTTGTGTTTAATACAACTCCAGTAGAGAAATGGGGATGGCTCTACAAATTGCAGTCCTCCTCACTATTCCCTAGTAAGTGGAGTTTTATTTTGTTCTCAAAGGGTGCTTAGCGGAACACAGTCAGCAAGCAGGTTGCTTACGGCTGACCCTAACCAGTATGACTTTGTAGTAGCTGCTCAAACAGTCTTGATGTTTGTGGACATCATTTTCCCCTCAGCGTTTCTGCTGCTAACTCTGGGATGAAATATAATAGAAGTTGTTTTACCAAATGTGAACAAAGGGGAAGGTTTTCTTGTTTCTTTTCTTTTTGGTCCTGAGATTGGACCTAGAGCCTTGCAGATGCCAACAAGCACTCCACCACTTAGCAATACCGTCGGCCTTTAAGAGAGTTGGTTTTTTCTTTCTGTCAGTCATACTAAAAAGCTTCAAACTGTACCTGGGTAAGATGGTTTGGCTCTTCAGCTTGGGTCTGAATTTTAGTAGCAGTCACATTTGAGTTTGCCTTACTTGCTGAAAAAGAAATGCATGTTTGCGTAGTCATTTCTCTGAACCAAGTTTTTGAGTAGAATTTCTGACTGGTCTTAGGGAAATGTTTTTGGAATCCTTGGCTTTGTGTTATGTGTATGGTTTGTTCTGCCTGTTCTGTGTGTTCACTTTAGTATTTTTTGCCATTTTTTTCCATTTTATTAGCATCATGCCTTATCACTTTCCCCCTCATTGATTTCAAAACAATGCATCTGCAGAGAGATGGGGAGGGTAAGTATGGTTCACCATAGTTTAGTGTTTTGTTTTGTTTTTTCCTTCTTGTGGTTCACTTTTGTCTTTTCATTAGCCATTCTCCTGCTGTCCCCAAATCTTAGAAACACTTTAGTGTTAAAAACTCAGAAAAAAAGTTTCTGTTATTTATTTTCTTAAAACATGGCAATTTCTCATAAAATGTTCGTTATTAGTGTATTTGCTGGGACACAGGTACAAGAGTTGCTTTACAGTCACTGTATTGCTGAGTTTATTGTGGGATCAGATACTTATTATCACCAAATTGGTCTAGGCCTCAAAAGCAAACTTACTTTCTAAAACCTGTTAAAGGATAATGCATAAATAGCTAATACATAGCATTAAACTAAAGTGCTGAAGTTATACTGTCTTGATTGTTGTCTAAAGTAAAAGACAACTTTTAAAATTTTGATACTATTAATCCACGGTTCCATTATTTTTTGCTTTTGCAATAGCTATCTATTAAGATGTAAAATTTTAGTTTTAAGTCTGATATATAGCTAGGAAGCCCTTCCTCCCCCATCTTCCAGTGATGCTTAAAGTTAACGTTGTATTTGAAATATATTTGTAGATGGTGTATATGAGCAGGAACATAAATTGTATTAAGATGGCTTTACATAAATACTGTTGTGGGGGGGGAGGGAGAGAGAGAGTTTGTTTTCATGGGAACCCCATAACAGAAAGTAACTACGCTATTTTAATGTAAACAGTTAACATTATTTCTTATTATTTAACATATTGTGAACTGGCAAAGTTAGTTCCTTATTTGGAATATTAGATTTCTTATGGCATTAGCTCCATGCTTAGTATTCTGTGGGGCAAAACTTTCATATTTTAACATGGCCAGCCACCATCTGATAATGAGAGACAGTTTGTATACCCAGTGAGTGTTCACTGTTTCTAAGAAGGACTTGTAAATTTTTATGTATAACATCTTTAAAATACTGAGTTAGAATTATGGAATTAAATTTAAGAAACTTACTAGTGTTCTTTCTTGCTTTGTTACTGGGTTTAGGCATTTGAGGGATATTTCTTAAAGTGAGAATGTGAAGCATGAAACTTGGATAATTTGAAACCACAGCAGGCATTACGAATGTGCTAGTATTTCTTTCTTTGATGTTTTTGAGATATACACACACACACACACACACACACACACACACACACACACACACACACACACATATATATATATATATGAATGAGCCCACTATACAATGATGCAGACTCAAGACATCCATAATCCTGTCCTTGTGCTTATTTCACAGAGCCGTTTCCTGCATTTAAGTCTTGGCAGGAGGACTCTGAGTCTGGAGAAGCTCAGCTGTCTCCACAGGCTGCGAGGATGACTCACCACCCCCTGGGGGAGGACTGCCCTCCAGTACTATCACATCGTAGTTTAGACTTTGGGCAAAGCCAACGCTTCCTACGTGACCCAGAAGCACTGGACTTCTCATCAAAGGCGCTTTCTTTCACTAGGTATGTAGTCGCTTGTTGTATCAACTGTCCCAGGCCTGTAGTTGGAAGCTGTCACCTTCATCCCTGAAGCGTGTTTTGTAATTCCTGAGGTTTATGTATTACTTCAGGTCTACCGTTAGACTGTGGGCATTTCCTGTGGTTTAGTCCTCATTTGTTTGTAATTGGAATACAGAACTCTTGAAAGGGAGGAGCTGACTAGTTTCTACTGTTCTTTTGTTTTTGTTTCTCTAGACAGGGTCTCTCTGTGTAGCCTTGGCTGTTCTGGACTCACTTTGTAGACCAGGCTGGCCTCAAACTCACAGCGATCCACTTGCCTCTGTCTCCTGAGTGCTGGGATTAAAGATGTGTGCCACCATGCCTGGCTTAGTTTCTACTGTTCTAATTGAAACTTAATTTGAATTAATTGGTATAGTGGTCCTGCCATCTTCTTGCAGCATAATAGAATACACGTACTTTCCAGAAGGAGGAAAAAGATGATGATGATTACAAAACAACAAAAATCCCAGAAATGTTGAAGCTGGCAGAGGCACAGGGAAAGTTGATGGAAGGGGAGATGTTGTCTCTCCTGTAGAGTCACACACCTTCATTCATTTGGTTCAGCAGTTCCAAGACAGCAGTGTCTGTCTTCCAGACCCAAGCTGTAATGGTTTTTCAGCTTATGGAGTTGGAACAGTATCAAGAAACCAGAGTTTGCTAAGAACTCCAGCACGTCATCTCATGAAATAATAGAGGGGAGAACAGGTTTTCTGTGCTTTAACTTGCTAGCAGGTGTTCCCTGCGAATCTGTCTTGTCATCCATGTCTAACAAATTAATTTTGCTATTGAAAATGGAAGCTATGGTTACTTTTATTCAGATAAGTTTAAAATATATTGTTACTATGTGTTTGATGTTGTGTTGAGGACGGGACTCTCTCGTGCCATGGCCTGTGTGTGAAAGTGAGAGATCAGCTTTGTAAAGTCAGTTCTTTCCTTCCACCTTTACATGGGTTCTGGGTATCAAACCCAGATCTTTAGGCTTACACAGCAAACACCTCTGTCTGTCAATCATCTTACCATTCTGGTGACTTTCTTGATGGTCAGAGAGGATGGACACTTGATGGTGCACATGAAGAACAGAGCTAATATGACTATTGCCTCTTGCAAAAAATGCTTCTAAGTCAATGGAGGCTTGTGTCAGGGTTGCTGCTGCATCTATAGAAAGTGTAAGTAGCCATAGGTTGAGATTTTAAAACTGCAGACTGGACAGAGAGAGGGAAAATTGCATAGTTCATACATGCTCCTCAGTACAAGGAGGACTTCCTCAGGATGGGAACGTGTTGAGGCATCAGACTTTGGAGCTTGATATGTATATCTCATAAGTAGAAAGAAAGGCTCATTCCAGGCCCCCCAGTGCTTTTGGGTGTGCCTCCATTCTGAGACGGGAGCTCCCCCAGCTGGCTGACCTGGATACATGCTGTACTAGGGAATGCTAAAGACCTGGGACAGATGTTCAAAACACACAAAGCCCTCGGGGCCTCTCCTCACTCATTGGCAGCAGCCCAAATAGGCTCAAGAAGTATGGCAAGATGCTTTTAGGTTAACCTTCTAAAAATAAAATTCAAGTTATAAAAGAGCTTTAAAAGACCTGCACATACCTTTAATCCCAGCACTAGGGAGGCAGAGGCAGGTGGATCTCTGAGTTCGAGGCCAGCCTGGTCTACAGAGCTAGTTCCAGGGCAGCAAGTCTACACAAAGAATCCCTGTCCCCCCCCCCCCCCCCCCCCCCCGCAAAAAAAAAAAACTTGCATAGGTAAATGACAGCAAATAAGTACTCTAATGAATAAAAGCAGCTTACTTTTCAGAAATTACAACATTTAGAACTAAATATTATAACCTGTTTATTTAGAGATAGGGTTTTGTGTAGCCCAGGTACCTCCTGAGTGTTAAGATCACAGGTATACATGGCTTGTGTGGTTTATATGACTCTCAGGATCATACACAAGGCTCCCTACATACTGGCAAAGAACTGTGCCGACTGAGCTACATCCCAAGGCCTATTGTTCCGATTTGCGTTATTAGAAAATGTTCTTTTAATAACAGTAAAAAGAGTGTATCATCTTAAAAGCTAACAATGAGGTGGAGGTGACTGGAGAGACGGATCAGGGGCTGAGAACATTTACAGAGGACCTGAGTTC
Source organism: Acomys russatus (assembly GCF_903995435.1). Classification (NCBI taxonomy): domain Eukaryota; kingdom Metazoa; phylum Chordata; class Mammalia; order Rodentia; family Muridae; genus Acomys; species Acomys russatus. Next base: position 23,024,397 of record NC_067156.1, on the reverse strand, counting down.
GGTTACTTGCACCCACATCGTGTGCCTTACAGCTGTGCATAACTCCAGCTTTGGGGGAACTGATGTATTCTTGAGGCCTCCATGGACATCTGCACTAATAGGCACATATTGGGCTGGAAAGATGGCTTGGTGATTTAGAGCATACAGTTCTTGCAGAGGACCCAAGGTGGAGTCAGCACTCATACCAGGTAGTTCACAACCACTTAGAACTCCAGCCCTAGGAGTATCTCATTTCTCTGGCCTCTGTTGGCCTCTGATCTCTTGTGCATACCCTCTAACTCCCCTACACAAAATAAAAAAATTAAAAATCTCTAACATAACATATACTTCCAAATGCTATAATATTAAAACTGCCTTAAGTATTTTCTGTAGAAAAAAAAATGCAGCAAGCAAAACATCATTATAAATGATACTAAATAGGAAATGCTTGCTTTGTAGACAACAACAGTGGCTTGGTTCTTTGTTTGTTTGAGACAGGGTCTCTCTGGACTTGCTTTGTAGACCAGGCTGGCCTCGAACTCACTGCCTCCCGAGTGCTGGGATTAAAGGCTTGCGCCACCAGGCCCGGCTCATGGTTTGTTTGTTTTTAAAGAGCCTTTCTGTAGGGGTTGGAGAGCATGTACTGCTCTTGTAAATGACCAGAGCTTGATGTTAGCACTATATCAGATACATATAACTACCTGTAACTCAAGCTTCAGGGGGAATCTGTTGACTTTGCCCAGTGTGGGCAGCAGCATGCGTGCGCCCCCCCCCCCCCCCAACCCACACACAAAGAATTTAAAAGCTGGTCACAGTGGTACACACCTGTGATTCTAGCATTCTAGGAGGCATAGGCAGGCAGATCTCTGTGTGTTTGAGACCAGCCTGGTCTATAGTGAGTCCAGGATAGCCAGGGCTACACACAGAAACCCTGTCTTGATTAAAACATAAATAAATAAATAAATAAAATAAAAAATACATTTACTCATCCATTCGTTTTGAGATTAGGGTCTCTGTAGTTTTGGTTGTCCTGGAACTTGTTTTGTGGTCCAAGTTGCTTGAATTCACAGAAATTCTCCTGAAGCCTCTGTATAGTTGTTTTAAAATGTATTATTGTGTGAGAGAGAGGAGAGTATGTGCACACAAGATCAACATTACTTCCAGGTCTTTGTGGGTTAAGGAGATTAAGCTCAAGTCACTAGGTTTGGGCAACAAGTGGTTTGCCTGCTGAGCCATCTTGCCTAGCTCCTGTGTAGTAAGTATTTTTTTTTTTAACAAGTCATTTACTCCTTTAGTATGGAGCTATTGTCTAGGATGACTTAGTGGAACTGTTATTATTGGGGAGGTTCAGAATATAAAATATGATTTGGAGGCTTTACTGTGAGCTGCATGATTTGTGTGGCTTCCTATTTTTGTTGTGTTCCTTTTTTGAAGGGTTTTTATTCTCAGCATTGAATGTAAACACAAGGTTTTAATTTCAGTGGGAGAATGTATGTGCAGTGTCACTTCCTTACTTCCAGCTAGCTTTCTCATGTAATTCTCTGGGGCAGGGGAGGTGGCTCAGTGCTTAAGAGCACTTGCAGAGGACCCACGGGCTCAGTTCCCAACACCCACATGCTAGCTCACAACCATCTGTTAACTCTTGTTCCAGGGCATCTCATGCCCTCCTCTGGCCTCTGACGACACTAGGCACACAGTAATGTGTAGGCATATGTCGATATGTAACATAGTATAGGCAAAACACCCATACATATAAAATAATAGCAACAACAACAATAATAGTAAGCAGTACAACACTTTTGACAGGGTTCCCAATAACATAGCATGCTGCCTTCTAACAGAGTGGGTTAACTTGCCTAAGTGACAATCTGGGAGTCAATAAGAAATCTTGGTCCGTTTAAATACATTTTATATTGCGCCCCCCCCCCTTTTTTTTTTTTTTTTTTTTGGTTTTTCAAGACAGGGTTTCTCTGTGTAGCCTTGGCCATCCTGGACTCACTTTGTAGACCAGGCTGGCCTCGAACTCACAGCGATCCACCTTCCTCTGCCTCCCGAGTGCTGGGATTAAAGGCGTGCGACACCACGCCCGGCTGCCCTCCCATTTTAATTATGTGTATGTGTGTTTTTCTGTGTGTGGGTTTGTGTATGTACCTGCAGAGGCCCTGCAGAAGAAGGTGTCAGATCCCCTGGGATTGCAATTACAGATGGTTGTAAGCCTCCATTTGGGAACTGAAGTTGGGTCCTCTTGGAAAAGCAGCAATGCTTTTAACTGCTGATTCATCTCTCCAGCCTGAGACTTGAGACTGTGTTACGGTGTGTGGTAGCTAATTTGGTGATAGAGATTTAGTTTCATTTAATATTACTATTATTATCATGTTCATGCCTTCGTGCTGGCCCTCCCTTTACTTCTAAGATATCCTCACTGGTAACAGGAACACAGCAGGACAATAAGTAATACCATGTTGACGCTTGAAATGTTAACACACCATATTGGCTTGTCTTAATTCAGAATTCGAAGGTCATCCTTTAGTTCAAAAGATGAAAAAAGAGAAGACAGAACACCTTATCAGTTGGTCAAGAAACTTCAGAAAAAAATCAGACAATTTGAGGAGCAGTTTGAAAGGGAAAAAAATAGCAAGGTAAGTTTGTAGCACTTCCTAGAACAAGCTTGAATTCATATTAGAACCAAGGGGAGGGTCGTAGGAGAGTGTGCTCCACCTCTTCCCTGAGAGAGGACATGTCTGAGTGATCCTACATGCCTGAGAACCAGCATGTCCTTAGATGATTTCTGTGCCATTATTCTTGGTATTGCACCAATGCGTTTGTTTTTATGTTTACATTTGCAAACATTTTTTTTTAGAATTTGTAACCCAAATTTCTTTACATTTCCAAGTCAAAGTTATTTTCTGACACAAACCACATGTAACAAAAGGAGAGGAAGGGAATGAAGAAAGCACATGGTTCTAATAAAACCTGTATATAAAAATAGTCTAATGCCTAGGAATGAAAGACCTGCCTTCAAACCTGGCTGCTTCCAGTTGTATGACCCTGCATTAGATTAAAATAAAATGATAATTGAATGAGGTTTATGTTATAGGAACTATAAAATAGTATGGGGAACAAATTAACATAACTATTGCACATTACAAATGTCAGTGATCCTTCTCCATAACTTTACAGCCCTCCTACAGTGACATTGCAGCTAATCCGAAGGTATTAAAATGGATGACAGAGCTTACAAAGTTGCGGAAGCAAATTAAAGGTATAAGTGCGCATTTTGTGGAAAATACACATCTTTAAAACAGTTCAATGCAAAATATTGTTATACTTTAATTCCAGCACTATGGAGGCAGAGGCAAGCAGATCTCTTGAGTTTGAGGCCAGCGTGGTTTACAAAGCATGTCCCAGAACAGCCTGGATTACACAGAGAAACCCTGTCTTAAAAACCAAAATCAAAGCTGGGCAGTGATGATGCACAGCTTTAATCCCAGTACTTGGGAGGCAGAGGCAGGTGAGTTTGAGGCTAGCCTAGTCTACAAAGTGAGTCCAGGACAGCCAAGGCTACACAGAGAAACCTTGTCTTTTAAAAAAAAAAAAAAAGCCAAAACAAACCCAAAATGAATAATAATAATAGTAATAAAACCTATCTTGGTAAATTTTTGGAAAAAAACAAAAAGGTTTTCTTTTGTTGTATTGTTGAGGCAGTAGTGCATATTAAGAAATGGGAATCTCACATGGTATGTACTCACTTATAATTGGACACTAGCCCAAAAGGCATGTCCCATGAAAGTCTTCACTTACCAGGAGATTGGCATAGATGTGAGGACATCCTACTGAGACTCTAGGTAAGAGAAATAGAGGAGACGGGGAAATAGAAGGACCCAGAGGGTCCTAGAAACCTACAAGAACATCATCATCATGGGTGGATCAGGGCCCAGGGGCATCTGCTCAAACTATTGCACTAACCAAGGACATTACAAGTAGTAAATATTGAACATCTTCTCTGATCTACCCAATGGACAGGACATTCTCCACAGTTATGTGGAGAGCGGGGACTGACTTTGACATAAACTCTGGTGCTCCATATTTGACCACCTCCCCTTGGTGGGGAGGCCTGATGGCACTCAGAGAAAGAATAAGCAGGCTACCAAGATGAGACTTGATAGCCTATGACCATATAGTGGGTGAGGATGTCCCCCTCGGTCATAGACCTAGGGAAGGGGAATAGGGTGAAAACAGGAGAGAGGGAGGAACGGGAGGATACAAATGATGGGATAACAATTTAGTTATAATCTGAATTTAAAAAAAAAAGCCGGGCGTGGTGGCGCATGCCTTTAATCCCAGCACTCGGGAGGCAGAGGCAGGTGGATCGCTGTGAGTTCGAGGCCAGCCTGATCTACAAAGTGAGTCCAGGACAGTCAAGGCTACACAGAGAAACCCTGTCTAAAAAACCATTAAAAAAAAAAAGAAGAAGAAGAAGAAAAGAAAAGAAAAGAAATGGGAATCTTAGACCTGTAGAGATGGCTAAGAGATTATAACAACCACTGCCTGCTCTTCTAAAAGACCCTGGTACAAATCCCAGTACCCACATGGCAGTTCACAACGGTCTGTAATTTCACTTCCAGGGGCTCTAAGGTACAGACATACATGGGACTAAAACACAAATGTTTAAAAAAAAAAATCCTGTGATGAACAGGACATTAAAAAAGAAAGAAAGAGAAAAGAAATGGGAATATTTGTGCCATGTTCTTTCTAATGTCTTTATTCATATGAGTATTACCCCTTTGAAAGATAACCCTAGATTATATTTATAGGTGCATTGATCCTATACAGTTTATTTAAAGTACATTGTACATTAAGCTACTTGGGATTTGGTAGGTATTTCATTAAGATCTTTGTGTATGGGCTGAGAGTAAAATTTTATCTAAGACAATAAATATAGTTAGGAGCTGGGAGTATTGCTCAGTGGTAGAGTACTTGCCTACCACGTGGGAGGCCCTGTATTTTGGTCTCCAGTCCCTAGGCTTAGTGACTTCTTGACATATAAAAACTTAAATCTGTCAGCAGTGGTGGTACACCCCTTTAGTCCCAGCATTAGGGAGGAAGAGGTAGGCAGATATCTGAGTTTTTGAGGCCAGCCTGGTCTACAAAATGAGTTCCAGGACAGCCAGGGCTAAACAGAAACCTCGCCTTGAAAAACCAAACCAAACAAAAACTAACTGCTAGGTTATAAACTCTTTTTTTTAAAAAAATATATGTATGTTTGCATATGTTTACAGATTTTAAAAAATATAATTAATTTTATGACACCAGGAGGGTATCAGATCTCCTGGAACTGTAATTATAGACAGTTGTGAACTGCCATGTGGGTGCTGGGAATGAATCTGGGTCCTCTGGAAGGGTAGCCAGTGCTTTTAAAGAGCCATCTCTTTAGTGCTCTGTAAATTCTTTCTGATCACAAATTATGCCATGTATAGGGTTAGTATTGTGAAGTTCTATTTATGCTGTGTTTACTGAGTATGCTTTAATAATTACAATACTTTAAAAGTTACCTTTGTAATGAAAGGGTTTACAGTTTGCATCATTGTTGCGATTTACTCATTTGAAATTTTATTCATTGTGGAAATTTTAGTGTCTTTAGTCTCTCTCTCTCTCTCTCTCTCTCTCTCTCTCTCTCTCTCTCTCCCTCCCTCCCTCTCTCTCTCTCCCTCTCTCTCCCTCTCTCCCTCTCTCTCCCCCGAGACAGGGTTTCTCTGTGTTAGCCTTGGCTGTCCTAGACGTGCTTTGTCGACCAGGCTGGCCTCAAACTCACAGCCATCTGTCTGCCTCTGCCTCCCCAGTGCTGGGATTACAGGTGTGTGCCATCACAACTGGCAAATTTTAGTATCTCTTAAGTATTAAGTATTCAAATACTGTTCCTCCTGTTGTGGACTTCACAATCTTGTGGTTAAGGTAATTTTGAAGGTGGTTTTTGTTTGTTTGTTTTTTTGTGTTTTTTTTTAAAGGATTATTTCCCTTTATTGTTCTATTAAGCATTTCCTTATTTAAACCACTTTCCAGTCATTAATTGTTACCATTAAATTAACTAGTCTAGTATTCCAATTCTCTTCCACTTTTATTCCACATCTTTTGCACAGCAACCAGAATTATCTTGTAAAGACGTCATGTTACTCTTGTTAAATCCTCTCAGTGGATTTCCTTTCTCATAGAATTACTCTAAGCCCAAACTCTATACCGTGGTTCTTCAGGACTTCTGCATACTACCCTGTGTAGATTTTTATCATGTTTTTGTATCATCTTTTGCTCTCAAACCTGGAGAAATTTAGGCTTGTTGCCTCAGTTGGACACAAATGTTTTTTCCCTAAGTCTTCAGTGCTAAGCTTAGTTGAATGTAGAATGTTCTGTTCATTCCTTGTCCAGAGAGGCTAAATCCCACCTAATATTGTTCCTCCTCCACAAAGTGCACTCCCACTATTCTGTGTGTGTGTGTGTTTGTGTGTGTGTGCACGCATGCATGTGCATGCTAGAGTTCAGTGTCAAATACTACCTTCTTCAATCATCAAAGATTAAAAAAAAAAAATTCCCCCCAAGACAGGGTTTCTCTGTGTAGCCCTGGCTGTCTTGGAACTTGCACTGTAGACTAGGCTGGCCTTGAACTTACAGAGATCTGCCTACCTCTGCCTTCCTGAGTGCTGGGATTAAAGGTGTGTACCGTTGCTCCCTGGCCATGCTCACATTGTTTTGAGACAGAGTCTTTCCTTGAATCTGGAGTTTGGTGCTTATCAGAGTGTTGTGCTTTACAGTAGGCTCCATGTGATGGTGCTTATGTATGCTGTATGCCAAATGTGTGACCTTGAAGTATGTGGCCTGTATGTTACCATTTTTATCCTCTTATTTATGAATGTAGATTCAAAACACAAAAACTCAGATGGAGAGTTTGTGCCTCAGACACGTCCTCGGAGTAACACTCTTCCAAAAAGTTTTGGCTCCTCTCTAGACCATGAAGATGATGAGAATGAAGGTGAGCCCAGAGCCATTCAGAAAGAGAAGAAGCCATCTAAGGAAGCGACTCTTGAGCTGATTACAAAACGATTGAAGGAAAACCGTGCTGAGCGGCACCTTCCAGAGGATATCAAGGTAATGCTGAACTTCTGTCTCTGCCTGGGTGGCCTTTAGAACACCCGAAACAAGCTAACATAGCAAGTGAAAGCTGGGTATCCGGACTTGCTTCCCTTCAGAGTTGCAATTTCAAACTATGCTTTTAAAACCTAGAATACTATGTATTACTCCATGTTGCAGACTGTCAGCAAGGTGAATGTGTAGAGCATGAAACGGCTGAGTTTGAACAGTAGCTGTGTGTATTGAGTTTTTGGTATTATTACCCTGTTGGAATCTAGATTCTGCCACTTGGTTCCTCCCCTCCCCAAGCAATCCTAGGAAAGATATAGATGTGATAATAGCCATTGAAAAAATAATCTCTTGAAAGCCTGGCATGGTGGCACATATCTGTAATCCAATACTAGAGAATTGGAGGCAGGGCATCAGGAGTTCAGCTACGTAGTGAGTTTGACCCCAGCCTGGGCCGCATGACACCTGTTTAAAAATAAAATAAACTTAAAGAAAAGAGGGATGAGGAGGCTGGAGAGCTGGCTCAAGCATATAAGAGCACAGGCTACTCTTCCAGAGGTCCTGAGTTCAATTTCCAGCACCCACTTGGTAGCTTACAACCATCTGTAATGGGATCTGATGCCCTCTTCTGTCATGGAGGCATACATGCAAATAAAGCAATTACATACACTAATAAATATTAAAATAGAATTAAAAGAGGGGGGTGTGTTGGCCTACACCTTTAATCCCAGCACTCAGAAGGCAAAGGCAGGTGGATCTCTGTGAGTTCAAGGCTAGCCTGGTCTACAGAGTTTGTTCCAGGCCAGCCAGGGCTACATGGAAAAAGCCTTTCTTCAAAAAACCCCCCAAAACCAGGTGATCTAATTGGTAGCAGGATTACATGAATTACAATATTTTAGGAGCCATTACTCTTACCTATGGTTTATGCATGTGTGGATTCATGCATCTCCATGTATATGGAGGCCAAACACAACTGCCCAATGTCCTGTTGTATTGGTCTTTGCCTTACTCCCTTAAGACATGATTGCACTGCACCTGGAGGTAGGCCTCATTATTCCAGAAAGCCCTCCATGATGCAGTCCAGGCTAGCACTCAGTAACCAAGTCATAGGTGAGAGGAGATTGCTGGGGAACTAGTCTTAGGTGAGTTTTCTTCTAGGTAGTCATGAACCAGACAAACAGTCACTTTGGCAACAGAATGTACCTCCCTTATGATCTAGATGGTTTTGGAGTCTTTGTCTCCCTAGAACAAGCTAAATTAGTCAGTTTCATCTGCCCTTCAGCGTTTTCTTTGTTCTCTTGCTTTTTGTTAGGACAACAGTCTCCTTCCTGCAAGTAATTTGATTGCATTACCCTGATTCAGATGTATAATCCTAGAGTTAAGGTTCAAACTTGAGGGAGATTGACTGATTGATTTGGGTATGAGTGCAGGTGTTCATGCACAACATACACAGGGAAGTCTGAGGACAACTTTTGGGAGTGAGTTCTCGTTCCACTATGGGCTGTGCAGATTGAACTTGGATTGAATAGAGTTCAAGCTTGTGAGTCAGCCTTCTGTCGATATTTGTGACTGTTCTAACTAAAGACTTTGCAACATTATAAACTGTCAGGAAGTTACGAAAATGTTGTATGTAGTGTATAGGCAGTGTCACCGTGTTTTCATTTCACATTGGTGATTTTAATCCTGTGAGCCCTTTGAGGCAGAATGCAGCATAGATTTATAGATTAGGATATTAAACACAAGACGGCTAAGGTATCCAAACCAGCATTCATAATTCATACAAAATATAAATCAAGTCATAAAAAGGTATTCATTGACATATTAGGAGGTTTAGATTGTATAGGAGACTGAAAATGTTGCTTCAAATTCATAAAGAATACATTTGCTGTATATATATATTGCTGACCATCTACCCTTTCACCTAATTAATTACACTGTAGGTGTGAGGAGAATAATGACACCAGTGCTTTTCCCCCATTCTAGAAAATGACAAAAGATCATTTGATAGAAGAGAAAACGTCTCTGCAGAAAAGTCTGCTTTACTATGAAAGTCAACACGGAAGGCCGGTAATTCCTTTCTTACTCAGACATTTGATTTCTGCCTTATAAAAGAGCACAAATCACTTCTGTGGTCTGTATTCTTCGGGGCTTTTTTTTTTTTTTTTTTTTTTTTTTTTTTAAATCAAACATTGTTTCCTATAGTTGGGAAATTGCCTACTTACTTAAATTAAATTTGGGGTGAAGGAGTCATATGCTTATTGTTTTGATATCTAGATTTCTGATAGTAAGGCTACTTTGCTTCACTTTTTGTTTTGTTTTGTTTTGTTTTTGTTTGTTTTGGCTTCAGGTGACCAGGGAAGAAAGGCACATTGTTAAGCCTCTCTATGATAGATACAGGCTTGTAAAACAGATGCTGACAAGAGCTAGCATTACTCCTGTCCTTGTAAGTAAAACAAATGTTTGGTTTTGTTTTTAAAGACAGGGTCTCACTTTGTAGCCAAACTGGCTTGGAGCTCAGTAGCCCAATCAAGCAAGACTCCTAAGTTCTGTAGATGTAGACGTGCATCTCCATGCCTGGCACAGGATTTCTTCAGTTTGTATTGCCAAAGTATATTTAAGAAAAGAAGGAAATGGTGGTTTGGAGGCCTACATAGTCAAGGCTGAAAGTTGTTAGTTGAGATAGAGGATTTTAAAAGGATAGAACTTGCTAAGCACTTACAGGCATATGGCAGTAAATCCTGAGTTAGAATATTGGCACTGAGATCCAGGCTGTGCTGTGTGCAAATCCCCTGCATAGATGGCAGAAGTAGTACTTGTATGTGACACACCTCACCTAGTCTCTATTTCAGTCCTGTCTCTGGGTAGTTTTGTAATGGTTTTAAACATGTATTTAGGGGGCTGCATGCGTGCTGTGGTAAGAGTATGGAGTCGGAGGAAAGATTTTGGGGGAGTCACTTTTCTCTACTATGAGGGTTCTCAGTGATTGAACTCAACATTGTCAAGCTTGGCAGTGAGGCTGAACCACTTTGCAGACCCTAAATTTTTAAAAAATTAATTTATTTTTATTTTATGTGCTTGACTGTGTGTATGTCTATGTGACGGTATCAGGTCCTCTGGAACAGGAGTTACAGGCAGTTGTGAGCTGCCATTGGGTGCTGGGAATTGAATCTAGGTCCTCTGGAAGAGCAGTTAGTGCTCTTAACTGCTGAGCCATCTCTCCAGTTCTAAAAATGAGTTTTTAAAGAAAGAACCTATTAAAATAATGACAACTACTAGGTGTCTGGCACATGCCTGCAATCCCAGCACTAGGTATAAGGCCAGCCTAGTCTACATAGGGAGTTCCAGGACAGAGAGGGCTATGTAGTGAGAGACCCTGTCTCAAAAAACCAAAACTAAGCTGGGGTGGTGGCGGTGGTGCATGCCTTTAATCCCAGCATTCTAGAGGCACAGACAGGTGGATCTCTAAGTTTGAGGTCAGCCTGGTCTACTGAGTGAGTTCCAGGACATCTGAGCTACACAGAGAAACCCTCTCTCAAAAAACAAACTAAAAACTAAATTAATTAAATCAAACAATGCTAATTCATGGGGCCAGAGAGATAGCTTAGCAGGTAAAGGTGTTTGCCATCAAGTCTGATGACTTTGACCCTCACACCCATGCTGTGGAATCTCCCCTCACCCCCATACATATAACCACACACAAAATAAATGTAAAACATTTTAAATAATGCTTATCCATATTTGTGTACATTAAAAAAAACAAGCAACATATTTTAAAATGGGGTCTTGCTGTGTTATCCAAGGTGCTTTTGACCTATGAGGTCATGGGATCTTCCAGCCTCCGCCATCTGCGTAGCTGGGACAGTGAATAAGCCAACACGAACAAAAACGAAATCTCTAATATTTAGATACAAATCACAGGGCTATATTTGTTTGATGCCACCTAGAGCAACTTAACACCACCCTGTCTCAAACTTTTCTTAACCATGGGGGAGTGCTGGGATGTAGCTGAGTGGAATAATGACTACTTAGCCTGCTTGAACAAACATCGTGTCCTAGGTTTTGGTTTGGTTTGTTTTGTTTCTAAAGAAGAATCTGATGGGGGTCCTTAGACTCCAGAATAAAGATACTTGAGCTGGGTGTGGTGGCACTTGCCTGTAATCATAGCATGTGAGAGTGCTGAGGCAGGAGGGTCTCATATTCGACATAACCGGCCTGTGCGACGTAGTGAAGCCCTGTCTCAGACAGAGGGCTGAAGTGAAACAGTCAGTGTTGTCACCACACTTTGTTCTCTTGAGTTTGAAAGATGTGCATTTTTGTAAGACTTTGCTGTATTATATAAAAATGAAAGACAAGTGAGTTTATTAAAGTACTTCTTAAACATTTAAAAGATTGCTTTAAGATTATATTTATATATAATGCTTTTATTGAAAAATTTTGTACAATATATTTTGATTGTATTCTTTCCCTCCCCAAACTTCCCAGATCCTCCTAACAGCCCCACCCCCCCCTTCATGTTCTTGCTCTCTCAAAAAAGAAAACCCAAAAAGTAGTTGGCCAACACAAAATGCATTCTTTGTTTTTGGGGTTTTTGTACTTTTTGTTTCATTGTGGTATTTATCTTAAATTTTTTTAAGGTTGTCTTGAGTTTTATTTGCTTGTTTTTTGGGAGCTGCTGGAGACTGAACACTTCTGTTAGTTGAAAGTCACATCATATAGCAATGCGGAGCTGTACTAAGTACTTCAGGTCTGTGAAATATAAAATGTGGTGGTGCTGCTTGTTATAGGGGTCTCCCTCCATGAAGCGCCGGGGTCAGATGTTACAGCCAATCATAGAAGGAGAAACGGCACACTTTTTTGAAGAAATCAAGGTAATTGTGTAGAAAAGTCATTCTCTAATTACATTCCTAACAGGAAAGTAGAAGTCACGGCCTGTGTGGCTCTGCTTGGTTGTCTTTTTAGGAAGAAGAAGAAGATGGTGTCAGTCTGTCCTCTGAGTTAAGTGACATCTTAAAAACAGCTATGCACACACACTCATCATTGGAAAACTCAGAATCTGATGCTGAAGAAAATCAAGAAAAACTGGCTCGGGATCTCCGCTTATCAAGTACTCGGGCAGCTTCTATGTATGTGTGAGGGTTTGTGAATTTAGCTTATTTGTGTAATAAAACTTCCAGAGCAAGATATCCAGTGTAGATCTGGAGAGATGGCTCAGAGGTTAAGAGCACTGGCTGCTCTCTCAAAGGTCCTGAATTCAATTCCCAGCAACCACATGGCAGCTCACAACTGTCTATAATTACAGTTCCAAGGGATATGACACCAATGCACATAAAATAAAGTTTAATAAATTTTTTTTTTAATTAACCAGGAAGGGGTATGTGTATGTATATATATGTGTGTGTGTGTGTGTGTGTGAAGTCGGAAGACAAACTTGGATAGTGTTCCTCAATAGCCATCTCCTTCCCTCATCTTTTGTTTTTATTTTTGTTTTTTGGGACAGGGTTTCTCTGTGTAGCCTTGCCTGTCCTGAACTCACTTTGTAGACCAGGCTGGTCTCGAACTCATAGTGTTTAATTATGTGTATATTTGTGTGGATTTGTACACTTGTGTTGAGTGCCTCTGGATGTCAGAGTGGTGCACTGTAGTCCCCTTTATGTTGAGTGTGGAGCTATGAGCTATATTGAGCTGTCTCATACATAGGTCCTGGAGACCACACTGAGATCCTCTGCAAGAGTAAAATGTGCTTGTAACTACTGAGCCATTTATCAAGCACCCATTTGTTACTTATTTTATGTGTGTGGGTGCTTTGCCTATATGTATGTCTGTGCACTGTTTGTGCCTGGTGCCCCTGAAGGCCAGGAGAGGGCTTCAGGTCACTAGGACTGGAATTACAGTTGTAAGCCACCATGTGGTGCTAGGAATTGAATCAGGGTCCTTTGGAAAAGCACCCAGTGCTCTTAACCACTGAATTCTCTCTCCACTCATACCCTCGCTTTTTTGAGACAGTGTCTTTCTCATTGACCTGGAGTTTGCTGGTTACTGGCTGGCAGGGATATTTCAAGACCTGGGGTTATAGGTGCACACCACTGTGCCGGGGTTTTTATGTGGGCTCTGAGCAAGTACTTTAACAACTGAGCCATCCCCACAGGACCAGAAAAAAAGTGAGACTAGAACCTTAATTTCGGCTATTTTGCTTTAATTGGTTAGTGGAGTGTGGGCATTAGTATGTTTCTAAAAGTTAATCAACTGCAGCCAGGGCTAGAACCACTGTTAATATAATGAAGAAACTGTACTATTTAGTAATGTTTTGCTTTTATTTTAATTTTAGGCCTGAATTACTGGAACAGCTTTGGAAAGCCAGAGCTGAGAAAAAGAAGCTTCGTAAAACATTACGGGAATTTGAAGAAGCATTTTATCAACAAAATGGAAGGTTTGTTAAGCACTGCAGATGTTGACATCTCTCTCCTTTAATTCATAAAATGCATGCTAAGATAGTCGAATACATGGGATTAGAAACACAGGTACAGATGCTTGCTGCTGAACCTGGCTGCCAGCTTTGTCTCCATGACCTACATAAGGGAAGAAAAGTACCAGCTCCTAAGAGGCATCTTCTGATCTCCACATGTATGTCAGTACATGTGCCCTCACACTCCCCAACACTAAGAAGTTACAGACAATTTTAATGCTAACATTTCAGGGCTGAGGCTATAGCTTGGTGCAAGAGCGTTTGCCTAGCACTGCAAAAGACAAAAAAAAAAAGAAAATTTTCTAACTTGTTTTTGAGACAGGGTTTGTCTTGGAACTCACTCTGTAGACCAGGCTGGCCTCTGCCTCCCAAGTCCTGGGATTACAGGTGTGCGCCACCACGCCTGGCCAATTTTATAACATTCATTTTTTAACAGGTCTTCACAGAATAAAAGAATCAAAGGAAAGTTGTAACTGGAGTAAATGTCTCATAAATATTTGAAGGCTTTCCTGCACTAGTTTCCTTGTTTGTTTGCAGTGCTGGAGCTCAAACTCTTGAACATATGAGCAAACACTCTGCCACTGACCTACATCTCTAGCCCACAGTGACTTTATATTGTTAAGAAGTGACTATAAACATATCTTTCTCTGACAGGGTCTCATTTTGCAGCCATGGCTAGTGTGGAACTTGTTATGTAGACTAGGCTGGCCTAGAACTCAGATTTTTTTGTTTGTTGTTTTGTTTTGTTTTTCTGAGACAGGGCTCCTCTGTATAGCATTGGCTGTCCTGGACTCACTTTGTAGACCAGGCTGGCCTCGAACTCACAGCAATCCACCTGCCTCTGCCTTCCAGGTATGGAACTGAGATTTACCTGCAGGATAAAGTATTGGTATTAAAGATGTGAGCCAGCATGCCTGGTAAAAGATCTCTCTTATTTTAGGAAAGATCCCACACACTCAGAATGAAATCCTTGACTAGGATTGTTTGTTGTTTTTTTGAGAGAGTCTCTACATAGCCCTGGCGGGCTGTAAACTCAGACTGGGTTCTCTTGCCTCTGAGCTGAGTCTGCATTTCTGTTCTGAGATAAGCTCAAGTTGTCATTGTGCTTAGGTGGGTTGTCCAGGTGGCTCATCTTGGAGGCCTGGAGGTGTGCGGCTCCTGTAGACTTGTGTGCCCTGTACTTTTATCTAACTGGTATGCATAGTGGACCTGGGGCTCACTGAACAGCCAGTCTGAGCAAAAATTAGCAAGCTCAGGCTCCTCACTGAAGGGCTGCTATGCCAAATGTCTTTTGGTGGCCTCTGCAGGTATCTGAGCACACACTCTCTTTAAAAGAAATAGTTATGGGCAGAATTGAGATAAACTGGTAGCTCTATCAAACCAGTAGCTATTAAAATTCCAAAGTATGTTTTTGTTAAAATTATTTTCTGGCCTAGAGTTTCACACTTATATGGGTTAGTATATAGGTAGGAAATGGCTCAGTCAGTGAGGTGCCTATTGTGCAAGTAGGTGGGACCTGCATTTGATCCTGAGCCCAGATGTGGTGGTGTTCAAGTGCTTTATTACTGGGCTTCACAGCCAGCTAGCTTAGCTACTCAGCAAGCTTCAGACAATGAGAAACCCTGCCTCAAAAAACAAGGTGGACAAAACACCCGAGGTTTACTACTGATTTTCCTTCACACATGTACCTGTGTATACACAACGAAGATAAAATGAGCATAAAGACATTTAGACATTTTCTATGCACCTTTTCTTTATATATTTAAAAAAATATTTATTATGTATAAAGTGTTCCGTTTGCATGTACACCTGAAGGCCAGAAGAGGGCACCATACCTCATTATAGATGATTGTGAGCCACCATGTGGTTGCTGGGAATTGAACTCAGGACCTTTGGAAGAGCAGACAGTGCTCTTAACCTCTTGAGCCATCTCTCCAGCCCCACCTTTTCTTTATGTTAAAAGAAAATAAATTATACTTAAGGTGATTTGATGCTGTAGTTTGTAATTAAACTGAAGTATTCATTAATGGAGTGGTTAACTAAATGTATAAAACTTCCCAGACTGCCCTGCTTTCTGCTCATTGATAAGTATATAACACTATTTAAGCAGTTAGTGGAGAGATGCACTAATATTCTCTGTGTGTGAAGCAGTCCAAGAAACTCATGCCGTGCAGAGCAGTTTTTATTTCTGCTTAAATTTGTAATATTAGCTTCATATTAGGACAAACTTTTGAATATTTTACGGACTTTTATCTTCCCTAGGAATGCCCAGAAAGAGGATCGTGTTCCAGTGCTTGAGGAATATAAGGAGTACAAGAAAATCAAAGCCAAGCTTAGACTTCTTGAAGTTCTTATCAGCAAACAAGACTCTTCAAAATCCATATAAAACATGTTCCTTGAAAATTGACATCATAAAGTCGTTGTGTCCCTGAAGGTGCACCATTTGTCCTTGCTCGTACTTGTGTTCCCTTGTCAGGCACACAGAGTCACTCCCACCTAGTCCCTGTTTTGGTTCCAGTAGGGAAAGGGGAGCTGCTCCACATGACTGCAGGTCCTTCCACACTTAGCCAACATGCAGGTTCCTTCACTGTTTTATTACAGACACATCTGTCAGCAAAGGACAAGAAGTTTATTCTTTTCAAGAACTTTGGAAATACAGAGCTTTTGTTGTTTACTTTCCCCCTTTCTCATTACTGAAGAAAATTGAGAGGAAAGTCTTCACACTGAAATTCTTCGGTTGCCTTTTTCATACAGAATGACTGAAAATGTAAAAGAAAAGCCTATAAATGTGACATATGCAACTGTATTCTGTTTTTCTTAGAAAACCAAACTGAATTTTCAAATCCTAGTTTGGAACACCTTTCTGTATAGTTCCCAAAGTGACACCTACATAGATAGTACTTAGGCAGAATTTGCAGTTCAGTGATGACAGCCTCTGAACGAAGAGAACAGTGGGTAGACCACAAAGCAGCCTTGCTTAGCCATTTGCAACATTACACACATGACATCACACGCTGCCTACAGGACTTGAGTTACTGTCACCAGCTGGCAGTGATGACTTGTCTGGATCAGACCCTGCGTTGTTCCCCACCCACTTCCAGATAATGTGAGAAAATAGCTGTGCCAGTGTGGGGGGACTTGGGTGGTGCTCAGATTTGTGTGTCATCACATGGGCCTCAGAAGAATGACTGGCTACACCTAAGTCAGTCTGTTCTTTACAAGGGCTACGCCACTACAGCTTACACGTCCCCTCTACTGACACCTCCTTACAGGATGTGTACTGCTGTGCCGCTTGTCATAGACTCTCAGCATCTTTGTTCCTTTGGCTTTGCATGACTTTCCTTCAGGTAATCTGCTAATCATTTTTATGGAATAGTAACTTACGTTAAATACAACAGATGTGGGCCAGGCTTAATCTAAGTGGGTTGTCCCTCCTACCCCACCCCCACTCCCAGTGCTCTTTTGAGTGGATAAATGTCTCACTCTGCCCACGCTTTGCATGCAGTGACTCATGCATGATTTTCTTAATAGTTTGTTTCATACAAATGGAATTTTCCAACATCTTTAATAAGGTGAGGAAAGCATGAACCTCAAACTTCTGGCACGATTATTACACAGTAAGAACAAAAGGTAGTTTGATAGTAAATAGCGTGTCTAGTACTTCACATTTCACTTGTGTGTGCAATGCCTTTTTTTAGGGGGGAGGGAAAAATCCAATAGTAGTGAATGTGTAGTTGGAAGGTTTTTTGTTTTTGTTTTTGTTTTTAAAGCACTAAATCATCCTGCCTTGTTTGTGTGGTTTCCTTTTGACACTGCTTGGTCATTCATAATGTATTTTTAGAAAAGTAATTAAGAATGCCAAAAAAGTTATTTGATTTGAACCCATCATGTGGTGTACTTTTTAGTTTGTTTTGGTCTCCAGACAGGATTACTATGTGTAATTTTATGTGCACTGTATATTTTTATGAATGTTTTATTTTGTATACCACATGCAAAAATGTCCATGTGCACTATTTAAATGTTTTAAATAATATATTCCTTCTCTGTAACGCTAAATCTATTTGAGCACAATATTTTTATAATTCTGTAGCCGACTGGTTTCACTGAGTTACAGCTGCTTCATGATTTGGTTGTTCAGTGTTAGTTTTGGCTGAGTAGTGAAGTGACTGGGCACACTCCAGTGCTCATACTGGCTCACGGTTAGCAGTGGGGATAGAACTAGGCAGCTTGCAAGAGTTTTACTTTGGTACAAATAAAAATTATATCTATATATAAATACTATATAGATATATTTGTCCACCAGTATAATTACATTGCTGTGTGTGTTTGGCATTTCATTGTACAGAATTTTGTAATAAAAGAACTTTACTGTTCTGAGTCATTGTATTTTTGTTTTTCTAGGCGGGTATTAATTGCTTTAGGCTTACTTAAATTACTCAGTGATAATGTCATGGGCCACACCCAGGTTGCTCAACAATTTGGCCAGCACAGTTCTAGGGAGAAGTCCACGTATTGCCTCTCAGAGCTATTTAGGCAGAAAGAACAGCCAGACTTCCTTCATTTTTATTATCTAGACAAGTTTCATGTATCTTGGTCTTGAACTTGTTATATAGGTCTAAGGACCTTGAACTCCTTCTCCTCTCTACCTCCCAAGGCCAGAGCTAGTCATTTAAAAAACAGAACAAGACTGGATGCTCCTTACTTTGAGGAAGGTGAGTAGTAATTTTTAAAACTCCTTTATTAGGCATGGAATGATCCAACTACTCTGTAGAGGCCACGGCAGAAGGATCCCTTGAGCCTAGGAGTTCAAGGCCACCCTTGAAGTTTTATTGCCTCAAAAACTTTTAAGTTTTAAAATATTTGCTTTATTCATGTTCTAAATATATACACTGAACATTATTAATGTGCACATCGAGTAGGCTGAATGTGGTGTCCCGTGGGCCTACAGAATAGAGCATGGCATTCTAGAGGGGCTTATTTATATAGCTTAGAAAAATGGCATTTCCCTCCGGTTTCTAAAATACCAGCAATATACAACTTTCCAAACACTTACAGCCCTTAATATGCCAGCCTCTATTCTGTTTGGGGGAAACTTAAGATGCCGTTCGTTAGAAACTAGATGAATTTTGAGTTTGAAGATGGTTAGCCAAGTTTCTGTATTTGACTTTTTCTAGGAGTTTTGGATTTTGAAGATGGAGTTTATTTTATGCTGATAGTGTGTAATACTTTTCCAGAATCTTATCACTTAACTGGCCAAAGGAAGTGAGATCTGGGGACATGATATGGTTAAAACCATCAACAGTTTTTAGACTCTGTACCTGGGAGAGAACCATCTGTCTCCCTCTCATGCAGCCATTAGAGATCTGACCCGGGGAACGAGAAACGGTAATCTGTACTTTCCCTTTTCCACTCAGAATTTAATAATAAATCTTGTGATAAAAGTCCTGTGTATGCTCATGTAAACTTGTGGGTTGTACAGTGGGTGCTGTTCAGCTGCACTTGATCCTGGAAATCATCCTGTTAGAACTGACAGCTGCTTTAGTGCTCTTAGAGTGCTTCTCGCCTGGAGATGTAGCTCAGTTCCTAGCATTTGCTGCCCTTTGCACTCAGCCCCCAGCACTGTGAAAGAACAATGAAGCATGCCAGAGGTGGGACACGCTTAGGAGACAATACAATAAATGCTTAAGTCTGCACTAGGGCACTGGCTCACTTACCTCCACTTCTCTTCAGTATTGCTATTGTAGCTTTCTCATCATTTGGTTTAGTTTTAAGCTGATGTAGTGTAATTCCTTTTCAAGCTCCACAGCGTATAAAAAGAGTCTAGGAGAGAGTTTAGGAGTTAGATTTGCGTGAAACTTCTGTGGTAGTTAGTGGCTTATTAATGTCTGCTGTGATGTGCTTTGAGGGGGATGTGGGTGAAGGCCCCGAAGCACATTCCCACTGGACAGCTGCGGTGCTAATAAAAAGCTGTGAGGAAGGCCTTGCCTGCTCTGCTCTGCCCTTTCGTCTAGAGATGGAACACTTCACTTAACTTTAATGTGTATGTGTTGCTTGCAAGTATGTCTAAACCACATGCATGCCTGGTGTTAGAGACGTCAGAGGAGGACATTTGATCGCCTGGGGCTGGAATTAGAGGCTGGGTCTGCCTCACTTTCTAAGCAAATGGAGTTGTGTGCTTTTTAATTTTGAAGCTGAGAAAAAGAAAAAGAATTAGGCATGGCACATATGACTCTGGCTCAAGAAAATAACACATAACTTGTGTCCTTGGTCTGCATATCTTGGTGTCCCGTGTGTCCTAGTTGGTACATACAACATGCTTACTCTCGAAATTCTTGCTGAGTGACAGGCTGGTAGTCATCTTGAATTTCTGTAGAATAATACTTTTTCTCAAGCCTTTCCTTCCATGTTTTCATATGCTCTGCCCCTTGGATCTCCTGTAAATTTAGAGGACAAGATGTCGTAGTCTGCATGTGCCAATGACTTTAGTGGCCTATTACCCAGCACCTGGGAGGCAGAGGCAACCTGGTCTATCAAGTGAGTTTCGGGGCTCTGTTACACAGAGAAACCCTGTCTAGAAAAAACAAAAAAGACTACTAAAGATCACAGGCTCCCCACAGCCTGGCACTGGGCAGCCTGAACGGGAAGGACTTCTTGTGTGTTAACGTTAGTCACTGCCTCTTTTGCATCTCGGAGCCTTTTCCTGCTTCAGCTAACGCATCAAGGCTAATACTCTTCTCGTCCCTCTTTTTCAGTGCTGAGTATTAAGGCCAGGGCCTCATACATGCTATGCAGTGCTCTGCCGTGAGCTATTCCCCAACCCCTTAAGTGTAACAAGTGTCCCTCAGAATGCTTCTGTGGTATTCTTTGCCCTCCAAGCAAGTTTTCTGCCAGACCTGCATAGATGTGTCTCACTCCCTTTTAAATAATCCCTGCCTTGCTTAATGGCCTGTATGCAGTGTCAATGCACTGCAACACAAGACTCAGAAATGAGTATGACTTCCTTTTTCTGATCTGGAGTCCTTCCTGTGAACTGACCTTACCACCATCAGCTTGTCCTGTGTCCACATAAACGTTTGCATTGTTTTATCTCGTGCATGTGTATGTGTGTCACAGGGCAGTGGGTGCATGCTACAACAACTTGCAAGGCCATGTGGACCTGGAGTGCATTCAATCTCAGGTCGTCGTCAGCCTTGGTAGCAGGTGCCTTTGACTGCTCAACCATCTCACCTGCCTCATTTTCCTCAAATTTAGGGTGGAAAAAAGTATGTGTGGAAATTTGGAACAGGCCTAGAAAAGAAGAAAGGAGTGCACCCAGGTGTGGTTCAAAGGCATTTCAGAGAGCCTGGTGTGGTAGCATGCACTTGACTGCTGATATTACAAGAAGCTAAAGCAAGTTGGTTGAGAATTTGAGGCCACTCTGGGCTGCATAGCAACACTGTCTCAGTTGGCTGGGTAAAGCATATGCCAGGAAGGCATGAGCACCGAGTTGAGATCTTCAGCAGCCTGATCAAAGCCAAGTGGCATCATGTAGCTGTTCTCTCAGCCCCGCGGAGGCTGGGGCTGGAGCTTGCTGGCCATCTAGTCTAGACAAATGGATGAGCTTTCCCACCAGGTTCAATGAAACCCTGTCTCAGCTGAGGAAAAGATTGTCCAGTGCTGACTGTGCCCTCCATCCACACACAACATGTGAACCCAAATACACTCCACAAAATTAACTTAGAAAACACATTTTGGAGTAGGGCAGCTTCATATAAGTATATTTAGTCCAGAGATAATGGCAGGCAGCCAAGGAGATCCCTGCCTCATGCTTCGGATCACCTTCAAGACTGTCCCTGACCCCACTGTTGTGTGAAGCCCCACTGTGCTGGCAGTGAGACTTGCTAGCTGCAGCACCCCAGTTTTTACACTAAGACTGTTAGTTACTAAACGACCAGGCTGACTACTGTGGGCACATTAGTATATGGGCTTAACTCATTTTCAAACATTTTCCTTGAGACATCTCATTGACCCAGTTGGCAAGCTCTCAGGGTCTGCCTGTCCATCTCTCCAATGTGTAGGTTACAGCAGCATGTGTCCAGCTTTTCATATGGGTGCTGGGATTTGAACTCACGTTTGGGGAAGCAAGTGCTTTACCCACTGGGCTATCTCCTATTACTATGCAGCTGAAGCTAGCTTTGAGCTCCTAATCTCTCTGCTGCCATCTCCCAAATGCTGGGATTACAGGTGTGTAAGGCTGCACCTGTGTTCCAGTGAGCCTCTAACTTCCAGCCCTATCCCTCCTTTCCCTGCTGTTTTTCCACCATCTCTCTGTTGGCTCACACTCATCCTGTAGTAGAATCTGCAGAAAGCATTAGCATTCTCTTAAGTTCACATGGATTTGACCTTTATATTTGAGGTAGTTTTGTTATAAAAATTCTTGGCTAACATCTTTCCATGAACATATTCTAGCTGTTATCCTGGTGTAAAAACTAACCTATTTTTTCCTTTTAAGTATATCCAACTTTTATTTGGATAAGTCTCATGTTGACAATGCTAGGTAAAGTCTCTCAAACATATCTACCTTTTAGTTGTCATCTATTTTATTTCAGGAGTGATTCATTGAATTGCAGATTTATTTTTAGAGATACTCTTGAGTTGTGGGAAATGTTACAAGAGGATACCCAACATTCTCTTCTGGCTTCAAAGTACGTGCACAGGCATGCACACGCATACACATGTATACATACACTCACAGGCATATGTGCAAGTAGATCTCAGTGCTGGGAGGCAGACACAGAGGACCTTTGGAGCTTACTGGCAAGCCAGTCTAGTCTAATTGGTGAACTTGAGGCCAATGAGAGACCCTGTTTTAAAGGGAGTGGATGGCCTTCCTGAGATAACCCCTGTGTTCTGTGCACATACCCACACATACATGCATTAAAAACACCCTCAGACTAGCTGAAATGGACTCGGATCCTTTTATTATAAATTACTTATTTATATTAAACAAACTCTATCAATGGATCTCCATTACTCTTTAAGCAGTTTACTGTGGTAAATGGGAAAGACTCCCAACTTAGAGATATATTGGAGGTGACAACTGTTGTTATAAATTATTGCTATTAACCAGATTTTTTAAAAAAAGCTATCACTTGTGTTTAGAAAAATGAATTAAAATCTTACGTTTTCACTAAAGCCTTCTTTTCTGGCTTGCTGGGCCAACTCTTTGGTTGTTTTCCTACTGGAAATGCAAAATAGACGTATGAGAGTAAAACCATGAACAGTCAGGTCTACAGCAAGGAGCTGACTTGTGCCTTCTTTCTCATGGCAAGTGCTGCTCATTAAAATGTAAGAGGGCAGTAGATTTAAAAAAAAAAAATCACTTTTCTTGCCATTAGCAGACACAAGCATCATGTTGAACACAAGTCCTGTTTCCAGAAGTTACTATAGAATGCTTTTATTTCCATAGCTGAATAAGCTGTGTACTCCATGTAGACCAAAGCTGCTTTATACTTGTGCAAGGGGCTTCACTCTCCTAACTTCCTGTCAGAGGTGCCAGTGGGATGCAGTGCCTCTGGCATGCCCAGAGCCTCACAAGCAGGCATGTCCTCTACTACTGGACCACTCATCAGATCCATGCTAATTTCAAATAAGAGTTCCACAATGGCCTCAGAGGCTAAAAGCCTTACTGGACATTATAAAGATGAAACATTTAGACTCTCAGTCAACCTTAGCTCTCATTGTTTCTCGTATAATACAGGTAGATGTTCCCATTTTATTATCAGTTTACCTTACGATTTCCTGGCTTTATAATGATGCAAAAGCAGAAGCCATACTTTTTGTTTGTTTGTGTTTGTTTTTCGAGAGGGTTTCTCTGTGTAGTCTTGGCTGTCCTAGAACTCACTCTGTAGACTGGGCTGGCCTCGAACTCACAGAGATCCACTTGCCTCTGCCTCCTGAGTGCTGGGATTACAGGCATCTATCACTACCACCTGGTGCAGAAACCATACTTTAAATTTGAACTTTGATCTTTTCCCAGTATATGGTAAGATACTCCCAATATGCTGAGTTCCCTGTCATATGGTCATGGCAACAGCTTGCAGGTTGCTAGTGGATTTTTAGATTTACAAAGTCAATAAATTACATGATGATCAACACATAACAAATAGAGATTCTGTTGGCTGATAGTAGCTCCATCCTAAGTTGAACACTTACATGTGGTTTAAATGGAATGTCACCAATGGCTCCTACATTTGAGTGCTTGATGTCCAGTTGGAAGAACTGTTCAGGAAGAATTAGGAGGTGTGGCCTTGGTGGTGGAAGTGTGTCACCTGACGCAGGCTGTAAGGTTTTTAAAAGCCCATACCAGGAACTGGAGAGATGGCTCAGCGGTTAAGAGCACTGTCTGCTCTTCCAGAGGTCCTGAGTTCAATTCCCAGCAACCACATGGTGGCTCACAACTATCTATAATGAGATCTGATGCCCTCTTCTGGCCTGCAGGTGTAAATGCATACAGAACACTGTGTGTGTAATAATTTTTTTTTTTAAAGCCCACCCCATCCCTAGTTAGCTCTCTGCTTCATGCTTGTGGATCAAATGTAAGCTCTAGTCTACTGTTCCGGTGATCTGCTGCCTGCTGCCTGCTGCCTGCTGCCTGCTGCCTGCTGCCTGCTGCCTGCCTCCTGCCTCCTGCCTGCTGCCTGCCTCCTGCCTGCTGCCTGCTGCCTGTCTGTTGCCATGCTTCCTGCCATGATAGTCCTGGACCCTCACCTCTGGAACTGAAGCCTCAAAGTCTTCTAAAAGTTGCTTTGATCATGGTTTCTCTTGGCAGCAAAAGAAAAGACACTAAGAAAATCTATATAGACTTTGAAAATGATAAAAAATTTTAATGTCTTACATTTTCTTGTCTTCATCATCTTGAGCTTTCTTCAATCTGAGTTTCTCGAGAACATTAAAGTAACTCTGGTTTAATTAAAAAAAAAAAAGAGTTTGAAAACTCATCAAAAATTATTTTCTGAATTTACATTCAATCAAGATACACGAACTATGACATGTTTGCTGTAGGGATTCCTGCCTAAAAAGATGTCTGGCACAGTGCCTCCACCTTGCACCCCACCTTTGTGAAAAAGTGGAGGGGCACTGTCAGGGGGCATTGCTGGACTGTGAGGCAAAGGTCTCTTTAGAAATATTAACATGGGAGCCAGAGAGAGAGAGCTCAGCAGGTAAAAGTGACATGTTGTTCTTTCAGGGGACCTAAATTCTGTCCCACCATCTGTCAGGCAGCTCACCTATAACTCCAGACTCTGAGGACCTAGAACCTCTGGCCTCTATGGCACCTGCACTGACATGCACACACCCATACACACAGAAATCCTTAACAAGGAAGTGTTAGTGTGGACCTCCTTAAGTATGCTCACACTTTTATGTAACATTCTCTTAGAGATAGACTGCATAATGGAATCTATGGGGGTCATTTCCTGATTGATGATTGATGAGAGAGGACCTAGCTCCCTGGGGGACAATGCCACCCGTGGGCCCATGGTCCTGCATGGTATAAGAAAGCAGGCTGAGTGAGCCAATAAAAGCATCATTCCTCTATGGCCTCTGCTTCAGTTCCTGCCTCCACATCCTGACTTCTCTGGATTACAGACTAAGCTGTCAGATGAAATAAACACATTCCTCCCTAAGATTATTTTAGTCACGGTGTTTTGTCACAGCAGTAGAATCCACAACTAAGGAGGTAAGGCAGGTACATAACTCAGAGTGCACAGGGCAGAGTCCACTCTGTCCAGCAAGAAAGGGAACAAGTTGTGACACTATTTCAGGGGTAGGTAATGGTGTGAGTAGAAGAGGCAGCGTGAGAATGTGGGGTGCACAGACAGTGCTCAGCTTAGCAGCACTCTGGGGGCACACGGGGGCTGCAGTCAATTCAAGGCCAGCCTGGTTCACAGCAAGCCAGCCAGGGCTGCATATGGAGAGGCCATGGCTCGGAGGAGCAAACACAAACAACAAACAAGAACCCACCAAATTGATGAGCTGGGACTTACAGTATAATATCCATAATATCAACTATCACTAGCTCGTGATAGTTGAAGGTGGGTTGGGACTGTGAGGTGTGCAACTGGCTTGGGATAATTGAGTGAAGAAATTGGGCTTAATTTAACAGTGGAGATTTGCTAGTATCTAACGATTCTTTTGGGGAGCAATGAAATGGTTTCAATTTGTCACCTGACACTGCTTTGTAGTTAGTATTTTACATATGGAACTCTAAAATAAATTTGGCTAAATTGTTAAAGCCAGAGCCAGCCACTCTCTACTCTCACACGCCCTTCCTCCTCTGAGAACCTGGGACTGGGACCTGGAGCAATACACAGAGTTCAGCCAGGGCGTGATGGCACACGCCTTTAATCCCAGCACTTGGGGAGGCAGAGGCCTGGTCTACAAAGTGAATCCATGACAGCCAAGGCTACACAGAGAAACCCTGTCTCAAACAAACAAACAAACAAACAAACAAGGCAGAGGGGCTGGGGGTGTAGCCTAGTTAATAAAATGCTTACCCAGAATGCATGAAGTGTTGGTTTCCAACCCAAGCACCACATAAACTGGGCATGGTGGTGCATGCCTGTAATCCTAGTACCCGGAAGGTAGAGGCAGGAGGATCATATGATGATTCTCAGCTGCATAGTGAGTTTGAGGACAGCTTGTGAGACATAAAACCCTTTATCAAACAACAAAAAAGCCTGCAGGGCATGTGTCTTCCTGGAGGGTTTAAGTCATACAATTTTTTAAGAATTATATTTAGAAAAATAGGTTAACTTACCTTCTTAATTATGTTACCAAGTTCAAAATCCGGTCTTCTGCCTATAGAGTAATCAGCCTTCACTTCAGAATAGGTGTCATTAATTATTGCCAAGAACATGTTCTAGGGAGAAATACTCAAGTAATTATTTCAATAAAATTTTACTTAGGGGTGGGCATATAGCTCAGCGTTAGAGAGCTTGTCTAGAATGTTCAAGGTCCTGAGTTTGATCCCCAGCATCCCAACACACACACACATACAGAAATGCACACACACACACACACACACACACACACACACACACACGTCCACATACATACACAGAGTGACTTTTTAAAGCTGGGTACTGGGTCAAGGGCCTGTAGTTCAGCTACTTGGGGAGCTGAGGAAGAGTCACTTGAACCTTCCTCCAGCAAGGCCACACCACCTAAACTGCTCCAATAGCACCACTAGCTGGGGACTAAGTGTGCAATGAAGAAAAAAGGATGGGAGTCATTCTTACCAGGAGTACAAAGAACACAAAGAAGATGAACGTGATGAAGTAGACGGGCCCCAAGATCCAGTTGGCCTGCTGGATGCCAGCAAAGTTAAAGTCCCCAAGGACAATTCGAAATTGTGCAAATCTTTTATGAGAAGAAAAGCATTAGAACATGTTCCTCACACACTTCATTCACAACTGGTGGCTGCTAGTGATTCTGGCTGCACAAGGCATAACGCTCTTGACTTTCTTCAGGGTTGGGGACTGAACCCAAGACCTCATAGGTAAGTTTGCTCTACACTGAGCCACGGCCCAGCTCTTCCTCTCTGGTTTTAATTATGCTGTGGCAGACAGAGCATGGTAGAACATGCCTATAATCCCAGTACATGAGAGACCGAGGCACGAGACCAGGAGTTCGGTGTCAGCCTTGGTAACACTGTGAACTTAAGGCCTTTGTAGGCTACGTGGCACCCCTCAAAAATAAAAATTTCTCTACAACCACTAGCAAATGCTCCCAAAGGTGGGGCTGTGGAGATGGCTCAGGTGGCATGAAAACACAAGAATTTGAGTTTGAGTCCCAGGCACCTCTGTCAAAGCTGAGCATGGAGGTGTGTGATCCCAGTGCTGGGGCAGGGACAGAAATGGGTGGATCCTAGCAGCTTGCTGGCTGCCAGTAAGTGAGCTCCGGGTTCAGTGGCAGACCCTGTCTGAAAACAAAACAAAACAAAACAAAACGGCAGGTGGAGAATACTTAGCAGGTAAAGATGCTTGCCACCAAGGCTGAGGAGAGAACTGCCTCCCACATGTTGTCCTCTGACCTCTACATGCGCTTCACCCCCTCAGCTAAAAAACAAAGCGAAGAGCCATCAAGGCAACACCAGATGTCAACCTCCAGCCTCCACCTATATGTTTACCTACACACACACATGCCCGAGCCCGCACAAAAACATGCGTGCCACTTGTGTGGTACCCACATATAAGGGGGGGAAAAGTCCCCTAAGGCAAGCTTAGGGGTACTTCAATAGCTGATCCAGTAGTTTAGGAAATGGTAACTGTCCTCTTCCTTTTCCTGTTCCCACACATACAGTGGTATTTCTGGGCCACAAGGGGGAGTGGAATCCTGTCATTTGCAGACAAATGCCGGTTAAGCAGAGAATGTCATATTAAAAAAGAAAAAAGAAAAAAAGCCACAAACAGAAAAGCAAGCATCAGGTGTGTCTTATGTATAAAAAACTACCTGAGAGTGGAAGAGAGCAACTGTGAAAGGTGGAGGCCAAGTATTAGCTACTTTCTGTTGCTGTGATAAAACAGCAATGACAAAAGGAACTTACAGAGGAAAGGGTTTTTTAGGCTTCTGGTTCCAGAGCTGGGCTTGGCAAAAGGAAGGCAGGAGCAAGAAGCAGAGAGATTACATCCTCAACCTCATGAAACAGAGGTTGAACTGAAAGTAGGGTAAGACCTGGAAATCTCAAGGCCCAACCTGTTTCGCACTTTCCTCCAGCAAGGCTGGACCACCTAAACTTTCCCACCCAGCATCCACCAGCTGGGGACCAAGTGTGCAGATGCCCGAGCCTCTGGGTGAAACGTCTCATTGGCTAAAGGGCAGAAAGAGGGAGCGTGGTCCACATAAGGCGCATTCTTCTCGGCAGGTGTCACAGGGAATGCCATTTATCTGTACAGTAGCATGTGTGTCAATGGCTACAGTGAAAACGGGCCACCTTTGTGTTAGGCCTTCAGCATTTTCTATTTCATTCTGTTTTTTGAAATGTCTTCCAGACAGGGTTGATCTGAATAACCCAGGGCAGGCATCCTCATTGACAACAAACGTCCCTCTGTTAACCCTCTACGGTTCTGCCTGTCTGCCTTTCCCCTTCCCCCCGGGCTCTGTGGGTGAGTGATGAGGTTCAGTCAGGGCCTATCAACGGCTCTGATTATGAAGGGACAGTGAAAAAAAGAAGATAACAAAGTCAGCTGTTAGAAATTGGAAACACAGCCGGGCAGTGGTGGCACACGCCTTTAATCCCAGCACTCGGGAGGCAGAGGCAGGGGGACTCTATGAGTTCGAGGCCAGCCTGGTCTACAAAGTGAGTCCAGGGACAGCCAAGGCTACACAGAGAAACCCTGTCTCAAAAAACAAAAAACAACAAACAAAAAACCCAAAACAAACAACAACAACAAAAGCTGCAAGAGTAAATCTTACAGAAACACTGGATCCCATGTACCTCATCTTGAGTGATATCTCACTTTCTAACTCAACCTACCAATGACAAGAAAAAAAAGATACCGCCAGCTGTTTTAATTTTCCAGCGGCAGACTTCATTTTGAGTACGGTATTTAGCCTTAAGCGGAATATAGATCCAAGCTTCTACTCAACTATTTATCATGCGGCTTTGTGTGCTTTTCTGGTTAGAAAACAATTACGTTTGTATCAAAGGGCTTACATGGAATTTTGAAAAGTGGAGAAGTCATCAACCTGGGACCCAAACACAAGGAATCCTAGCTGTGCGTAGGCAGAGAATATGATGAAGAACATGATCGCGAACCCCACTATGTCCTTCATGCAGCGGGAGAGGGTTGACGACAGCTGAGACATGGTCTCGTTGAAGCTTATGAACTTGAATATCTGAAAGAGACACAGGAGCCGATCCATGTGCGCGGAGCTGTTTAGAATCAGGGAAATTAGTTTCAGAAGAATTTGTCAAATAAACGAAGACCATGATAACCAAGGGGGTTTGAAGATCTGTCAGCAACCATTTCAAGGTTAAATTAACTTTTAATTGCTTCTTTTTGGTAGGGATTTGCATAGGTGGTGGGGGTTTGGGAGGCGAGTATGCCACAGAGTACCTGCAGAAGTCCGAGGAAAACTTGTGGGAGCTGGTTTGCTCTTTCCCAAGAACCAAACCCCAGGTTTGGGCAAGAACCTTACCCGGGGTGCCAGATTGCTCTGACACTCACTTCTTAGTGGGAGAAAATCCTCCCCGCCATATCAGGTAACGGTCTTACTAATACACACATGCTAATGGATTGTGTGCGAGAGTGAAATATAAATACCTTTATCCACGCAAAGAAGATAGTGATAGCAAGTATGTTGTTATAGTAAATGTGCCAGTATGCGAGAAAATAGAAGTCCGGATACTCTTCCCTGTTTCTCAACAGCCGTCCAAGCAAGATAAAATTCTGCATGTTACAGTAGGCATAGAAAGAAACAGCCAGAAAACAAAGCTGAAGGGGAAAACAAAAAGGGTTAAACTGGAGACTATCTCTGTCTCTTAATTTCTCTCAGCCTTTGAAGAAACACATGAAGAAAGTTCACTAAAGGAAAAAGGGAGGAAGAGACAAGAATAGGCTTTTGAAATAATTGTGCTGAGTGGCTTATCAAGTCTATTTCTGTACCAAACACAAGGGAGACACCTATCAATCAACGCACGCCTCTGACTTCTTGGGAAGAGACTTGATTAAACGTTGAGTCCAAGAACATACAAAATGGCTCTTTCATCAAGTCTATGCAATTATCTGTGCTTTTTCACTAAACTGCCTTTTAGAATTCCACGTACCTCCATTGTCTCTGGTCCCAACTACAGCACAGTGAAGGTAGCAGGCAGCCTGCTTGACTGTCCAACAATCAGTTTTCTGTTAGTCCTTTCCTTCTAACCCAAGCCTTGTGGGTGTGAGTAAGGAGGTCACACAGTCCCCACCTACAGAACCTTGAGCGTGAATCCATCTCAACACCACCATGGTTGCAAGCTGCAGTGACGTGCTAAACCTCACACACATTCATCTGGGGAGTGCAGACATCAAGACCTCTTATGTGCATTAAATCATAACACTGGCACACACTTCAAAGCCCAGAAGTTGGGAGGCAGAGGCAAGGCAGATCCCGGTGAGTTCAAGGGCAGCCTTAGTCTACATAGTGGGTCTGAGGACTGCCAGGGCTACAGTGATCCTGTGTCAAGGAAGGGAGTGAGAGGGAGGGAGGGAGGGAGGGAAGGCAGAGAATCGCTCCTATGGAATCTTCTATGCATTTGTTGGCCCTCTCAAGGACTAAATCAGAGAAAATAGATTTCTCTTTCACGGGCATAGGATTAGATTGCCCTATAACAGTTCATTTTTATGTTTGATACTTGTAGCTTTTGAAATAACTCGTGGATGAGTAGGAAATCCTGTGTAGGTTCAGAGGGGATCCCTTTAAATCGCACCTGCGCTGTACACTCACCGCCAGGAGCAGCATCTCCAGCCAGTTCCAAATGCTTTTGAAATAGGCAGACTTGAACTCGTTCAGTTTTTTCAGTTCTTGCATTATGAAGACAAAAAGAAAAATGCAAAATATGACCTCACAGGATGCAATGAAGTAATCGTAGTAGGTAACGTATCTGAGGAGCTTCACTGAGTAGATGTGCCACGAGGTGAGGAGCCCGCCGGTCGCAGGGAACTCCGCCACCAGCCTAGGAAGCGAAGTTTGTGCTAGTAAGTGTTCATGACCTAGTATTCAAGTTTCTGTAACATTTTCAAATCAACGGCGAC
Source organism: Acomys russatus (assembly GCF_903995435.1). Taxonomy (NCBI): domain Eukaryota; kingdom Metazoa; phylum Chordata; class Mammalia; order Rodentia; family Muridae; genus Acomys; species Acomys russatus. Next base: position 22,993,050 of record NC_067156.1, on the reverse strand, counting down.
ATATACTTCAGTGCTAATCACTTATTTTGTACAAAACATGTTTCCATTAGGGGCCGAGGAGATGGCTCAGTGGTTAAGAGCACTTTCTGCTTCTCCAGAGGACCTGAGTTCAGCTCCCTACATCCACGCGTGGGCTTAGAGGCCCTGACTCCAGGAGGTCTGACATCCTCCTCTGCCCTGCAGGCTCTGCACATTCATATGGTGCCCACACGTGCGGGCACATGCCCACATACATATTTTAAATTTTTTTTTAAAAAAAGGAACAAGTCTCAGAAACTCAGATGCTTAAGCAGGAGGGCAGTCATCCTGGGCTATAGGGTAAGACTTTTTGTATGTTTGTATGTTTGTTTGTTTTTTGAGACAGGGTTTCTCTGTGTGTAGCCTTGGCTATCCTGGACTCACTTTGTAGACCAGGCTGGCCTCAAACTCACAGAGATCTGTGTGTGTAGCCTTGGCTATCCTGGACTCACTTTGTAGACCAGGCTGGCCTCAAACTCAGAGATCTGCCTGCCTTTGCCTCCCTAGTGCTGGGATTAAAGGCCTGCACCACTACCGCTCAGCTTTTTTTTTTTTTTAAATGTCTTTCCTTGCACTTGCAAGTTCAATTACAATCCTTCCATTTGGCATGGCTCCCAAGTGCACTGAAGATGCAGGGAGAACTCAGGGGGGAGGCCCCATGCCTCTGGGCTGCCCCTGCGGCCCTCAGGTCTGTTGCTTCGGGGAGAACGCACTTAACAAACATACTGTGGCTGGGTTCTGCTCAAGCAAAACTTGCCTTTAGCGCCAGTTCCTCAGCTCAGGTTCCTGCGGTCCCAGACGCGCACCCCGCTCTGAGGGCAGGGCACTGTGGCAATGGACAGTTCCAAGAGCTGAGCTGACCTCCTGCCACATTTAAGGAAAGCTACTTAGTGTTTTCTGTCATTGCTCTTAGGGACAAAGCCAGCGGACTTCTTCTGATCTGTGAAGTGTCTGGGATTTAGCTGGATTCCCACTTCAGGCCCCGTGACCACCAACGAGCATATCACATGGGAAGAGGCAAACAACCTGGGCCCATGGAGAGCGGTTGCAAGGTTCTGGGCTTGGACCAACAATGTCATCTAGCATCTGGGTGCCAGCAAGCACCCATTGGGCCACTGTGTGAAAGAGACGCTTTGCTGGTGATGGGTGTCCGGTCTGTGGAGACCCAGGAGGTCTGCCTGGCAAACAGATACCAGAGTCCTGGTACCAAGTCAGGACCTTCAGAATGGCCCATGAGCAGGGCAATCCACGTCATGTACATCTATGGCTATCACTCCGGAAAAGACCCTCGGCTGGAACCTTCTAGTGTTTCAGAGACCATTCACAGAAGGCAAAACCAAATCGTTCTCACATTTATAAAGACTGCTTTGTTTCTGTGTGTATGTGTGTGTTAGTGCAAATAGAGGTCAGAGGACAACTTGCCAGACTCTCCCCCCCCCCCTTCCACCACGTGGGTCTCAGGGACAGAACTCAGTTGTCAGCCTTGGTGGCAGCGCCTTTACTCAGCGAGTCATCTGGCTGCCCTCCGTGCTGTTTTTGTAACACTTACAGAAGCTTGTTCAAGGTGGCTAGTGATAACACAGGTGTCCTTCCTGGGGACATCTTGATGGCAAGTGGCTTACAGCAGAACTCCCGGTCCCCCATTTCTCAACTCACATCTCCTGAGGGTAAAGGAAAGCCCTTTCCTTAACTGTATCTCAGCCTTGGTCTACACCAAAGTAGCACAAAGCGTGGAGCGCTTCATCAGCTCCAAAGTTTCTTTTCAAAGTTCTCTATTCTGTACTGAATTTTCCTTTAAATGAACACTTTTATGACATTGGCAACACCAGCCTGAGTTAACTCTTCAATGGATATGTGCTGGCTGGTTTTTATGTCAACCCAACGCGAGCTATAGTCACCCTAGAGAAAGGAAACTCAACTGAGAAGTAAGAATGGGCTGTGGGGCATTTTCTTAATTAGTGATTGATGGGGAGGGCTGGGCCTATTGTGGGTGGGTCAGCCCTGGGCTAGTCCTCCTGGGTTCTATAAGAAAGCAGGCTGAGCAAGCCACTGAGTGTAAGTCAGTAAGCAGCCCACCCCCCAGGCCTCTGCATCAGCTCCTGCTCCGCCTCCCCCTTCATGGTCAGCTTTGGTTAGGATATGTAAGCTGAAACAAACCCTTTTGTCCCTCAAGTTGCTTTTGGTCTCAGCCTTTTATCACAGCAGAAGAACCCCTAACTAGGACAGTAAAGTGCATATGCTGGAATATATAGGAAGCGCGTTTTTTAAGAACACGGTGGTGATCTGTTCGTAAGATGGCGCAGGCTCTCTTCCAAGCCTGGCAATCAGTTCAATCCCTAGCCCATACATGAGAGAAGACAGCCAACTCCCACAAAGTGTCCTGGACACATGCCATGGCATGGAGCATGCCCTTCAATAAATGTAATAAACGTGGCGGCAAAGTGACTTAACAATCATGCAGGAGCTCATCCCTGACATTTACGGTTCCCATGGTGACGTAGCTTACTCCTTAGCTGGCTCAGTCTCAGTACCATCTGACGCACTGAACAGGTGCACTCAGGCACATCTAAGGGCTGCATCTTACGTCACTGTATAATTTTCTTCCTCCAAATGCTGGATGTAAAATATATCATAGGACATTTTGAAATAAGATATTTATACATTAGTTTATTATCTGTTGGCGGCGCCACCTTTTCTGTACCCCGACAAGTCACACAGCTAGGAGAACACGATGAAAAGACTACATAGTACTAACTTGTCTCAGCCCAGCAGGTCCCTGCACTGTGGTTGCTGCAGCCATCAAGGGCTCCTCTCAGAAACCACAGCCCTCAATGTCAGAGGATGGAAATACGTCACTCTCCCTAGCTGCTTTCTCAGAGCTCTCTGGCCTTTAAAAGTCAAGATCACATAATCTGATAAAACAAATATTTCTTTAGGCACAGGGTGTTAGACACACAGAGGTAGACACACAGAAGTATAACAATCTATTTCGAAAAAATCAATGTATAAAAAAAGCTTTTGAGGTTGCTCACTGCTGTTCCAGTGTCTCCACAAATTTTGGTAACAAAGAACTGGCAGTGATTTGGGGAGCTAGTGCTTCTATCACCGTATTACAGCCTAACCCAGCTGAAAGCGCAACTGTGTTCCTACCTGAAGATATGAACATTTATGTCACCGAAATAAAGTGCTGTCAAACAGGTACAGCCCAGTGACAGAACTGCTTCCTCCTGCACACAGTACATACTGACCACTGGATAAACATACGTGCAGGGGGAGACAGCAGAAACCTGCTTAGTTTCATTGACAGTGATTGGAAGGAGGAAACAGACACTACAGCATTGAGCACCACTTTTTTTTTTCCTTTGAGACACTATCTCTCTCCATAGTCCTGACTATCCTGGAACTCACTATGTAGACCAGGCTAGCCTCAAACTCACAGAGATAGACCTGCCTCTGTCTTTGGAAGGTTGGAATTAAAGGCGTGTGTCACCATGCCCAGCTTGACCATCGCTTCTTAAAGTGATTTCAGGTGACACACACACACACACACACACACACACACACACACACACACACACACACACACACACCAGTAACATGTTTCCAAATGCTCAATGACTAAAACTTAATCCAAATCAAATGCACAACAAATCAGATGTGTTTCTGGCTGTGCCAGTAAGCACTGCATGGCTTCACTGCAGCCTGTGTTCTGAACACATGGCTTTAGTGTGTTCTGAACACAGGGATTTAGCATGTTCTGAACACACAGCTTTAGCATGTTCTGAACACACAGCTTTAGCATGTTCTGAACACACAGCTTTAGCATGTTCTGAACACAGGGCTTTAGCATGTTCTGAACACAGGGCTTTAGCATGTTCTGAACACAGGGCTTTACATGTTCTGAACACACAGCCTTAGCAAGGCTGAGCATTGCTTCACAGCACACCACCAGTGCAGACAGCCTCAGCCACCTGGTCAGATCTCCTGACTATGGCATAAATTCATGTTTTTACTGTGTACCCAGAGTTTTCTGCTCCCAGAGAAATGTAATGAAATAACATGGGAAACAAAGACTCAGTGTTATCCTACCATTACTCCTGAGCATGTAAGTATCTAAGCAATGTATCTTTGGATTATACTGTGTTAGAACATTTGATTTTAAGACCTTCTGTTTGTAGCCAGGTGTGGTGGCATACACTTTTAACCTGAGCACATAGAAGGCAGAGGTAGTGGGGTATCAGTGAGTTCAAGGCCAGCCTGATCTACACAAGTGAAACCCTGTCTCAAATGTTGGGTAGGTGGGAGAAAAGAAAAAAACAAAAACAAAAACAAAAAAAAACACTGTTTGAGTTGTGGACTTGAGTTTCATTTAAAAAACAACTTAGTGGATTTTGGCTTGGGATTAGGACAGAATTTTCAACAATTTTTGCTGTGGCTCTGAACACACTTCTGCCATCTGGCACGTCTACGTGAAGTGGTCCTTCTCAGCACTGACAACTCTAAAAACAAAATGCCGATCAAATCTGAATTCAGTAATGTGTAATCTGTATATTTATTTTTATATACCCATGTACCTGGTGCCAGGTAAGATATCGTGGGCAAAAAGTGGTCCCAAAGGGAGAAAAAATTAAAGGATTAATATGCTTTGATTCATTCAGTGATGGGCATGGCAGTTAACAACAAACCCAGCAGACTAGGAAATGGTTATTTGTTGTAATGAATAGTGATTTGTGTTGGATCATGATTCTGGAGTGTAATGTTAAGGGGCTGAATCTAGTGAAGGCAAAGGTGTCATATCATGAAAGTGTGGTGTGTGTGTGTGTGTGTGTGTGTGTGTGTGTGTGTGTGTGTGTGTGTAAATCTGCTGATTTCTCAATGTTTAATGACATAAATATAACATTTTGTGACAAGAAACCTGGAAGCCTGACTGTGTTGTTATCCAGCCATCCCATGCCTCAGGGGGAGCATCCCTCAGGGGGAGCATCCCTCAAGGGGGAGCATCCCTCAGGGGGAGCATCCCTCAGGGGGAGCATCCCTCAGGGGGAGCAGATTAACTCCCTGGTTACAGCGATGCTGTGTGTGTGTGATTCTAGAGCCTCTCCAGTTCTGTCAGTGAGCCTGGCCTGCGCTTGGAGGCTGCTGAGGAACGGAATGATCTGTTTGCTGCTCCTCTGAGCACAGCGACAGCTGTCCACAGCTGCTTCCAGTACAGTCATCCTGTGGAGCTTAAGATAAGGCTGACTGACACCAGGGATGACAAAACAGAAATCACCTAAGAGCTGGAGAGATGGCTCAGTGGTTAAGAGAACTGGCTGCTCTTCCAGAGGCCCTGAGTTCAATTCCCAGCAACCACATGGTGGCTCACAACCATCTATAATGTGATCTGATGCCCTCTTCTGGTGTGCAAGTGTTATGTAGGCAGAACACTGTATACATAATAAATAAATCTTAAAAAAAAAAAAAAAAGAAAAAAAGAAAGAAAACAGAAATCACCTTTAAAAAAATAGAGCTGCATCTTTGCGGTAACCATGAAAATCATTTGCCCTGATTCTGGAGCTGCTCCTACACAGCAGTAGGACACCAGCAAATGATAATCTTCGGTGTTGCTTTTTCTTCAACAACAAAAGCCTCCAAACTGATTCAGAAGTCAACAAGCTAAGATCCAAGCTGGGCCTTGTATTAATTACTTTTTAAGATAAACCAGCGAAGCAATGGCTTACAATAGAAATTTCCCTTCTGTTTGCAGAGCTGAGGTGGTCCAGCAGGCCAGACTGATCTCAGCCTGGCTTGCCAACAGAGCCCGCGCTCGATTGGCTCTGCTCAGCATCTTGGACTTGGCTCTGTTCTACCTGTTCATCTTCCTCCGGCTTCCAGCAAGTCACACCCCTCCCATGGCAACTGTGCAAGTGCAGAGAGCAAACTGATACACAGACTCATGACCTGGCTATTTGCAGCATTATCTGCTAACACCCCATTGGCCAAAGCAAGTCACATTGCTTGAGCTCAGCATCAGGGCCGTAGTAAGCCACCTCAGCATTACACAACAAGTTTAAGAAGAACAGAAGTTACTCTCACCTCTGTGTCAGCTCCTGCCTCCAGGATCCTGCTTTGACTTCCTGTCCTGACTTCCCTCAGGGATGGACTATACTCATGAAGTATAAACCAAATAAGCCTCTCCAAGCTGCCTTTGTCCAGTGTTTTATCACAGCAGTAGAGACCCTGACTAAGACATATGACCAGCATTTTTTCCAACTGAGCTATCTCCCCAGCCCCTAAACCAAGAAATTTTAACATTCTGATTTTATGAAAAATTATGACACATCAGACCTGTACAATTCCAGGCTGACAGAAATGGCAAGACTATGTATCCTCACACCATAAGACACCAAAGGGCAAGAGGACTCCGAAGGTAAAAGTACCTTGGTGTACAAGCTTGAGTTTCATTCCTGGAACCCACGGTCGGGGGAGAAAACTGACTCCCTAAAACTGTCTTCTGACCTCTATACTTGGCACTATGGCACACACTTGAGTGCGCGTGTGCATGTGCGCACGTGCGCGCGCGCGCGCACACACACACACACACACACACACACACACACACACGACATTAAAACCTAGCGTATTGTACGTGATTCTTCATGTGCCTGAACACGTCCTGAAATAGCGAGTGTGGTGCTGCTGTTGTCTTCTGCATTCCTGTCAGCAGAGCCCGTATTTATCCTAAAGCTACGGCTTTAACCTCAGCACAGCTATGCGGGAACTGCAACACCAAAGGTGGATTTGGATCCTTTGAAAATTCAGTTTGCTAAGACAAACATCTGAGCCACTCACCTGATGGTGCAAAACAGATTGACATTAGCATTGTATAATGAAAAGTCAATAAAAACAACTCTGGTCCCTCTGGTGACCCAGCTGTTCAGCCGCAGGTCAGCGAACTTGGTTTTGGTTTCAGACTTTGACTTTGACAACGTGACTATATATCCTCCATCTCGGTACACGCCGACAAAACCCCAGTGCCAAGGGGCGTTGGCGGGGGGAGCCGAGTACTTCCATCTGTGGGACAGCAAAGCAATACTGGAGATGGGAAAGCAGCCCCCCACGCAGTTAAGCTAACCTTTTATTTAAATAGTTGAAACGAAGTTCAAAAGTAGCAGAGACAATTGCAGTAGAGTTTGTAAAAGGACCAAGACCCAGCAAGATTTAGTAATTGTTGTGGGCCACGGTAGCATAACGAGGAGAGTGGTTTTGTGGTACGAGTGTGGTACATGTGTGTCCGCATTCACACACACAGAGAGACACAGACACAGACAGACACATGTTATTTAACTTTTTTCAAAAGAATGTTTATAATTTTGTTTCTCCATCTTTCTGGCCTTTAACTTATAATAATTATAAGAAAACCAAAAGAAGAGTCCACTCACTCCTCAGTTTCACTCTCCCTATTCAGTTTCTCCCAAAGATATCTGAAAGTTGTATTATTACATTTATAAATTTATGCCGGGCGTGGTGGCGCACGCCTTTAATCCCAGCACTCAGGAGGCAGAGGCAGGCGGATCGCTGTGAGTTCGAGGCCAGCCTGGTCTACAAAGTGAGTCCAGGATGGCCAAGGCTACACAGAGAAACCCTGTCTCAAAAAACCAAAAACAATAACAACAACATTTATAAATTTATAACATTTATAAAAATTACATAAGCCGTCATGAATGCCCCAAACCCAGCAATCCTGGCCTATATGGCAATATCCTGAATAATAAAATAAAATTAAAGTAAGTCTCCAAACTCGTACAAAGAATAAGTCAACACACATAAAACAATTAATCTTGGAGATTGGCGGAGGCCGTTTAAGAAAGAAAATTATAGACTAATGATTAAAGGCGATCAGGTATAGCTAAGACTGAGAGGCTGAGGAGAACAGAAGGGTGACTGTACAGGAGATGGCAGGCAAGAGCTACAGGAGAGCAGCTCGCTGGCCATGGCAGGAAAAACACACAGTGGTAAAATCACAGCACTACAGGATGTTATTTGAAAACAGTTAAGAACATAGTTACAAAAGAAGTAACTCAAAGAGCGAAGAAGGACCGTGGTTTCTTCAGAGCAAGATGAGTAGAAAGACAGATCTTTATGAACACTTGAATAACTGTAATAAATAGTAACTATGAAAAGGTTAGCCCTGTCCTCCTGACACCGGCAGTATAAACAGTGCTGACAACAGTAACATCACGGTCAGCAGGAGGTGCTGCCAGTGGCTTTGGCCTTCACACCTGGTCTACACTCCCCTGGCACGCTAGGCATGGACTCTAACCTTCGACAACTATAAGCCCCCAACAAACTTCTGTAATTTCTGTAAGGGCATCTTAGCACAGAAAGAAAAGGGAACTAAGAGAGCATCTTCAGTGAGCATCATCCAACTGAAGAATATGACTGACCCTTTTAGTACTGAAGCTACAGACATCACTGAAGCTAGGACGGAGGAGATGGAAGAGAGTTCCTCAGACGGCCCCTAAGGATCCTACAAAGCCTTTGGCCACAGCTAGAAAAAGCTACCAAGCTGGGCGGTGGTGGCGCATGCCTTTAATCCCAGCACAGGTAGATCGATGTGAGTTTGAGGCCAGCCTGGTCTACAAGGGAGTTCAGGACAGCCAAGGCTACACAGAGAAACCCTGTCTCGAAAAACCAAAAAATAAAATAAAAAACAAAACAAAACAAAAAGCTACCAAAAGAGGGGAAAAAATGATGCTTGGGGCTAGGGAGATGCCTAGGAGCACAAACCAGGACCCAGGTTCAGGTCCCTAGAACCCACATAAAAGCCAGCTGCTGGGGCATGAATCTGTAGTCCCAGAGCTCAGGGGCCAGGCAGGATTGGACCTCTGGAGCTCACTGGCTGGCCAGCTGAGCAGAACCAATGAGCTTCAGCTTCAGAGAGACCCTGCCTCAAAAATCAAAAGTGGAGAGTGATTTAGAAAGACACCTGATATTGACATCTGGCGTGCGCGCACACACGCTCACACACATGCACACGCTCACACACACGCACACACATGCACACAATGCTAATGTCTGACTTTGCCGCCCCCACACCTATTATTCATTTTTTATATCACGTCAACACCCCGTTCCCCCATCACACAGGGGCATTTTTACATTTTTTTGGGGAGGGGTGTCTTTTTTTGAGACAGGGTTTCTCTGTGTAGCCTTGACTGTCCTGAAGTCTTTGTAGACCAGGCTGGCCTCAAACTCACAGCGATCCACCTGCCTCTGCCTCCCGAGTGCTGGGATTAAAGGCGTGCGCCACCATGCCCGGCTCATTCTTACATTCTAAGTGCTGCTATTGCCGGCTTTCTTCCCAGGATACTAACCGGAAGAACCAGGAGCGGCAAACAGCAACTCCCAGCTCCTATTAGTTGGAAGACAGACGGATTTTGATAGAAAAAAAAGTTACTAACTTCATATTGCTTACTCTGTATCACTTTTGAGGCCAAAATCAGACAGGTCTTCGTTTTCAGCTGTGTATTTGTTGTAGCAGTCGCTGACGAGTGACTGAAACTCTGAGTAGACCTTGCAAGTGTTGTTGCGCACTCTCAGCTGCCGCACCCTGGCGACTCCGAGAAGGATGTTCTCGCAGTAGATGCGGCTGCTGTTTTTCAAACTGTATAACTGCTGGTGATTGTACCACGAGTCCCAGTACAAGCCTTCCAGAAGGGGTCCTTCCATGAACTTCACAGAGAAAGGCAAATGTCACGGGGGAAAAAATTACCTTTGAGTGTTAGTTATTTTTACATAACTATGTTTGTTTCTCTTTGTTTCTCTCTTCATCTGGCTACCACACAAATAATTGTGACTCGTTTATATTTGTTTATATTTGTGTTCACAACACAATCTTGAGCGGTTTTAGTCTGTTCTTAACCCTCTGTGCTATCCTGAATCTATCTCTGCCAATGTCCTCGAGATTCTTGATTTTTTTAGTTCTTTGCCCCAGCTGAATCTCCATCTCTCCTGCACCTTGGCCATCCTGGACTTGCTTTCTAGACCAGGCTGGCCTCAAACTCACGGCGATTCACCTGCCTCTGCCTCCCCAGTGCTGGGATCAAAGGCTTGAGCCACCATGCCTGGCCTCACTTCTTTATTGGCCTTGCTTGTTAATGCTTCGTCCGCGGCTCTGGAAGGTCCAGGGTAGGGCCACTGTGGCTGGATGTGGATTCCCCTCCAGTTCACTTCATCTCTTGGGTCGCCAGAGGTGATGGCTCAGGCAACGGATCAGGATTGAAAGAAGAGAGAGGAAAGGGAGCCCAGGGTTCCTTCCCTAGGGACTGGCTGTGCTGTGGCCAGGGAGGAAACTTAAACTGACCACAATTTTCCTACAGCCAGGGCTGTAAACGTGGTTTCTAGCCAAAAACTGCAGGGGTGGGGGTGTTGTAAAGGGAAACTCTGTGACCTGTAGGTAGGCCTCTTCGCAGAGACCTCCAGTAAGCTAAATTATGCCTGCTTGTCTGAGAGGGGAGCCCTGGGTCTGTTAACTTATTTGTGAATCTACAGGGAAATGAGAATTAGAGAGAGAGAGAGAGAGAGAGAAAATAAGCCACTCACACCCACAGGTGTGTGGATGAAGGTGGATGAATTTAGGCTTCTTAACCTCAACTGGATGAAGCTAAGCTTCCCAACTTCAATGCCAATTACTGGTTGCTTACTGTACTTATACTTCTGGGAAAGGAGATTTAGCTCATAGTCAAAAAGGCAATAATCACAAAAACAGATGAATCCTAAAATACAACAGGTACATGTTTTAAAACTAAACATTTCTTGGCAGCAGGCATGGGTCCAGTTGGTGGGCATGGGTCCTCAGGATTGGGAAGATGAGCTCCTCAATGCATTCTGAGGAGGAGGATTGTGATCCAGAGCTACACAGAAATGTTCACCCCGAGAGCAGCCTGATTGGGAGGAAAGGCTTAGCGCAATGTATTAGAAATACCCAAGCCAAAGTTGGGCGTTGGTGGCGCATGCCTTTAATCCCAGCACTGGGAAGGCAGAGGCGGGCGGATCGCTGTGAGTTCGAGGCCAGCCTGGTCTACAGAGTGAGTTCCAGAACAGCCAAAGATACACAGAGAAACCCTCTCTCAAAAAAACAAAAAAACAAACAAACAAACAAAAGAAATACCCAAGCTGAGATCATCCAAGATGGCGTGGATCACACACTGTGTCTGACCTGCAGAACAGCAGTGACTGCACAGCCACCAACGGACCATACTGAGGGCTCCAAAACACAGTGCTGGTGTTTCCCAGAAAGAAGAAAATCTTGTCATGTGGATCGTCCATGCCCTCCTACTGCAGGACCGTGGAACCATGCTTTGGTGAGCTCCCAGGGACCCTAGGGCTGCCACCACTGCTGCTGGTTTTAGGGTTGTGGCCCAGCGCAGTGTGGGCCAGGGAGATGGCTTTCAAGGAGGGGGGTGCTGTTCGAGTCGAGCCTGAGCGAGCACTGCCCCACCCACACCACAGGCCTCACAGACCTCCTCTCACGGGCCGGGGCCGTGCTCAGTGCTGAGAGCTGGATCATGCAGAAGTGGACACTAAGGGCAGCACTGAGGTGGGGGCCCATGGTGGATGGGGCACTTGAGGGAACCAGAGACTCAACAGAGCCACAAGTTCCCTGGGACAAGAAGCTGAGCTGGGCCAACATCAATGGTTTCCGCAACTTACTCAACAAAGACTTTGAGGGGCCTCCACTTGCCACCTGCTTGATGGCCCACAAGATCTAGTACCCACAGGAGTAGGAAGCCATCCAGGCCTTGATGGCCCTTGAGGACACAGGAGCTAGAGAGCTGGTCCTGCCCTGAGGACATGCGAACGAGTGATCCAACCCTGACCTGAGGACACAGGAGCTGGAGAGCCAGCCCTGCCATGATGACACAAGAGTGGGAGTGTGGGCCCTGCCCTGAGGACATGGGAACAGGAGAGCTGGTCCTGCCTGGAGGACACAGGTCCTGCCATGATGACATGGGAGCGGGAGGGAGAGTGGGCCCTGCCCTGAGGGCAAGGGAGCAGGAGCTGGCTCTACCCCAAGGACATGGGAGTGGAAGAGCAGGCCCTGTTATGATGACATGGGAGCAGGAGAGTGGGACCTGCCTCGAGAACATGGGAGTGGGTCCTGATCCAAGGCTCTGAATGGACCTCACCCTAACATCTAACCCATGTATGACTGAAACACATGAAGGGGCTGGACCTGCAGATTCAAAGATTAAGAATCTCCTTGACACACTGCAACAACGGGTTATCTGATAGCAGTCCCAGTGAGGATCCAGTAACGATAGTGTAGGCCTCAAACCAGGCCCATGACTCATAGCAATGAACATTTGAAAGTAAACATAATGGACAAAAGGCTATACACTACAGCTTCTGTGACAAGATTTTTTGTTTGTCTGCTTGTTTTATTTTTACTGTGGGGAGGAGAGGGATTTTGGTGCATGATGTGTAAATCATAGACATTCAATAAAAGTAAAAAATAAAAAATAAATAAAAAGCTATACATTTCTTATCTATGTATTCATTACATAAGTTCATAGTAAGTTCAGAGTGACGAAAGTTGACAAGGCATAAAGGTTAACAGGGTCTAAAAGTTACAAGAATATATGTCTTTTTAATTAGGACTGACCTGGCCACACATTTTCCAACTATCTTTTAATTCAAAGTGGGTTCAGGATAATAATTTTATCTGTCTTTCATTCTAAGAAACAGAGTAAATTTAAAATGACAGCATATGATGCCATGAGAGTGACAAGGTGTAAGAAATTACAACAGAACAGTTTGTATATTTAGACATTAAGATTTGTCCTTAATTTAGACATTTCTATGTAGCCCCATTATATCTTGGGTTCTGGGAACTTTAAATCAAGTTGCCTGTATTTATGGTGTATACCAGCATTCATGGTGCCATCTGGTGTGAAGGCTTATCTGAGGCCACAAATCTGCTTCAAGGCTCTGTCCCCTAGTGAGGCATCTGGAGATCCACCAAGGTATTTATTGCAGCCATAAACTTTCTAAAGGATCTCTAAAACAATTTAACTTTTAAAACTATTTGAATCAAATCAGGAATTCCATAATCAGGGATTAATTCATCTGAACAACAGTACATCCTCAACAAGATCCTGTAGGAAGTTTGCTCAATCAGAGCTGCTTAATACCCAGAAAGTGACAGTTCACGCCAATGCCAGATGTTTCTTTTCTTTTTAGTTTTTCGAGACAGGGCCTCTTCTTGTAACCTTGGCTGTCCTGGATTCACTTTGTAGACCAGGCTGGCCTTGAACTCACAGCAATCCAACTGCCTCTGCCTCCCTGAGTGCTGGGATTAAAGGTGCGCACCACCGTACCTGGCTCCAATGCCAAAATTTAAAGAGATGCAGCAGTGCACCATTGACTGGGTTGTCAGAAGTTGAAAGCAATTCTGGGGTACATCATGGTACAGGCCTTGCAAAATACTGGATCTCTTCCGGAGATCGCTCATGCCTGCTGAACTTCCCCAAATCAGTGGCTCTTGATATTGTGTCAGAGGCTAGAGGCAATTCTGGGGGTGCACCATGGTACAGACCCTGCAAAATGCTGGATCACCTCCTAGAAAGCCCACATGTCTAATGAGCTCCTTTAACGGGCTGGCTCTTGGCACTTGCCATTGGCCACATAGCACAATTACAAGAGAAAGATGATGTCCACTTCTCCTTTCTTACTAAGCCAATGACTTATGACCACTTGGACCTTGTCTTATGTTTGTCCTCTTCCTTACTAAAATTTTCTTGTCGCTGTGACAGATACCAGACTAACCACTTTAAGGGAGGAAAGATATCATTTAAGTTTCGGTCAGCCTTAGTCAGAAGGGTGTGGCCGTGGAACGGAGGGAATGCCTGAGTTCTACCGAATTTCCTCTTTCTCCCCTCTTACTCCATCCCATCGGATCTATGGATGGTGCTGCCACATTCAGGGTAGGTCTTTGCCAGGTAGTTAACCCTCTCAGAAAACAGCAACAGAAAAAAAAAAAGAAACCCACTGTCACAGGCACACCTGAGGGTCTGCTCTGCCAATCCAACTGGTTCTCTATGCACCTAAGTTGGCCACCATATCCGCCTGGTGTGGCATTCGTGATGTGAGCCCTGTCCATTCCTTTTCTGCTTACACTCCAAGTTCAGTTCCACGTGAACTGAACCCAGCAACATGGCTCCCTGATCTTAGGATACCTTTTCTTTCTTTCTTTTCTTTTTTTTTTTTTTTTTTCTTTTTTTGTTTTTTTGAGACAGGGTCTCTGTGTAGCCCTGGCTGTCCTGGACTCGATTTGTAGCCCAGGCTGGCCTCGAACTCACAGAGATCTGCCTGCCTCTGCCTTGCAAAAGCTGGGATTACAGGCAAGCGCCAGCACTGCCTGGCAGATACCTTTTTTTTTAATGGACCTTTTAAAATGCATCCACACTGTCATCAGTTCTGGAAAGCTTCCTTCACGGCCTCATCCTTTACATCTGAACGTTTGTGACGTGGGAGCCCAGTCGCTGCTCCTCCTTCCTGACGGCTTGTGCTATGTGTGACGAAAAACCTGTCTACTCCAGTGCTGAAGGAACCTCTCTCTCTCCCCCTCCTTCTCTCTCGGGATTAAGTTACTTTACACACTGCTTTATTATTATTATTATTATTATTATTATTATTATTATTATTATTATTATTATTATATACTGCATTATTACTGTAACACACTAGGGGGCTACACACATAAATTGTGAATGTTATCCTTTCTGGGAAATGAAGAATTTGTAAGGCTGTCACGCATATGAACTTTATATATAAACGTTAGTACTCACATAACAAATCTTGTGTTTTCCAAGGGAAATAAGAATATTGAAAAAACATCAAGAATTTGAAAGTTATAAAGAATAGTATCACGTTGTGAACATAAAGATTCACAATAAACACTGTTGGTTGGTTTTCCTTTAACAAATATTCCCCGAGCAGTTTCTGTGTGGCCAGCGCTGTGGACTGTCTGTGAACTTGTTTTTCTTTTCTTTTTTCCCCAGAGCTGGGGCTCAGACCCAGCACCTCTCACTTACTAGGCAAGCAGCACACCACTGAGCCAGCCCCCATCCACTGGCTTATGGGCTATCTAAAGCTACTTCGTCAGGTCACACATCTTACCTTCCAGAAATCAGCTATGCTCCGGATGGACCTGAAGCTGCTTCTTTCGTCATTAGGGAGAGAGGTGTCCACGAACAGGGATGTCATGACTTTGTTTAAGTAGTACATATGTGGATTGACCATCCCAAAAGTCACTGTGGAAAACAATTTCTTGTTTAAAATGTGTAACTCAAAATCCCACCTTAGCAGTGCTCAAAAATATTAATTTCCCTAGCTTATAAAAATTTCAACATTGCCTGAGTATTTTTTTTTACATTTATTTATTGTGTGTGTGTGTGTATGTGCACACACGCACACATGCATACACAAAAACACATATGTGACATGGTACAAATGAAGTCAAAGGACAATCTGTGGGAGTGGTCCTCTCTTTTCATCATGTAGGTTCCAGGGATCAGGCTCAGGTCCCCAGGCTGGGCAGCAAGAGCCTTTATCCACTGAGCCATCTCGCCAGCCCTGTGATGTCTAATCACCGAAGCCAGAAGTGTACAAAGTAGGTCGACGCTTCCTTTACCCTGTACTAAACAAGACGTTGGTTCTTCGGGTTTTATGCATATATATATATATATATATGTATATATATTTAATATTCTCTTTTTAAAAATGATGTCAAATAGCCGGTTGTGGTGGCGCACGCCTTTAATCCCAGCACTTGGGAGGCAGAGGCAGGCGGATCTCTGTGAGTTCAAGGCCAACCTGGTCTACAAAGCGAGTCCAGGACAGCCAAAGCTACACAGAGAAACTCTGTCTTGAAAAATCAAAAAACAAAACAAAACAAAATGACATCAAATTAGGGCTGGTGAGGTGGCTTTAACACGTAAGTTGCCATGCAAAGCCAACAAGTGAAAGGGGAAGGAGAGGACCACCTGACCGCACATGTACGTGGCTCCCTCCATCGCACACAAATACACAGATAATATATTTTTTACATGAGGTCACATAATTTCCACGACTCTACTGTTGGCTTTTCCTCTACATGAAGAAGAGACAATACCATATAGTGAGTGGTTAAGGCTATGGACCTTGGATGCAGCCAAGAAGAGTTATATTCTCATCATAGGATGCTGTCTCTTACTACACAGTTACACACACACACACACACACACACACACACACACACACACACACACGCAAGATAGCAGCAGCAGCAGGAGGCAATCTTCCGGAGCCATCTGCCTTGGTTTTATCTTTTGAAATAGGACCTTTCATTAGCCTAGGGCTTTCACAGTAGGCTAGGCTGGCTGGACAGCAAGCCCAGGGGCCTGCCTGCTCCCGCCTCCCAGCCCTGAGATTACAGGTACCACCACACTCTGCTTTTCCTGCATGGATTCTGGGATCAGAGCCAGGTTCTCCTGCTGGCGTGGCAAGTATTTTACAGTCTGGGTTCTCTTTCCAGATGAACATGTAACATTTAAACCCATGCTTTTGGAACATAGTAAGTTTGTTTTTAAAAATTACATTTTTCCTCTCTTTTTATAAACTTTTTTTTTTTTTTTTTGCTAGAATGCCCCAATTAAAAACAAAACCAAAAACAAGACAAAATCATGTGGGACCAGCAAGATGGATCAGAGGGAAAAAGATTCAAATCAAGCCTGACACCCCGAGATGCGCGAGATGAACGTGCTGTTGTGCACGCGTACACACAGCATACAAATGAGTATATGTCAGTCTCTAACAGTGGCACTTATTTCACTGCATAATCTTTACATTTTTTATTTTATGTGCATCGGTGTTTCATCTGCATGTGTGTGTCTTCGTGAAGATGTCAGATCCTCTGGAACCGGAGTCACAGACAATTGTGAGCTGCCATGTGGGTGCAGGGAATTAAACCCGGGTCCTCTGGAAGAGCACCCAGTGCTTTAACCACTGAGCCGTCCTTCTCTCCAGCCCCTTCACTGCATGTTTTACAGTGGTTAATGAATCCCCTTCCTGTTGACTTAGCTAGTTTTCTGTATTGTAAGTGTTCAAAAATCTCTGAATGGTGGAATTGCAAAGCATCTTTTGGCTCATGCTGTCTACTTTCTAAACACCTGGGAACGAGCAGGGGCCCGGGCCACAGCTGTCACTAAGCTTTGTGTAAACCAGCCTGAGATACCGTATCAAGCGGGCTACAGCTGTCCTTTATCTCCAACGCCTACCCCTGCAACACCAACTAACTGTGACTGGTGCACAGCTGCCCTTCGGAGATGAGCGGACCCCTGTATGCTAGCTTCGAGCTACATACGTTGGGGAGTTAAAACACAAAACATTAACAAGCTTTTCACAAGCGAAGTCGATGCCGTGGACCCTCGGGGAGGGGGTGGACAGCACAGACTGAGAGGGCGTGCCTGCTTTCCTTAAACTGTTGCATTTACTCAGCACAAAGGTACTTTAGTATCAATCGTGCAGCTTTGTGAAGAAGATGAAACTTATGGCAGCCCCAAACCTTACGTCGGGTCCCATTTGTACTGTTTATTTACGGAACTAAACCAACATCTCTCCATTGCTCTAAAAGAAATTAAATCCAGTTGTCAAGCCAGGAGGGATATGTTTTAAATAGTTCTCTAAATGAAAAACAATAGTAATCATATTCAGTCAGGCTGACTTTGGAAGCGTTCCATCACATCTGTGGCCAAGTTTTGCCCCTTAAAAACTGGAAATCGTGTGTGTTGTGGTGGCGCAGGCCTTTAACCCCAGCACTTGGGAGGCAGAGGCAGGTGGATCTCTGTGAGTTCGAGGCCAGCCTGGTCTACAAAGTGCGTCCAGGACAGCCAGGGCTAACACAGAGAAACCCTGTTCTGAACCAATCCAACAACAAAACAAAAAGGCAAACAAACAAAACCTTGGAAATTGTGTCATTCATGGAATGATCTCTAAAAATAAATTGTCATAATGATCTCTGAAATCTGTCCGTTTTTTGTTTTTGTTTTTGTTTTGTTTTGTTTTTTTTTAGTTTTTATTTTTCACCTCCACGTTTTAAGAACCAATTCAGCAAGCATTTCTACCTCCACCTGGGTACTTACATATACATAGATTTATTAAAAAAATAAAGTAGAGTAACAGCTCTTCAAGAGTGGTGTTGACCTCGGCGTCCCTTCTGTAACGCAGATCATGTTTCGAAGTCCCTGGGAGATGTAAAACAAGCTCTTTCTTCATATTGCTGGGTAACTATAATGCTTATAAGTAACAAAGATGGGGGTGGGGTGGGGAGGGAAACATGACTGTTTCTAGTGGCTTCTGGTTCCTTTTAACTTCTCACTTGAGCCAGGAGTAACTGCTAAATTTTGCTATGGAGTGGGCAGTCATATTTTATGGGTATAAGCTGACAGATTTCATACCACAAGCATTTCTCCCAAGGTCCTGTTAAGATGAACAAGGGACTCCAGCTGCAGCGGTCAAGGGCGTGACTCCCTCTGTGACTAACACCCGCGGAGGTGACAAGAGCCTAGCAGGCCGCCATCTCTCACAAGAGTGGGGGGTATGGGGATCAGAGTTCTGGGTACGTGGAGTTGCCAATGGGTCCTGGGTTACCTACTCTCTAGGCGCCCCCACCCTCACCTCCTCGGTACCACCAAGTCGCCTCCGCCATCGCGGTCGGTTCGGCACTGTTGGTTCCGCCCTAACCCTCGCCCCCGCGCCTGCGCAGTAGTGCTGCAGCGCGCAAACCTGGTTACTGCACCCACACTACGTGCAGGCTCCTGGGCAGAAAGCTGAGCTTTGTTTGTTCGCCTGTTGTCACTTCACCTCCCCTGAGGTGGGGGTGGGGTGGGGCGGCGGGTGTTGAGTTGTGGCTGGGGGTTTATTTATAGCTCACTTTTCTGCATGCAAAAAGAAAATAAGTATCGCCACCTACAGTGTTAACGTGAGTGGCTAAAAAAGTGGTTGGCCCCTCCATTTTGTCTTGTTTACTTAATAGCAATAACTAAGTTAATAGTGTCACAAAAACAAACGCTGAGAATCATGGTGACCAGTTCTGTCATACAAGCCTTTAGGAGACGAAGGCCATAGAGGTCTGGAGATTGGGCCTCAAAAACCAAAGCCAGCTGCAAATTGTCCGTGTTCTCACAATTCACTTAAACACATCCACGTGCGGATACCAACGCTCGCCCACAGCTAGATGGCCCAGACGTGGCTTTGTTTGTGCATGATATCATCCGGCAGGTTAGAAAATAAGATTTTAACAGCTTGCAATGAGCTGACAAGTGATCAGGAGGTGAGGCATGGGTAGGCGAAACTCTCAGAGTCTGAGTCGCTTGTTATAAAAATGGAGAAATTTAAAGTATACATCATGTATTAAAGTATACATCATGACTTTAGAGGAACATTACTGATAGAATACACACACACACACACACACACACACACACACACACATATACATGTAAATTATTTTTAGAGTGGCTTACAGGCTGTGGTCTAGCTGCTCCAGCAATGGCCGTCTCCAGATGGAAAATCCAAGAATCAGCAGTTGTTCAGTCCGCAAGGCTGGATGTCTCACTTGCTCTTCAGGATCTGTCGGAATCCCAAAGATGCAGACTCTGAAACCAGCGAAGTGGAGCAAGGACAAGCAGCCACACAGCAGCTTTTCCTATGAGCCACGAGGAGGCGTGGGCCGGGTCTAAGGTGGGGCCAATCACGATCAAATGATCCAATTAACTAAAACCCCTCACCGGTGTGCCGAGCGAAGGGGTTTTTAGTTATTTCCACAGGTTGTCAAGTTGGCAAGCAAGAATAACCACTACACATCACAAGCGCCTTTTCTCACAACTACTCATACGTGACCCTTCTGTGTTGTGTAAAGGGGCATGCTGGAGATTTCCCACAGAGCAGATGTGCTCACTTTAGTTTCATGCTGTGGTTGTTTGACTGTACCACAGAATTTAATTGTCTTCTTAAAGGCATGTGAACTGGCTCCAAGTGTTTGGCATTTTGAGAAGTGTTGTTAGGAAACCCTTGTGAATGTTTTCTCACTTTCTTCAGCCCTGGGTATCACCAGTTCCACTATTTTTGTTTTTCTCCTGTCAGCCCCAAATAGTTTCTGGTGGTTTTAATCAGAGTTTTTTTGTTTTTTTTCCTTATTTCAAACGAGACAGGACATTTCACACATGCGCGCGCGCGCGCGCGCGCGTGCACACACACACACACACACACACACGTGGAAGTGGAAGGGATGTGAGAGGGGAAGGAGCCCCTCAGGTTGGAATTCAGTGCAGCCTCCTTGATGAACTTCAACACAGTTAAAAAAGCCAGTGTTAACCGGGCATGGTGGCACACGCCTTTAATCCCAGCACTCGGGAGGCAGAGGCAGGTGGCTCTCTGAAAGTTCAACACCAGCCTAGTCTACAGAGTGGTCCAGGACAGCCAGGGCTACACAGAGAAACCCTGTCTCAAAACAACCCAAACAAACAAACAAAACCTTTAATCCCAGCACTCGGGAGGCAGAGGCAGGCAGAGCTCTGTGAGTTCAAGGCCAGCCTGGTCTACAATGCTAGTCCAGGACAGCCAAGGCTACACAGAGAGACCCTATCTCGAAAAACAGCAAGAGCAACAGACAAACAAAAACCCACAAATAGTGGATGGACCAAGTGTTATGATTCACTTCTGTAATTTCAGTGAAGGTGGGGGGTGGAGACTGGGGGGTGGGGGGTGGGGTCAGTACTTCAAAGTTGTTCTTAGTTGTGTAGCACATTCAAAGGCAGCCAGAGCTACACGAGATGTTTGTCACTTAAAACAACAACAACAACAACAAAAGGATTGGGCAGATAGTTCTAATCAAGTATGATGTTTAATCTCAATTGTTAACTTCATACATTTGGGGAGCAAGATCCTTATTTGAGGAATCGACTCCACCAAATTGGCCTGTGTGGCATTTTCTTGATTGCTAATTGACGGAGGATGGCCTACCCCACTGTTGGCAGCACCATCCCCGCGCAGGTGGTCCTAGAAAGCAAGGAAGGAAGCAAGCAACATTCCGTCTGTGGTCCTTGTGTCAGTGTCTGCCACCAAGCTCCTGCCTTGACTTCCCTCAGGGATGGGCTGTGTCCTGGGAGTTGTAAGATGAAATAAACCCTCTTTCTTTCCAATTTGGTTCTGATCATTGTCTTTATCACAACGACACAAACCAAATCAGGAGACCCAGAGCTTGCTGCACAAGTACCAGCACCTGAGTTTGATCCTCAGAACCCAGAGCCCAAGACAGAAACTCTGGAAAGCTGGCACATGCTCATAAGCCCAGTGCTGAAAATGTAGGTCCCTGGCATTCAATGGCCAGCCAGCCTAGCATGCTAGGTGAGCTCCAGGCCAACAGGAGACCCTGTCTCAGCAAACACGACAGATAGCTCATGAGGACTTGCACCTGATGTTGCCCTCTGGCCTCCACGTGCACTGGCACACACATTTTGTGTCCTCTCTCACATACATGTGCACCCACATGAACACACACACACACACACACACACACACATCTATACTTATACACACAAAAGAAACAACAAAACAAATACATTCTGATTACTTTAGCCCCTAGAGTTTTACCATATTAGCACTCATCCCTAAATCTGTCTTTCAGAACTGTCAAGCATACTGCCTAATCTGTCCCTAAAATTGTCTAGAAACCATAGATAAATCAACTCAAAAGTGTGTGTGTGTGTGTGTGTGTGTGAATGGTGTGTAGATCTGGGTGTTGTAGCACATGACTATATATCTCAGCACTTGGGAAGGTGAGGCAGGAGGATTGTGAGTTTGAGGCTAGCCTGAGCTACACTGTGAGAGCAATCTGAAGAAGAGGAAGAGGAGGAAGGAGAGAAGACAGAAGAACTATTCTAGAATTCTGGAACTTAGAGGCTTGAGGTGTATGTGAGCATTAAAGGGCGGCCACTGACTTACACACATCTTTGATCACTAAAAATCTCAACCACATGACAAATACTCTCTGGAGAGATCTCCTCTTTCTGAGGGAACTCATTTAAAAGCCTTTCTAGGATCCATCCTTATTTGGCCAAGGTGATATCTGCATAAGACAAGCTAGAACCTCTGGAAAGTCTGGGACAAACTGTGGCAGGCCCTTCCTTGCTACTTCACATCCTGTGGCCAGCCATTGGTCACCTGGGAAAAGAAGCAAGATACATGGTCCCTGATGACCCTGGAGCCACCACACCAGCCCTGGACTACTTCTCTTTCACAGAGAGAATCCCCTCTAGGGCTAGGTCACGGTAGTCTTTGCTTGTTCTATCTGACGGAAGCAGTTTTCTCTGTATGTAAACATGGAAGCCGTTCTCAGACAAGGCTTGAGGTTGCCTGTTTGGTTTGGGAAATAGAATATTTCAACAAAACCCCCCAACTATTGCAAATGCAACATGCTGTTAGAGGGTAACAGCTTCTGGGCGTGGTGGCATACGCCTTTAATCCCAGCACTCCGGGAGGCAAAGGCAAGTGGATCTCTGTGAGTTCGAGGCCAGCCCGGTCTACAAAGTGAGTCCAGGACAGCTGAGGCTACACAGAGAAACCTTGTCTCAAAAAACCAAAGAAGAAGAAGGAGGAGGAGGAGGAGGAGGAAGAAGAGGAAACAGAGGACCTTTTAACTTTGAGATCCACCCAGAGTTCGTGCCTCATTCACTTTCTACCCAAAAAGGAAACCCTCCTTCTTCAATTATCTGTTCTCTCAAAAATGCTGCCAGCTGGGACTGGAGGAGAGCGACAGCCGGAAGAACAGCCTTGTGCCAAGGTGGACTGAAAGGCCAGGGTCAGGCAGGCTACGGTTGCGTGTGTCACTCCAGCCACAGATGTGGGAGCAGGAGAAGTGGGGCTGTGCGATAGCCCTGACTCAAAAAATGAGCACAGGATGTTAGATTAACTACTATGCAACTTTAAGGCAGTTTAAACGTCTTTCTCTACAGTAATTTCTCTGCTACCAAGTGCGACGTGCATCTGTCTTGTCCTTTCTCTGTTCCTCTTCAGTGTTCGTTTCCCCTGCTGACATGAAACCCGTCATCCTTCTGTGGTCCCTCTGCCAGTCTTGTGCTTGTGTTGTTGTTGGGTTTGATTCTTCACACCCAGCCCCCCCCCCCCCCGCCATCCTAATTCCCTGCCCCCAAGATCAGCTAGATGTGGAAGCCAGGCTGTAAAAGACTTAATGTTGGGTTGTTTTCTGGCTTTACAGGGATAGGAATGTTTATTCTTCTTGCTAGGCTTGTTCGAGAGCTAGGAGTGCGGGCCCAGGGATTCTGGTACCTTCTCTGTTACCATTCAAAGCAGCCTCCAGGAGAACAAAGCCAAACACAGTGAAGCGAGAGAAATAAATAAGAGAAGCCATTTTAATTTTTTATGCGCGCGTGTGTGTATGTGCGTGTGTGTATATGTGTGAGTGTGTGATTGTTCACATTCATGTGTGTGCACATGCGTGAAGAGGTCAGAGGGCAATCTTGGGTGTCATCCTCCGGAATGGCATCCACCTTCTTTGAGACAGAATCTCTCCTCTGGTTGGAGCTCACTAATTCAGCTAGACTGGCTTGGCAGCAAACCCCAGGTATCTCCCTGTCTTAGCCTCCCTAGCTCAGGGATTAAGAGCATGCACCCCCATGTCTGCTCTTCTTACATGGGCTTGGGGATTAAACTGAAGCCCTCTTGTTCCCAAGGCAAGTGCTTTACTGAGGGAGCCATCTCTCTAACATAAAGAAACCAATTTCTGATCAATTTGTTTGATCTTTGGAATTTTGCTGAGGTCTGGCCTATGTACAACCCTTGAATTTTTAGTTATTTCAGCTATTTCTCTTTGCTGTCACCTTTGGCATTCTTCAGCGGAGAGTGCTACATAAGAATTTGAGGCTGGGGCTGGCAAGATGGCTCGGAGGTTAAGAGCACTGGCTGCTCTTCCGGAGGTCCTGAGTTCAATTCCCAGCAACTACACAGTGGCTCACAGCTATCTATTATGAGATCTGATCTGGTGCTCTCTTCTGGCATGCAAGTGTACATGAGGATGCAACACTGTATACATAATAAATAAATAAATCTTAAAAAAGAAAATAAAATGTGAGGCTGAATCCCAGAACTTGGGAAACAGGCCGTCGGGTCTCTGGGAATTTGAGGCCAGAATGAGTTCCAGGACAGGCAGGGCTGTTACACAGAGAACCCTGTCTCAAACAAACAAAGAAACAAACAAACAAACAAAACCCATCTGAGGAGATGTCACTGCTGTGGTTGGATGTGGCTTGCCTCTGTGGGGTCCATGGGTTGGAAACTAGATCCTTGAGGGGGTAGGAAATAGTATGGAGCCTTTAGTTGGCAAGGCCTAGTGGAAGGTTCTTGACTAGCTTGGGACATGCCCTCAAAGGGGATTAAAATAGTCATAACTTCTGATATTCTTCCAAGAATTGTTATAAGCCCCAAGCCTGCCCCAACCCAGTTCTGTGATGTGCCACTTGCTCCCGACTCCTGGTTATATTTTTACATTTACTTATTTTTATCTTATTTATTTATTTATTTATGTGCGTGTGTTCGGATGCACACGCACTGGCCCTGTATGTTTTGGCATGCATGCCAAGGCACACATGTGGCCCATAGGAGTTGGCGCTCTCCCTGCACTATGTGGGTTCTGGCTGTTGGGACTGTAAGCACCCTGACCCATTCAGCTATCTTGCTGACCCCTTCACTCCAACTTTTGCCATCCTTCAAGATGTGATGTTAGCAAAAGGACCCTCACAGAGCTGAGCCAAGGCCAGTGTCATGCTGTACTCTTGAGCTTTCAAGACTATGAACCAAATAATTCTCATTTGTTTACATAGAACTTGCATTGGTGTTTTGTTATAGTAGCAAAAAAGCATAGCTGTGTAATTTTTTAAAAAGCTAAGACATGATTGGCAGGTGCACAGCAACCCATAATGCAGAGTACAGCCTTGAATAGAAACCAAAACTTAAACCATTTTTGGCACTGTACTAGACAAGGGTGACATTCAAAACTTGGAGAGCTTATAAATACTTGTAGTAGCTGCAGAGATCCGTCTCATAGATCCAAGCAGAAAGAGCTCAACTGGCTAACCACGAGTCAATAAGAAAAACAACGAGTCGACAAAGTGCGGAGAAGGTGGCCTGAGAGTCCTAAGACGCAGGATGTGGCACTGCCCTACGTCCCACAGACTGGAGACATCCTGAGCAGTCAACTTGACCATCTATCCACTTGGCAGTACTTCAATGCACTGACCTTTATACTTTCAGACCTCTCAAGCTAGCACTGTTTCGACTCAATACTCTTCAAGCATCCTGGAGGTTGAAATTTTACAACTCTGTTAGCACAACTAAGTCATGGCCCTGTAATAACAGAGTCCAGACCAAAGCTTGCCAGGTACAAACACCAGAACTACATGGTCCTACGTAGGTTCAGAATTTAGGGAACAGGTATGGAATAGAAGGGACAGGGTTCGGTGAGGAGACTACACTTTCCAAGGCAGAGACAGGAAGGGCAGATGCAGTTGGAAGTGAGGAAGAAGCTTTGGGCAACTGTTCTAATTAAACCGGGGAGGCCTATGGATACTGGGAGGGAACCAGCTTGCAGGCGGGGAGCCAGGGGATAGGGACAGGGTCCAGCTCTCTTGGTTCTATTTATTTGCATGGCAGAAGGTTCTCTGTTGACTGGGGTTCAAATGCTTATTTTAATTAATCTTGCCTATGCCCTAAAGCTTTGTTTCACTTTAAAAGGGCAAATATCCACAAAGAAAGCAAATACATTAAACATTCTCTCCCATATAGTAGCCTAACCAAAACCTTCTTTTTAAAGCAGAAAGAAATGGCCTCTAGTTTACTACTTGAAAGAGTCTCCTTGTTCTTAGAAGTGGATGACTTTCTAGAAGTTAATTTTCCTAACTTTGCATATGTAAATGAGTACAAATCAATGAAAGACTCTACCCAGAATAAAATAATGCAGGCAAAATGTATGCATAGCCCAAGCCACAATTATTACTATGCAAAAGTGGATGGTTATAATTTCAAACATTTGCTCACAAATCCCCTTATAGCCATGGCATTAGGGTTATGTCAGCCATAAGGACACAGCTTCTAAAATTCTATGAATCTTAAAGCTTTTAAATTTAACGTCTTCATACATATTTGCTCGGGAAGGAGGGACCGATAAACAGCAAGAGGAAGGCTGCCAGCTCTGAAAAGAGCTGTTGGTTTGGCCTTGCTTCAGGACTTACATTAAAATAGGTCCGCATTTTCTGCAGAGGAGGACTCACAGTGCTTGGAGAACATGGCAGGCATCTCCTACTCTAGAGAATCTGTCCCCTCAGCCAGAACCCTAAGATTAGAAAACAACCTCCGAAGCTATGCAGGCACACATGCAGGCGGTCACAGACTCACAGCTTCCTGTGCAAAGCTGTTCATTTAAAAGGCGATTTCATCTTTTTTTTTAAAAATGTAATTAAAGGTTATAATTTTCCTCTGTATTTCCTTTGCTTGGAAAACTGTGGCTGATGGCGGTTTGAGTAAGAATGGCCCCCACAGGCTCACAGATTTGAATGTTTTGTTATCAGGAAGTGGCGCTGTCCGAGAAAATTAGGACGTGTGGCCTTGTTGGAGGAAGTATTTTACTGAGGCTTCAAAAGCCCATGTCAGGCCCAGTCTTTCTGTCTCAGACTATGGATCACAATGCAGCTCTCGGCTACTCTGCTTCCTTGTTCCTTGCCAGTGACGATAAAGGCCTGAGCTCCTGAAACTGTAGGGAATCCCCCAATTAAACGCCTCCCTTTATAAAAGTTGCCTAGGTCATGCGTCTTTTTGAAACAATAAAATAGTGATTAAGACACTGTGTCATTTAATATTCTATTGGGTGGATATACCCCAAATTATATGCAGCTTGACCTTTGTTTGTTTGTGCCCCCACAAAATGGCGGCAATGAAAGCCCTTGTATGCTCGTTATTAAGTGCCTGTGTGCTTATTTCTGAGGACGAGCAGGAGTGAGGCAAAGGTATACAGATTTTGAACTATAACGGGCACTGACAGACAGATGGCATTCCTCATGGGCTATATTGGACTCATAACTTCAAATGTCATAGAAGAGCATGTTTGCTGCTAGTCACCATTACCATCAACTGTAGGGGCTAATAGTCCTTTTTAACTATTAGCTTTTGGTAAAGAGATTGCTGGGCTTTTCATCACTATCATTTCATTTTTATAATTTCACTTTGAATATTTGCAGAAAGAGTTATGAGTAGGGGAGATTAGGAGAAGCAGGGGTCATTGTGTAGCTCAGGCTGGCCCGGGTGCTGGGCAAAGACAGATTTGTTATTACCTAACAGAAAATAAGTGTGTTGTTCCCAAGTTCGGGCCTCAGAAACCACATGGTGGAAGGAGAAAATGGATTCCTACAAGCTGTCCTCTGCCCTCCACACATACACTTTCATTGCAGAAATACATGTTTGTGGGTTTTTTACGGCTTTTTCTTTTCCCCCCTGAGACAGAGTTTTTCTGTCTTGACTGTCCTGGAACTCACTCTGTAGATCAAGTTGGCCTCGAACTCAGAGACTCTCCTGTCTCTGTCTCTCAAGTGCTGGGATTTAAGGTGTGCACCACCATCACTCAACTTCACAAATAAATTTTTTTTTTCTAGTAAAAAGATAATCTTTTTCCAGTTGAGATATTGTTCACCTGTTAGGGAAAAGGGAAGACCTGTGTGGATCCATAAAGATTCCGAGAATGTACCACAGATACGTCCTAAGGGGACACAGGCAGGAGCTGCGTCAGAGCTGGAATCAAAGGGGTTCTCTGAAGTGGTCCTTTGTCTCCATCACTGTGTAGGTTCCAGGAGCTGAACTCTGGTAGTCGGCTTGGCAGCAAGCCTGACAACTTGAGCTCAGTGTGCGGAGCCCACGTGATAGAAGGAAAGAAAGAGCCGCCTTCCACAAGCTGTCCTCTGACTTCCATACAAACGCACGCCATTGCGTGGGCACCCTGCGCATATATATGCACACAGAAAACATGCATCTAAAATTTTGCTTGGTAATTGTTGATATTTATGGGCCATGTGCAAGGTGAACAAGCAGAGGAAGCCAACGCACACAAGAAATGGAGAAAGACAGAAAAGCAAAGGAAAGAAAGACACGAGAGGCAGACAGAACAGTTGTTAAGCCTGGCTTCCAAGTTCACAGGCTCTTTGAACCCTGTCTCCCTGTCACCGCATCTCAGGGTGTATTCAGTAAGCAATTCTTCTCACTGTGACACATTTGAGTGAGTTTGGGGGTTTTGTTCCTTATGAGACACACGGCAGCGGTAGGACGGGAAGAGGGGCAGCATGATCCTCACCCCATTTCAGGTTTCCTGATAGAAAGCTGATGCAGGCAAGGTTTGGGATATGGAGATATGCAACCCAAAGGTTTCCTACCGGCCACTGTATCATAGGGTGTGTGTGTGTGTGTGTGTGTGTGTGTGTGTATGAGCCAGGCATGGTAGTATAAACCTTTAATCCCAGCACTTGGAAAGTAGAGGTAGGCAGAGTTCTCTGAGTTTGAGGTCATCCTGGTTTATATAGTGAGCTCCAGGACAGCCAGGGCTGCATAAAGAGACCTTGTCTCAAACCAAACCAAACCAACCAACCAGCCAGCCAACCAAGAAAAAAGAAATTTCTTCTTTAGAAAGTGGAGACCATTACAGAAAACCACAGCTCCTCACAATGCAGAGGACAAGTGAATGTGGGGCTCCCAGCCCCAGCTGATGTATCTACAACACAACACAACACAACACTTACATCTAAGGCTAGGCGAGTATCAGGAAGAGGAGCTGGGAACATTGTAAGGGCAAGATGACCAGAAAGTCTGCTATAAGATGGACAGGAAAGGTATGCTCATGACAACTCAATGACATAGCTGCTTCAATAAGGCCAGACAATGACAACAACAGTTGGGGGAATTGAGCAAGGGCCCACCCTTACATGGCGAGCTACAATCTACAGAAAGAAGGAGGGCTAGTCTTTCCCAACAAATGGTTATCCAGTCCCAAGTGGTCAGCTCTTTAAAAAAAAAAAAAAAATCATGCGTACAAGCAACACTAAGCAGACTCAGTAATTTGCATTCATATATTTACTTGTTTATATACATGTAACAATAATAATTAAGGAATAAGTGGCTATAAAATTAAAAGGGATGAGATAGGTGTGGAAAGTACTAGAGAGAGGAGGAGAGGAAGTTATATAATAATTTATTTTAAAAATATCAATTATTTTCCAACAAATTTTTAGACAGTAAAAAAAAAATAAGCTGAGATTTTATTTACTTCATGCAGCTTTACCAACAGCCGTGAGAGCCCAGCTTAATTATTAAGTTTCTTTTCTAAAGTCCTATAATATGTGGCAAGTTGTCACACCCTGGGCTTTACTCCCTGTGGGTCTTAGCTTCAGAGTTAATATTTGTATAAGGCCTTTGACAGCAGAGGAGAGCTTCCATATACAGTTTGAATGTCCTGCAGTTGCCTTGCAGAGACGACCTTCAATAAAGGTGCGAGTGGACTAACGCTATGTAAGCCAGACAAAGCCTTCTGACTGGATGTAGTTACATATTGCTAAATGAAGGCCAACTCACTAGAACAAACATGTAGTCGCCAATTGTCAGATTTCCCAAGGGACAGACGATGGTGGTAATTCTGGAGACCGACAGCAAACATCTGAGTGTGCCAGTCTAGTGTCAACAAGTCATTTTCTTAGACTTGCACACCCTTGGCTTATTAAAGGCACTCCTATGCTGTGAGTATGTTCATAGAATATGGTAGTCACATGCACACACATGTGCATACGCACATTCTCTCTCTCTCTCTCTCTGTCTCTCTCTGTCTCTCTCTGTCTTTCTCTCTCTCTCTCTGTCTCTCTGTCTCTCTCTCTCTCTGTCTCTCTGTCTCTCTCTCTCTCTGTCTCTGTCTCTCTCTCTCTCTGTCTCTGTCTCTCTCTCTCTCTCTCTCTGTCTCTCTCTCTGTCTGTCTCTCTCTCTCTCTCTCTCTCTCTCTCTCTCTCTCTTTCTCTCATGCCCTGGCTGGCTTGGAACTCTATGTAGACCAGGCTAGCCTCAAACTCACAGAGTTCTGCCTGCCTCTTCTGTGACTAAAAGTGCACACCAGCTCATTCACGGAGGCGCCCAAGTGAATTATGGGAGAGAATAACACCCAGGTCTATCCTCAGAGAATTTGCATCCTACTGAGGCATAAACAAGTAAGTGAGCAATACGGCCTCTCTATGTTGGTTTTCTACTGTTATAACTGAGTATACCACAGACTGCGACATTTATGAAGAAAAGACGCTGGGCAGAGAGGTGCCAACTGGCCACACACACGAGTGTACTTAGCTCGTGGTTCTAGAGAGAAGAAGTCCAAGGGCACGGCAGTGACTTCTGTGGGAGGTAGCGTCACTGCATTAGCAAGAGAAGCAGAGCGAGCGTGCTGCAGCACAACCTTCCACAGTAAGATCGCTCCCACAACAGCCCGGCAACCCAGCAGTCTCTCCACGAGGACACAGACCTCATTCCAATAACCTCCCAAAGATGCCACTGTTGGGGGTTGGTCTGGCGCTATGCATTCAGTTGTTAAATACTGGCCCCCCAAGATCTAGTTACGGCCCAGACACATTCTTGTGTACACCAATGTTGTGTAAACCTTGCTCCCTAGTTTCAAGTTGATTGGTTAGTAAAAATAGCTAGAAGCGGAGTTGGGGATTTAGCTCAGTGGTAGAGTGCTTGCCTAGCCAGTGCAAGGCCCTGGGTTCGGTCCTCAGCTCTGGAAAAAATAAAAATAACTAGAAGTCTGTAACTGGGCAGAAGAGAAGAAGGCGGAGCTTAGGGTCACAGGCTTGGGGTCAGAGATGGGGCAGAGTAGGAGGAGAAGATGCCGGAGAGAAGGAGGTCACCATGGGACAGGATGGACTATGAGCATGTGGCCATGAGAGCTGGCCTGATGGGACAGAAGCAGCCCAGGAAGGAACAATCATGGCAAGAAACTTGGGATGTGTAGCTGGGAAATAGCAAAATAGCTTAGAGGGTTGATATCTACCCAGTCATTGTGCCTTAAAGCTTTTATTAATCTAAAAGGTCTCTGTCTCCATGATCTGGGAGGAAGCTGGGGTAGAGAAACCCTCCGGAGTCTGATATTCCTTCCAGAACACGCCACCTGTCAGTGCAGCTGCCCGGGGACCAGCCATCCTGCCAACAGTTTTGGGAACACGCACACACCACAGCAATCAATCAGTAACAAATGCTATAAGGAAATATAAAATACAGTTAGCCCCTAATTAAGCAACACTCAATATAAAAATCCACAAAATATAATTATTTGAAAGCAACTTGTAACAGTTTCTTTTTAATACATTATTTTTACTTCAACTTCTGTTTTTAAATACTCATTTGTTTTTTTTTATGCGTATGAGTGTTTTCCTTGCATGTGTGTATGTGAACCACATGCATACCTGGTACCCACAGAGGTCAGAAGAAGCAGTCAGAGTCTCTGGAACTAAAGTTACACATGATTCTGAGCCACCGGTGCTGGGAATTGCATTCAGGTCCTCTGGAAGAGCAGCCAGTGCTCTTTTTTTGTTTGTTTGTTTTGTTTTGTTTTTCGAGACAGGGTTTCTTTGTGTATCCTTGGCCTTCCTAGACTCACTTTGTAGACCAGGCTGGCCTCGAACTCACAGCGATCTGCCTGCCTCTGCCTCCCGAGTGCTGGGATTAAAGATGTGCACCACCACACCTGGCTCAGCCAGTGCTCTTAACCATTGAGCCATCTCTCCAGCCCCCTTACTTCTTTATTATGTCTCTCTCTTTTAAATGTATTTATTTATTTAATATGTACGGGTGTTTGTACATCACATGTGTGCCTATGCCCTCAGAGGCCCTGGAGCTGTAGCTATAAATGATTGTGAGCTGCCATGTGAGTGCTAAGACTTGAACCCAGGTCCTCTATAGAGCAGCTAGTGCTCTTAACCACTGCACCGTCTTTCCAGGCCCCACACTCTCTTCAAAAACCCCTTACCTATTCCCAATAGCCTCTTAAGTGGGGGGGGGGGGGGGGGAGAAGAAAAGAAAAAAAAAAGAAGGAAGAAAAAAAAAAAGAGTCACAAAAGCAAGGCTGTGTACAGAGAAGAGATGGGCCCACAGGCTGAAAGGAAAACCATATCCATGTGGCTAGAATTCAGTGACATGACATCCCTTACTGCAGTTACACATAAGCTCTATATAGATACTGGTGTGTATTCCTCTTCAGATATGTATGGTCAACATCTGGAAACATGTGGCGACTGTCTCACATGCAGTCACTCTGGCTGCTTTGCCTCAAACTTTCTTCTGTCTGCACAGATATCTTTGGCAGAAGTGATACTGTAGAAGTGAGGACTATATTTTTGAAAACAGATTTTTAATTTTATGGTGAAATGTTTTTGAATCATTTGTTTCTTTCTATTTTATGTGCATTGGTGTTTTGGCTGCATGTTTTTCTGGAGTCACAGACAGTTGTGAGCTGCCATGTGGGTCCTGAGAATTGAACTCGGGCCCTCTGGAAGAGAAGTCAGTGCTCTTAACCGCTGAGCCATCTCTCCAGCCCCATATTGTGAGAATTTTATTTCTGTGTATGTGGGTGTGTGGATGCATTGGCACAGGCCTGAAGTTCAGAGAACTTTGCAAGAAGGTGTTCTCGCCTGGGGATTGAACTCAGGTCACTGGGTTTGGCGGCAGGAGCCTTTATCCACTGGACCATCTTGTAAGCTGACTTACAAAGAAAATGCAGGCTAGAGTAGAAGAGTATTCACTTATCTCTGGAGAAGAAAAAAGTGTAGTGTTGCCTGGGCAAGCGCTTCACTTCAGCCGGGGGCACGAGTCTGCAGGCCAGAAGCTTCTGCTTGCAGCACCACAGAGTACGGGCAGCAGTGACAGCAGCTGGTGAAGAGCACCGAAGAGATGCTCTCGTTCCGTTCACCTTGGAAGGTTTATTTATAGCTTCGTGCTCTGGATGCAAATAGGAAATCAATTCAAAGATGAGAGAAAACAAGAGGTTCTGGTTCCTGGCTTCCTCTTCTGGAAACTTCCATTTGTCCCAATATTGGTGGATTTATTAGACATTACTAAATGAATAAACCACAAAACAGGCTTCATCGCATCTAGAAATCCTATATGTGCCTAAAATTAACTTTATTCTTTTTTTTTTTTTTTTTTTTTTGAGACAGAGTTTGTCTGTGTGTCCTGGGCTGTCCTAGACTCACTTTGTAGACCAGGCTGGCCTCAAACTCACAGAGATCTGCCTGTCTTTGTCTCCTTGAATGCTGGAATTTACAGGCATGTGGCACCACCCCTGGCAACTTTATACATTTTTATTTCAATTTTATTTGATGTGTATGGGTGTTTTGCCTGAATGTATGTCTGTGTACCACTTGTGTGCCTAGTACACACTGCTCTCATATGCACACTTATTCTTACCAGTGAAGTTTAGAACTTAGATTTTGTAAATTTCTCAAATGTTGAGCCGTTGCTAAGACATAAATACACTTATAGAGAACTAATAAATTTCCTGGGTTTATTGTTTCTCAGCTATGTCTTATAGTTTTCTTCAAACATATTTACTACATATCTTATCAGTTTGTATTTATCTACTTTATGTTTTTATGAGCCGGACAACATGCAGTGCTCAGGAGGCTGAGGCAGGAGAGCTGTGAGTTCAAAGTCAGCCTGGGTCACATAGGGAGACACCATCTTCTAAATATTAAATCAATTTTGACATTTCTTAACATTTTGGTTAAAATCAAGTGTATTTCATGTTCGGTTATCAAAAGCTACAGAAAAGAATTTGTGTGTGTGTGTGTGTGTGTGTGTACACATTGCTTTGAGGTCAGAGAACAACTTGGGGGTCATCTTCAGCCACGCCCTCTACTCCCTTTGAGGCACAGTCTCATTACCCTGGGGATTACAACTAGACTATCCTGGCTGCCCAGGGAGCTGAGGGAGGCTGGGATCACAAGCATACACCATCAACCCCAGGTACCAAGGATCAAACTTAGGTCCTGTTGCTTGCAAGGCAAGCAATTTACCTGTGTGTGTGTGTGTGTGTGTGTGTGTGTGTGTGTTATTTAATAGTGTGACTGATAACTTGCAAGCACTCAGTACATACTAAATGAATATGCAACAGAGTAAAGGTTGAAAGCCATAGAAACTTTTCTTTAATTACAGACTTAAAAACAAAAAATTAAGACATCTTTCCTAAGGCTTGAAAAATTTTGGTCTAATTATACTAAGACCAAAAAAAAAAAAAAAAAAAAAAAAAAAAGTGTGTGTAATTGGGTTGGTTTGCTGAGTTTCATATCTACAAGTAAGCTGCGTTCAGGACACAATCTCAAGCCCGGCCTTAGCCTAGCCTGGTGTCGCCTGATAAGTCAGCCGGACTGCAAGGGAAATGCCTCCACTATGGCCTCAGTCGTACCTGGAGTTCTGTCACTAGGTCCTTTGCTTCAGACTGAGGGAGTCCTTTCTCTAAAATCCAAACAGTGCTGAGAAAGCAGTCTGCTGGGACAGGAAGCAGAGGCACACGCCTTTCATATCAGCACGTGGGGGCTGAGGTAAGTGGGTCTCTATGGGTTCAGGGCCAGCCAGATCAACATAGTCAACATAGCAAGCTCCAGATTGGCCAGGGCTACACAGTGAGAATCCGTCAAAACAAAACAAAACAAAAAATTACTATGTTTAAGCTATCGTCTTCTGTACATTAATATGAATCAATCATCATTTTCTTCCCAGTTTACAGATAATTAAAAAGTTTTTTAGTAAGCCAGGTACAGTGGTGCACGCCTGTATTCCCAGTACTCAGGTGGGTTGGGGAGCAGGCAGAGGCAGGTGGATCTCTGTGAGTTCGAGGCCAGCCTGGTCTGCAAAGCAAGACCAGGACACCCAAGGCTACACAGAGAAAGACTGTCTTGAAATACTAGAAAAGAAAGTTTTTAGTAAAAGAAGTCAATAAAGCAAAGGGGGTGGGGCTGGAGAGACGGTTCAGTGGTCAAGAGCACTGGCTGTTCATGAACAGGACGCAGGCTCAGTTCCTAGCAGTAGAAGGTGGTAACTACATCTGAACAACCATCTGTAATTACAGTTCCTGGAGACCCAATGCCCTCTTCTGTCTTCCGTGGAAAGCTTGCATGCAGTACATAGAGATGCACACAGACAAAAACCCATGCACATAAAATAAAATCTCAATTTTCAAGAGGGGCACGGCGGTGCATGCCTGCAATCCCAGCACTTGGGGAGGCAAAGGCAGGTGGATCTCTATGAGTTTGAGACCAGCCTGGTCTACAAAGCCAGTCCAGGACAGACAAACCTACACAGAGAAACCCAGTTTCAGAAAAAAAGAAAGAAAGAAAGAAAGAAAACAAAACAAACAAACAAACCTCAGTTTCCTTGTTTAAGAGCGCAAAGGGCAAGAGATGCTAGTGTATTGGCCGTATGCGTGTGTGTAGGGGTAAAAAGTCAGGAAAGGGAACTAGAAAGCTTTTCAGTCAGGAATCTGAATTCTTAGCACGTCACAGCCCTTCCTCAGATGTGTGTAAAAGAGATGAATTCATGGGTCAGCAGACTTTGCTCACTCTGTAGCTTTGCCTATTACACACCTAGAGCTATTCTGGAGTAGCTGCTAAGTCACATTCTGACTTTCTGTCCTCAGAGTTACTCATGGGAATGCATGCCAGAATCTTACAGCTAACAGATGTTAGGCTGTGCCATAACAGCTGCTAACACTTTGGGCACTGAAATAGAACAATCGAGTGGCTATTTATACAATGCTAAGTGTTTCCCTGATGAGCTCTGTCACCTAGTCCTCAGGGGTCTGACAAGTTCATCAGTGGGGCCCCCAGGGAAGTCCTGGGAGAGCCAGGCCTGTGTCCTGGATTCCCCACAGTGGGTGCAGTTTTCCCACTTGGTATTTATGAGTTCATTAGATGCAGAAAAACAATAACTCAACCAAAGGTCTCTGCTTTCTCAACTCCTTATGGGACTTGGGGAATGAGAAAAAGGAAAGCTGGTGGAGTAGGAAAGAATTTGCTGCTGATAGAGCTCAGAGCCCCTGAGAAAGACAACAAATATTACCTGACAGTAAAAAAAAAAAAAGTCGAACTGGGGCCCTGGGAGCTGGCTCTGTTGGTAAAGTGCTTGTGGACCTGAGTTTGATTCCCAGCCCTATGTGAAGAAACTGGACATGGTTGTGTGTGCTCGTAGCCCCAGTGCCAGGGAGGTGGAGACAGATGGTTCCTAGGGGCTCACTGGCTAGGCAGCCTGCCAGGTTTGGTGAGTCACTGTTCTACTGCTGTGAAGGGACACCACGACCAAGGCAGCTCTTATGAAAGAACGCATTTCACTTGGGGCTTGCTCACTGTTTCAGGTGGGGAACATGACAGCATACGTGGTGCTATCGGAGTAGCTGCGAGCTACATCCTGGTCCTCAGGGGGAGGGAGGGAGGGACTCTCGGCTTGGCATGGGCTTTTCAAACACACTTCCTTCAATGAGGCCACACCTCTTAATCCTTCTAATCCTTTCAAATAATGCCACTCCCTGATGACTAAGTATGCAAATCTATGGGGTCCTCTATGGGGGGTCATTCTTACTCAAACCACCCCAAGCTTGAAACCAAAGAGAGATCTTGTCTTCAAAAAAGCAAAGCAAACAAACAAGGCCCCGAGGAATGCTGCTCAAAGTTGGCCTCTTTGAAGGATTTTATTGATAATTTTTTTCCTTATAAAGAAGAAAAATTTGAATGCTAAGTGACTAAAATTTCTTTGAACCTTTCAATAGTAGATATCAAATGCTGCTGTGGTTATTATTTTTATTGTGAGAGCCACGGAGCTCTCTTGATTCCTGTGTCTCTTTGGTGCCTGGCAGCAGGTAGGTTCTTGGTAAACAGCTGTGAAATGAGTAAGCAGCAAACAATCAACACTCATTACTTTCAACTGTGTCACTTCTCAGCCTTGGCTGAGGTCAAGTGTGACTCATTAGTTTTCTAAAAATCCTGTAAAACCGTTAGCAGATATTTCTAAGTAATTGGGCCCTTCATGGGTGGAGGGGTGCTTGCTGGGATCAATTTTCCATGTGACAGACCCAGCCTTGCCTATTCTTTGGTTTCACAGTAAGCTGTCCTAAAAAAAAAAAATCTACCATGTGCAATTGTCCTCTGGAAGTCATAACCAGGTCTGTCTAAACTAAATGATTATTGAGACTTTTCATAGTCAAGTCCCAAGATGGCTTCCTAACTTCACTCCCCTCTGCAAGGGTAGATGTGCTTTGGTCTTCAATCCAAGGTGATTTTAAAAGCTTTCTTCTGGATTAGAACAAATTGAGAAGTTGATTTATTTTAGAAAAATATTACTCTGAACCAGATGTGGTGGCTTGTAGCGCCCGCGCTACTAGTCTAGGCTAAGGCGAGGGTCTGCGGATTGAAAAGACGACACAACAGTGGGTCATTCGTGCTAAGAGAATGCCGGTTATTGGGAGTAACAGAGCTGTTTATATAGGGGAGGAACCAGCAATCGAACAGCACTGTGGAAAGTCCCCAAGAGGGAGCAAACCAAGGGCCAAATAATGAGACTCAAAACAAGGAAAATGAAGGCAACCAGTGGAGCACAATGTTTCAACTGCAGACAAAAACAAGTAAAGTTTCAACTGCAGACAAAACCAAGTAATGGTCAGTACCAGCACAGCTGCAGTTCCCGGCAGTGGCTCACACATAATCAGTCCCAGCACTTAGAGGGGTAGAGAAGGAAGATTGCCTGGGCTCCATGGCGAGTTCTAGGTCAGCCTGAACAATGAGAGCCTGTCTCAAAGAACAAACAGGGAGTTACCCTAAAGCTCAGTCAACGCTGGTTTCTGTTTTATTTGATCAAGGTGACTGAGATCCCTCCACTTACTGTAATTCTTCTGAGACAGTAGTGGCGCACACCTTTAATCCCAGGATTCAGGAGGCAAAGGCAAGGGCACCTCTGTGAGTTCAAAGGAGCTCCAGGATAGTCAGAGCTACTTAGTGAGATTGCTGTCTCAAATAAATAAATAAATAAACAAACAAACAAACATAAATCTTTTGTAGCTTATTGACTATATTTGCAACTAAGACTAATGGCATTTATTTCTTTCTGGATCTTTTTTTGGAGGGAGTGTTCTTTTGAGACAAGGTTTCTTTGTATAGCCCTGGGTATCCTGGAAATAGCTCTGTAGACCAAGCTGCTGGCCTCAAACTCACAAGAGATCCACCAGCTTCTGCCTCCTGAGTACTGAGATTAAAGATGTGTGTGTCACTACGTCCAGCTCATAATATTTTTTAAAAATTTATTTATTTATTATTATGTATATAGTGCAGGCCAGAAGAGGGCATCAGATCACATTATAGATGGTTGTGAGCCACCATGTGGTTGCTGGGAATTGAACTCAGGACCTCTGGAAGAGCAGTGAGTGCCCTTAACCTCTGAGCCATCTCTCCAGCCCTGACATTTCTGAATATGAAATAAAAGCCGGGAACTTGGTATCAAGTAACTTAGATATTAATGTCTTTCTATATGTTAAAGACATGAGTTGTAACTAACCCAATCTCTCTCTCTCTGTCTCTTACACACACACACACACACACACATACACACACACACACACACCAGAATTGGAGGGCTCCGTATCACACCACATTGCTCTATTTCATGTGCCAGTGTCTTGAGTCATGTGCCTATCTGTTATACAAGTGACATAGACTTAGTATCTTAAATCTCAATTCACTTACTATCATAAGCAACTACAAGTTGCCAGTAGAACTATTCATGTTTTCCATTCCAAACCATATGTATAAGAATGACCACCAAGTTAGAGAATCACTTGTAACCTTTGTAAGATTTTATAAAGGGTTTCATAACGAATACAACAGTGGCTGTGGTTTAGAGACAGCATACACATGGTGAAATAAGAGAAGTGGCCAGTAGGTTGGTTTGGGAAAGGATCTGACACAAAGTTACTCTTCAGAGAGAAGGGTCTTCTGACTGTGAGCGCCATGATCTGGCCTTGAGGTGGGAAAGCATGAAACAAGAAGACGGTCTACTGTGTCAGAGACAGCGTGGATGGAATGCTTCGCATTAACACCCGAAAAGGAGCTTTATTAAGAGGTAGAGCCGAATAAGAGTAAGAGATCTAGGGCTGGAGAAATTAAGAGTGCCAGCTGCTCTTCCAGAGGACCCAGGTTCAATTCCTGGCACCCACATGGCAGCTCACAACTATCTATAACTCTAGTCCCAGGGAATCTGATACCTTTGCAGGGACATACATGCAGACAAAACACCAGTGCACATAAAATAAAAGTAAATTATATACCTAAAAAAAAAAAGAGTAAGAGATAGCTGTCATAGACAGGATGGTAGGGAGTGGGGAGACCCAGGGGAGAGCCTTTAGAGAGATTCCCTGAAACAAAGGAAAGCATCTGACTTTTACGTCATCTCAGGGGGTGGTAGGGAATTCCACACCATCTGACTTAGTCTGAGATAGCTGACGTGATGAAGACCATGGAGGAGGCAAGTTACTGTGTAGGACCAAAAAATTATAGGCTGTAACACAGCATCGCTTCTTAATTCTCTCTCTCTCTCTCTCTCTCTCTCTCTCTCTCTCTCTCTCTGTGTGTGTGTGAGAGAGAGAGAGAGAGAGACAGACAGAGAGAGAGAGAGAGAGAGAGAGAGAGAGAGACAGAGAGAGAGAGAGAGAGAGAGACAGAGAGAGAGAGAGAGAGAGAGAGAGAGAGAGAGAGAGAGAGAGAGAGAAAGTGTGAGCAAGAAGAGAGAGAGCCATGATCTAACAGCATCGTGATTTTTTTTTTTTTTGACTATAAGCTTACACTTGCGTTTAGATTAATGAGTTTAGATTAACTTAGGGTGCTGTTGTTGAAGGACAGCTCACTTTGCAGCCCAGGCTGGTCCATGTTAGTTTTATATACATGACAATCCTCCTGCATCAGCTTCCCTGGAGCTGGAATTATAAGTTTGAACACTATGTCCGGCTTAGCACAATTTTTTCTCTTGTTTGTTTTGTACAGGTTAAAGAGTTACTAGGAGAAAAAAGATGTAGGGTGGGGGAGTGGGGGAGTGCTGGGGGGCAGGGGGAAGTTCATCTGAACAAAGCTTATTCCAAATCCCTCCAGTTCTAGCTAGCTATAAATCTGTTGGTTGTCGAGAGGCCATCAAGGGGGAGAGGGGAGGCTGTGTGGTGTGTTCTGCATGGCAGATCTTGTCACAGAGCAAATGGTATTTCTGCATTCAAAAGAAGCAGCAAGCCCTTGAGTCAACTGTCAAGGTCAAGTGCTGACTTGTTGAGGGACTGTGAGCCAAAACACCTCCCCAAATGGCTGAAAGGCAGAGGGCAAAGAAGCAGGAAGTGAGGAGACAGCTCAGTGATAAAGAGCCACACCACTCAGCTTGCTGCGTGCCAGACAACAGCCAGAACACAACCAGCAAACAATGGTAGGTTAGTTCCTTGGCACATCTGCCAAGCCTGGATGGCCCATTTTCCCTCTGGTTAGGCCAAGGGGTTAAATGAGAGATCAACAATTTGATTTTACTTCTTTCTGGAACATTTCATAGTGTGACAGCTAATCTTGCTTGTCAACTTGAGTTCCTGCTTGGCTTTTCTTGGTGATGGACTGTCATTTGGGAGATGCAATAAACTGCTTCCTCCTAAGGTTGCTTTTGCTCATGGAGATTATTGAATGAACGGAAATCAGACTAGCATGCATAGATATCAAACCCACAGATAAACAAACAAACAATTAAAAGGTTAGGGATGTAGCTCAGTTGCCGGTGTGTGTAAAGCCCTGGCTTTGATTCTTAGCACAGTATAAATGGAGTGTGATGCCACATGCCCCTGAGCCTAACATTTGGAGGGCTACATAGTGAGCTCAAGGCCAGCCTGGAATTCATGAGACCCTGTGAGGAAAAACAAACAAACAGCCCCACCCAAAAGAACACTAGACAAGGTGTTGGTGTTTTAGGTATTAACTCTTGTGATGTCTACTGCATTTATGTGTGAGTCTTTTGGACATAGCTCACATTTCTTTGGCACTTCTGGAGGCCAGGTGTTCTAGAAGCCCCTTTTTTAATGAATGGAGTATCTTATTTATTCCAGCAAACCATGAAGTGGGTGCTAACATTAGCCTCATTTTAAATGCTGAGAAATGCTGGGTTCTTGGAGGCCATGAACCTTCCCAAGAACGCCAGGCTGGTCAATGATGATGGAGCTGGGCTGCCATTCCTAGGACCTGCACCACAAGCTGGTGTGTGCCCAGGGCTGGCTCCACCAGCGGCCAGATCTCAACGTGTTCATTCCTTCTAGAGAGCCGGAGGCTGCGTATGGTGCCTCAGGGAAGGTCTTTGTGTAGGCAGCATAGTGAACCTCTTCCCAGAAGGTCCTAGTAGTCAGAACCCATGAGTCTATTTCCTTACACAACCTGTGAGCTTTCTGTTAGTGTAACAAATACCAGAGATAAGTCTTAAAAAGAGTTTTTTGTTTTTTTAAAGACCTAAAAGGAGGCAGGGCAGTGCTGGAGAGGCAGAGCAGCAGTTCAGAACACTTGCTCTGTTCCCAGCAACCACGCACGCGGTGGCTCACAACCATCTGTTAACTCCAGTTCCAGGGCATCAGACATCTCCTGGTCTCCTGGAGGCACCAGATACAGTTCACGTGTGGTGCCCACACATACACGCAGGCAGAACACTCATAAACATAAAATAAAATTAATCTTCTTTAAAAACTGCAAGTAGAAAAGGGAAGAGAGACTTGAAGTATGAGAAGAGTCCATCCCACTGCTGCCGGCCCCGAAAAAGAGGAAGGAAATGGGGATTTCAGTCTTAAAACCCTAGGAACTGAATTCTGTCACTCACTCTAAGGAGCAAAGAAATGGGATTTCTCTGGGTGTCCAGGAGGGGAACCAAGCCCTGAACATTAGACCTTGATTTTAGCCCAGTTTGGGTCAGACTTCTGACAAACTCTAAGATAATATAATATGCCACATTATGTTATATATAAGTATATATGTATGCATGTACATAATATACCTGTGTTAAGTCACCACATTTTTGATGGTTTGGTCCTGCAGCAATAGAAAAGGAAAGTGTTAATCAGTTTCTTTATTCATGTTAACTAAATTTCCTTGATGCCTAGGCATAAACAGAACTGCGCAAAATCAACTCCTTCTGGTTCTCCTCTTCAGTGAAAAGAGATTCGAGCAGCCGGCAGGTGGTTGAGTGGCTGTGAACACTTTCCATGCAAGCACTGGACCCTCAGTTCAAATGCTCAGCACCTACATTAAAACAAAACAAAACAAAACAAAGTTTGGCATGGCGCCACTAGTGCTTATTACCGTAATGCTGCGGACAGAGACAGGAAATTCCCCAGGCTTGCTGGCCACCAACCTAGTTCCAGGTTAAGTATGCCATCCTGCCTCAAGTGAATAAGAGGAGAGTGATCGTGACAGTCTAAGACACCTGAGGCTCCTCTCTGCCTTTGGTCACAGGTGCTGCACCACATGTACACATGAACATATACCACACACCCCAGGGGCGTGGCGGACGGCAGTCAAAACCGCATGCCACCTTGTGCACTAGTAGGTAAATCCAGACTGTTTTCTGGGGTGGGACTCATAGCCCAGGGCCAGTGAACAGTTGCGGCCAAGTATGAATTCTAAGTGCAGGGTTTGTCAAGAACTTGACTGGCAAGTCATGGTCACAGAGAAACAACCTTCCAGTGGCTTGTTTTTCCTGGATGTCCCTGTGCAGGTGTGACTAAAAAATGAAAGGAGGAAGTAAAGAACATTTTCATGCCTACTGAAAATGAAAAAACAAAACAAAACAAAAAACCCTATGGATTTGTAAGCAACAACCACAACATTTGGCAGTTCATTTAGAATAAAAATGGTTCGCTGAACTAGAGGGTAGGTATTCTCATGTTGGTTTGTTCTCAACTGTGAGCACCGACTTTCTAAAATTGAATTCCCTATTCAATAAATGGAA
Source organism: Acomys russatus (assembly GCF_903995435.1). Classification (NCBI taxonomy): domain Eukaryota; kingdom Metazoa; phylum Chordata; class Mammalia; order Rodentia; family Muridae; genus Acomys; species Acomys russatus. Next base: position 22,949,886 of record NC_067156.1, on the reverse strand, counting down.
AATATAATTTAAATAACCGTGGCTTATATTTTCAGTAGAAAATGTTTAAACTCAGATAAATGAAAAGACAATTTTATTCAAATGTATTCAATAAAGCATGGTAATTTTTACTTTTAATTTTTTAAAATAAGAGTTCTGCTTATCACTCGTGGTATGTGTATGATTGATGGGGGTGTACAGGCCATAATATCTGGGTGGAGGTCAGAGGGCAACTTTATGGACTTGGCTCTCTCTTCCCACCATTATGAGGGCCCCAAGGATCCAGCTCTCGTTGTCAGGCCTGGTAGCGAGATCTTTACCATCTGAGCTGTCTTGCCAGCCCTACCTGGTCTTTTTGAGATAGCCTCACGTAGCCCAGGCTAGCCTCAAACTCATGCAGCCAAGGAGAATGACCTTAAACTCTGGTACCTCTCGCTTCTCCCTTCTGAATGCAGGGTTTGTAAGTGTGCCACCGTGCCCAGGTACATTTTATTTCTCTTAATACAGTTTTAAATTTTTTATGGGGTTGGAGAGATGGCTCAGTGACTAGGAGTGCTGACTGTTTTTCCAGAGGACCTGGGTTCAGTTCCCAGCACCCACATGGCAGCTCACAACTGTCTGCAACTCCGACTGATACCTTCACACAGACATATATGCAGGCAAAACACCAATGTACATAAAATAAAAAGAAATTATAAATTTTTAAAAATTTATTCTTTTACAGTTTCATATATGTAACATGTATGTATAACATATATATATTCTTTGAACAGAATCTCCCCCATTATCATCTCTTATCTCCCCCCCACCAACCCCTTCTTTTTCTCAAGTCCTCCTTTCACCTTCAAGTCTTTTTATTTTTGTTTTGTTTTGTTTTGTTTTGTTTTGTTTTTGAGACAGGGTTTCTCTTGTAGTCCTGGCTGTCCTAGACTAATTTTGTAGACCAGGCTGGCCTCGAACTCACAGCGATCCGCCTGCCTCTGCCTCCCGAGTGCTGAGATTAAAGGTGTGCGCCACCACCGCCCGGCTCACCTTCAAGTCTTTTTGTGTGTGCTTGTGACCCACTGGATAGCACAGTTTCCTATATTATGGTCCACTTTTCTATTTTGCTCCAGCCAGTCTAGCATGCTGTACCTCAGACGTTGCTTACTTTGCCCCCTTTTCTTTAGATGTGTGCCATTGTAAGGCTCCTCCAGCAGACGAGGACGATTGCAATACCAAGCATCTCTGTGGGCTGAGGGGTCTCCTGAGGCTGGTTGTCTCATGGATGCCGGGGTGGGGGTGGGGGTGGGAGGATGGACAATAAAGGACCTTACAGATCACAGCAAGTGAGTACTCAGTAAAGATTATCCAGCAGCCTGGCATGGTGGTGCATGCCTTTAATCCCAGCACTCTGGAGGCAGAGGCAGGTAGATCTCTGTGAGTTCAAGGCCAGCCTGGTCTACAAAGAGAGTTCCAGAACAGCAAAGGCTACACAGAAGAACTGTCTCAGCAAATTATGCTTTGCCTCTCCTGACACAGAACAAAATACTTTGACTCTTTCACTATGCAAAACCAACCAAACCATATCCCAGTTCCCCAGGAGAAACCTCTCTGCCTCGTGGAAGGTATAACAACACTTGACTCAACTGGTGTCGAGTCTACTTCCATCTTTGGAGCTACCATAGTCAACCTGCTCCTGCCTGGACTGACCCTTCTCCCTGGCTTTCTAGACAGCACTGTGGCCTGTGGTTCCTGGGCCTAACAGCGTGCGGCACCAGAACATACAGCACTAGACAAATAGAAGTCGGAGGCTGGTTTAAGGCCTAAGCCAGGGCTCTTATATTTTAGATCCTTTCTCATCTATGAAAGGTTTGTGATGAGTACATAAACTAAAGAAGAGTCCCGGGCTTCTCTGGTCCTACTGTAGTCATCTAAAGGAAAAAAATTAGGTAATGTTTCTCTCATTTGATTTTAGCCCCAAATGGGAACCAAATGTTCAAATACATAAGCCCAAACCGCCATATTACACACAGTAGCCATGTGTGTGCAATGGCATGTGGAGGAAGAGGTCAGTCAGTGTCTACTCTTTTTTTGTTTGTTTGTTTGGTTGTTTGGTTGGTTGGTTATTTTGAGACAGGGTTTTAAGGCGTGCACCACCATGCCCAGCCAATGTCTACTCTTGATATGCCATGACTTTCTCCGTTGTTTTCTGTTTTATTTTGAGGGTCTGTCTCTCACCGAACCTGGAACTCACCAGTTCAGTTACGCTGGCTGGCCATCAAGCTCCAGCAATCTACCTCCCCAGCGGTGGAATACAGATGCTGTCACGCATGGCTTCTTTCCCCCTCGTGCTTGCCTGGCTAGGCACTTTACTGACTGAGCCACCTGACCAGGGTGAGGCCATTCTTTAGAAAACAAAAAGTCACTGGAGGCTGAAGAACAGACACAGCACAATATGACTCACTTTTTTGTTTGTTTGTTTGTTTGCTTGCTTTGTTGTTGCTTTCAAATTTTCACTCTGAAAACGAGATTTGCTTTAAGATTTACTTTTAATTTTAAATCATGTGTGTCTGTGTGGTCATGTGAGTGCAGGTGTGCACACAGTCCAGAAGAAGGCCTGGGTCCCCTGGAGCTATAAGCTGCAGGCTAGGCACCGCAATCTCATCCTTTGCGAGAGCAGTAGGTGCTCCTAACCACTGAACCATTTTCTGCAGCTCCGCTTGGCTGGACTCAAACTCCCTTTGCAGCTGAGACTATCTATGAACTCCTGATCCCCCTACCTCATCTTCCAAGCGCTGGAATTACAGGCATACAACACCATGCCTCCTGGCTTTGACCCACACTTTGTTCCTTTGACGGCAACACTGAGAGTGAATTGTAGGTTAGTGGGTCTGTGTGCAATTATAATAATGCTGTTAACAGTATGGTTCAATTTCTTCAGTGATTAACTGAGTATTGGTGGGGGCAGCTGGGCAAGTTGATTTAAGACAAAGAAAATGGAGTAACAATATGAGAACTAAATCTGGAGGGCGTAGGACAAAGAAATGTGAGGTGCACGGGACCTCACATTCTCTACCGAGAAATGGAATTCTACCTTGCCACGAGAGGCCTTTTGAGTCTTATGCAACGAGGAAAGCTTGGCAGAAATGGGAGAAAGGGCCCTTTGAGGAGCGTTTTGAAGAAATACGGGTGAAAGACCACTGGAGCCTAGGGTCACGTGGAGGAAGAGCCTGGGACACCACCGCACGCTGGAGGAACTTAAAGAGAGGTCTTGGCTTGGCTTAAACGCCGGGCATCCTCATTTTCAGGGTAACTGTGCCATTAGGGAAGTGAAGACTACCACTGCCACAGCAGGGCTAGGAAACATTTGCCTTTCCTTAGACCTCAAGGCAACACTAGTCCACCAGGAAGCTTGCTGCCTTGCTTGAAAACAGTGTGCCCCAGAGGAGGGCGTTTGAGCTTTCTCCGGGGAAAATTTCAAAACTATGCTGAGTCCTGGCACGAGAGGGGAGCAGGCCTGCACCCAGACTTCCCTCAGGACTGTCATACATTTCCATTTTTAGGTTGAAAATGCCTTCGTAGGTTTGGCACAGCAGTGCCTCCTTCAAACAAGTCTTCTGCGTTGCAGACATCAGGGTCACCCGCCCCTTTCTGTCTTTTTGCACGAGTTGGATTTTAAGAAGTCAGGCGGACACCAGGCACGGCCAGCTGTTTACAGCGGGGGACCCCTAGCGCTGTGCGCCCGGTCGGGCGTGGCAGCTGCGGTGAGCGCAAGGCGGGGGCGCGCCCGGGAACCTCGTGCACGCGCCGCGGAGCCGCCCGCCCCGCCTCGGTCAGCTGGGTTCCGTGTCCAGCCCGCTGCGGAGCATCCCGGGCGGCGCGAACGGCCTAGCCATGTCCGCAGCCATGAGGGAGAGGTTCGACCGGTTCCTGCACGAGAAGAACTGCATGACCGACCTCCTGGCCAAGCTCGAGGCCAAGACCGGAGTGAACCGGAGCTTCATCGCGCTCGGTGGGCGGCGGGTCCCCGGGAGCGGCGCGGAGCACGGACGGAGGGGCGGGCGGGAGGCTCGTCGCACTCGCGGAGCCGGGCCTCGGAGCCGCAGGCTGCGGGACGCGCGGGCGCTGACGTGTCGCCTCTGCAGACCGCGAGTGTCGGAGGACCCACACAGCTTTTGGGCACGGTGTCTAGAATGGTGGGGTTCACCCCTGGGACCCGTGGGCAGCCGGGCCCCGCGTGGACAGTCCATACCCGCGCGTGGAAGCCGCGGCTAGCCGAACGGGCTTTGCCGGCAGCGGCCAGCTGGGAGGAAGGAGAGGCAGGGGACTGCCCGGTTTGCCCAGCCCAGGCAGCCCCTCCCCAGGGAGTTGAGGCAGGGGACTGCTCAGAATACCCAGTTTAGAAGAGCCCTGCCCAGGGAGAAGAGGCAGTGTCCCCAACCCAAAAGGGCAGGCCCGGCCGGCCGCCTGGTGTTTTGGTTTCTCTCCTGTATTCGAGGCAGGAGGAAACCGCCTAGGAAAGGCCTAACCTCATAGTGTGGGTGTGGGTGGGGATTGTCTCTTCAGAATGTCTGCCCTGCCACCTAACCCGCTTCTCCTTCGTCTCCAGGTGTCATCGGACTGGTGGCTTTGTATCTGGTGTTCGGTTATGGAGCCTCTCTCCTCTGCAACCTGATAGGTTTCGGATATCCAGCCTACATCTCGTAAGTGGCTGGTGTTGCTTTTCCCCTCCACAGCCCTCTCTCCCCATTCACGTCTTGTTTGGAGCTCTTAAGCCCTGGTTCCTGAGAAAGAACTCGAAGCACATTAAGGTTAATGTACCGACTGCTTTAGATTACACATTGGGAGCCTTAACTTGTTCTCTGATCTCCTGTCAGCTAGCCAAAGGTGTGTGTATGTGTGTATGCGTGTGTGTGTGTGTATATATATATATATATATATATATATATATTTTTTTTTTTTTTTTTTTTTTTGGTCAGATTATACTGACATGGCATGGAGTCAACCTTATCCAGGCAGCGCAAATTGCGGAGCTCAGTCCTGTTTCTGGACCTCAGCAGCTATTGGGAGTGAATTGCATCCCATTGATGACTGACGGTTATTTCCACCATATGTTTTTGTACATAGTAAAACCCAATTAGTTAGAACTTTCTTAGCCCAGAATTACATCCAGGGCAGGTGAAGACTTGATTTATTTATTTATTTGATCCCGGGTCTCACACTGTAGCTCTGACTGACCCGCAACTTATTTTGTAGCAAAACACCTTAGCCTTAGCTTTTCTAGTGTTACGATTACAGACACGAGTCACCAGCCTAGCTTAATTTTTTTTTTTTTTTTAATTTTAAAAAGGCTAATGATTGGGCCAGTGAGATGGCTCAGTGGTTTGATATTTGCCACTAAGTCTGACTCTCTGAGTTCAGTTCTTGGCCACCCACATGGTAGGTGAGAGAACAGACCCGACAGGTAGACTTCTGAACTCTAAATGCCTCCACCCCACTGGCTTCACTGCTTCCCACGACAGATGAGTAAAGGTAGTGACAAAAATTCAAGGTTTTGGGACTGGAGAGTGGTTAAGAGCACTGCCTGCTCTTCCAAAGGGCTCGGGTTCAATTCCCAGCACCCGCATGGCAGCTCACAACTGTCTTTGACTCTAAGACCTGACACCCTCACACAGCACACATAAATGAAACAAAATATATATTTTTTAAAAATTCAAGTTTTTTTTTTAAATTTTAAAAGTTTTAATTTTTTGTGCATGGGTGTTGTGCCTATGTCTGGGCACCATATGTGTGCCTGGGGCTGGAGAAGGCCAGAAGAGGGTGTTGGATCCGCTGGAACTGGAGTTAAATACAATTGTGAGTCAGTCAGCATGTGGATTCTGGGAATTAACCCTCGGTCCTCTGGAAGAGCAGCCAACCCTCTTAAGTGCTGAGCAATCTCTCTGGCCCCAAGGCCAAATACCAAGAGCAAATTTGGAAGCACCTTAATATATTTGTAATAGAGCCCCTTGGTCATATAAATTATTCATGTAATTACATTTTAAAATGTATCATATGATTGGGATCTATTTTATAACTTAACGTTTCTTTTTGAAGATATTTTGTAATGTATCCTTTCTCTGTTCAAATCAGAATTGTTCCTCTGAATTTTGTTTTATATTATAACAAAGTTGGTGGGTTTCGTCCGTTTGATTTCTGAAACTTCTTAATCGTAGTGATAAAAATAAAGGGTGAGAAACATTTCATTTGGAGGCCAAGACACAGGTAATATCATGTGACTGTCACTGGGCAGACTGGAATTTAACATATGCTGGAAGAGAGAAAATAGTTTGTTGCTGTTTCTTGTGTTCATTTTTGAGACTGTCTCAAGTAACCCAGGCTGGCCTCAAACTTGCTGTGTAGCCAAGAGGGGCCTTAAACTTCTGATCCCCCTGCCTCTGTCTCCTCATTGCTAGGCTTATAGGCAGTGTTACCCTGGCTAGTTTTGCAGATTTGATTTTAGAAGTTAGTTGTTCTGGCCAGTGGCTGGCTACTGATGTGCCAGCTAACCAACCCACCATCTGGGCTTTGTGATTGGACCAAGGATCACTAAGGCAGACTAGGAAAACTGGTTTGGCTTTCAGTGCACCTAAAGGGAGGGAGGGAGGGAGGAAGAGAGAGAGAAAGAGAGAGAGAGAGAGAGAGAGAGAGAGAGAGAGAGAGAGAGAGAGAGAGAGAGAGACCCTTTTAGTGATATGTAATGTTAATGCAGTAACAACCTTGATTCAAAGTAGCTAGCACATCCCTGTGTGTGGTAACAAAATTACCCTGTGGCGCACCCCTCTGCTTGGTTCTTCCTGTGTGTGTGTGTGTTGTGCTTGTAATTCTTTTAGAAGAGGAGACGTTCTGAAGTGTTTATTGGTGTGTGGTTTAGAATTGTTTCTCTTCCGCCATGTGGGCTCTGGGGACTGCACTGGGCTTACCAGGTTTGGCAGCAAGACTTTTGCCACATGGAGTCCTCCCCAAGAATACGGATTTTTAAAAACACTGTATCACATGATACACATAACACAGTGCTATTTGATATATAATTGTATAAGAAACATAACTCCTTTGTTGGCATGAAAACGGTCTATGTGAGCTGTAGAGAGTTGAGTGTGTTTCTTGTCTAGACAGATGGCTCAACATTATAAAGAGCACTTGCTCCTGTTAGGATCCGTGCTTGGTTCTCAGCACCCCGATGCAGCTCATAACTGCCTGTAACACCAGTTCCAGGGGATCAATTGCTCTCTTCTGACTGCCATAGGCACCAAATGGACATGGTGCACATCAATACGTACATGCAGGCAAAATAGTTAAACATACAAAATAAAATATTTTAAATTAATTTTACAAAATTGTTTCTAAGCTGGGTGTGGCTCCTCCCTTTCGTTCCAGCAGTTGGGAGGCAGAAACAGGTGGGTCAAGACCATCCTGGTCTACATAGTGAGCCACCCTGCCCTGGACAGAACATGTGCAAGTGTTTGTGTGTGACTAAAAGTGGGGACAGAGCTAGGCTGTGTTTTCCCTTGGCTAGAAATGATCTTAGGCTGGGCTAGTTTCAGGCATACTTGTTTTTCTTTTTTTTTCTTTTTTTGGTTTTTTGAGACAGGGTTTCTCTGTTTGTAGCTTTGACTGTCTTGGAACTTACTCTGTAGACCAGGCTGGCCTTGAACTTAGAGACCCACCTGCCTCTGCCTCCCAAGTGCTGGGATTAAGGGCATGTACCACCACCACCCTGCTCAGTCATCCATCCTTTTTCTTTCTTTCTTTCTTTCTTTCTTTCTTTTTCTTCCTTCCTTCCTTCTTTTCTTTTGTTCTTTTGGCTCAGTCAAAAGTGATTTTTTTTTTAAGTTGCCAATTTCAACCTTGTTATTTCTTTGTTTATTCATTGTCTACATAATCAACTGCATATCATTGGCTCTTTTTACTTACAAGATGTTAACTGTCTGTTGCTGGAAGTTCAAACAGTTAGGCTGGTTATTTCTAAGTAATAAAGGGAGGTGGATTTTCCAGGTGTTAGAATTTAGTCAAAGAATGACTGTGGTTTATTTTCTTTTCAGTTTGGGTACTCTGAGAAAGAGCGATATTTGTTCTACATTTTAATAAGAGTTAGAAAAACAGTAAAGGAAATTTAATGATTTGAGCAAAATCCAGGAAGTAATATTCAGTGAGTATATAGCCCCACTGGTGTTTGTTTGCGTGATGTTGCCACCTTTCTCTGGGTCCAGCTTTTTCGCCTTTAAAGTCAGCATAGGGTTTTGTGGCTTGTGTAACCACTGGAGTCATTTAAGAGGCTTAGAAATACTGAAGGCTGTCGGGGTCTTTCCCCCATAAGTTCTGATCTAAGTGGTCTGGGATATGGCGTGGCCTTCGGGGTTTCGAAGGCTTATCAGTCTTATATATATTTTTAAAAGGATTCTAATGTACAGAAAATGTTGAGAGCCTCTGGTATAGAGGGGCAACAATAAATACTACACAAAGGCCCTGTAAGTGTGAAGATTGCGCGAGAGGGAGGAAAATAGCCTTCTGTTCCCAAGAATAGTTAGAGACCTCCTCAGTGCTCTGCTCTGTGTAGGAGGTTCGAGAAAAAAAGTGGGATTTGTACACACAGTAGAAAACATACAGACCCCCCCCCAGTCAGTAATCATTTAAGAAGACAATATTAATTCAATCAAGTCTGTTCATTGTATGGCTGTTTTTATTGTGATTGTATAGTTTTTCAAAAGAAAGAGCATTCTTAACAATGGTGGTTTTTGAGTAGTCCTCAGGCCGTTGTTTCTAGGGGAGCAGGGGGATGGGGGCGACAGCTCAGTGGGTTAGAGTGTTTGCTGTGTGAGCAGGAGTGCCCAGCACCAACAGAAAAAGCTGGGTGTATGTGTATGTGCCTGTATCCCCAGCATTTCAGGGTTGAGATAGGAGATCTCAGGAGCTCACTGGCCATTTGGTCTAGCTGACACGGCAAGCTTCCTGTTCGTTCAGAGGCTTTGTCTGGAGGAAGTAGCAAGGAGGAAGACATTGGGAGGCCTTCCCTGGCCTCTGTATGGGACACACAGAGACACAAACCCACACACCCATGAGCGTACACCTCACACCCATATACACCACCACCAGGACTCTGCATGCCTCAGCCTGGTTGGGCTAGCAGGTGATTTGTGAGTGAGGACGTCTCTTCTGACTTCTGAAGGCTGAGGATTCCTAGACCACAAGCCACCAGCTGATTTGGTGATCTGGTAACTGTTACCTGCTTCGGAAATGACACCAGCCTGTGCTGTAGTCACACGGAGGAATTCAGACTGTAGTGGTTATCTCCAGTCGCTCAATTTTCTTGCTAGTCCCTTCTTTTCCCTAGATATTTAGTCTTCAAAAACTGAGATTCATCTGCTTAGCAACAGTCAGTGCCACCCGTACGCCACGTGCTGGTGTAGCCCTTTAGATGCGGCACCGAATAAGATGAGGCATCTCCTTTGGCATCAGCAGTCTGGCAGTGAGCAGGCAAGAAATGGGTAAAGTAGTGAGAAGAGCTGCAAACTCTCAAGAGCAAAACGTCAGGAAGCTGCGTGGTGGGGAAGAACGGGAGTGGCTCTTTGGATATTTATCTGCAGTGCTGTTTAAGACCTGTGGGATGAGCTAGAACTAGCCCAGCAGAAGAAGCCGAGTGGGCCATGGCCTGAGGCGGCGGCAGCCTGGCTCTGTGAGGGGAAGGCTGAGGGAGGCCCCTAAGGGGTTTAGGTCTGCGGAGGGCAAGGCTGACTGAATGGAATGCACCTTTCACTCCAGAGGGTTGCACGTTTTCTGATTGCACTAGAGAGGGGTGTAAGTAAGGGGGTCACATGATAGAACTTCCCAGATAAAATGCAAATGGCTGCTCAGACCTCAGGAAGGGATCGGTGATCTTACTGAAAGTCTGCTAGAATTTATTTCCTCCTTTCCCCTTTGTCCCATCATAGGAAGGAGCATACAGATTGCATCTAAGGGTCAGTATTGGGCCGAGAGGTTACAGGGGGTGGAAATGAAAATTGGGAAAGCTTATTTGGCCTCTTGCCTTTTTCCATTACTCACCCCCTTGAGAAATTCATGGGTGAGGCTCAGGTGCATTTGGCCCCAGGTCAGGACTCTCTGGATGCTGGAGTTCGGAAGCGGTGATGAGTGGGGAGGCAGTGCCTTCCCACAGGCCTCCTCCCCAATGGTCACTCTTTTCTTTTTTTCTTTTTCCTGTGTACATGTTTCTTTGAGCTCTTTAATCACCCTCTACGCTCCTAGGCATTTTGGCTGCCCTGTATAGGCAATCTGAAAGCTAAATCCAGCCTTTTTGTTACCAAGAACTATTGGCAGATTTGCCTTCATCTCCCTGATAAGAAAAGCCTGGATCATAGTAGAACCTGTTGTAAAGGGGACCCGCCTCTTCCCCCAGAGCCCAGGGGCCAGGATGTTTGCAAACCTGTGCCAACATCTCCACTGTCTAATTCGAAACATTTTTGTTACCTCCAATAGGAAATCAGTAACAGTTTCTCCCATTCCCCCCCCTTAAGCTCCGGGGAACCCTTAGCTAACACTGTCTGGGTGACTCTGCCTGAGCTTTTCCCACAGGTGGAATCATGCACTTTGGGCTTTGTGACTCTGTGCAGTCCTGCTTTTAATGGCAGCCCTGAGACCAGCAGAGAATGTGACTCTACCTTCCTACACAAAGCCTGTTGCCTGAGACTGATGGAGAGCGCTCCGCAGCATGGCCAGTGTGGTGCTAGTTCAGGCAGGGGCAGCACGAGTCCCGTCCCTGCTTCTTTGTACATGGAATCATGGTGCAAAGTCTAATGACTGGATTTTCTGTTTTTATTAATACCCTGCGGTGAGAAGAAGGCAGGGTTGTTGGTTTTCTGTCCTACTTAGAAAGCTTTTAGTTTAAAACTCCTGCACAGAAATCTCTGTCTTTCTCTCTTTTTATTTCAGATGTGCTTAGAAAAATCAGGCCGCCACCTCCCTGGAGTTGCCAGATTTTGGCCTTCGGGGTCAGACACATACCAAGTTCATTTAGTGCTAAGTGTGTTTTAGTTTTAGTTTTCTGTAGTGTAGGGGTTAAACACGGGGCTTCGCATGTCCTACTAAAGCACTTTACCACTGAGCTAATCCACAGCCCCTTCTGGTTTCCCATGGTCAGGCGTGGTGAACGCACACCTGTGATCCTAGCACGCAGAAAATGGAGGCGCAACAGCAGGAGTTCAGGGTTACGCTTAGCTGCACAGCAAGCGTGAGGCCAGCCTGAGACTCTGCATTGCCCCCAGGGCACCAAGGGAAAAAAGAAGGGAGTTGAAGAGGAAGAAATGATGATCCAGGGAGATCACGCACGCACGCACGCACACATGAGGAAGGAAGGGCAGGGGAGAAGGAGACGGTGATACAGAGGCCAGGCTTCATCCGGAGCCCTCAGTCACTACACAGGAGCGTGGCAGCACCTTAGGCCTGTAAGTGCTGACCTTGCAGACTAGAAACGTGTAGAGTTCATCACTGTGCCATCTGTAATGAAACCTCACATCCACCTCGGGGAATTGTTATTTTGTTTTCTTGACGTTCTCCAGCCAAGTTTAAACTTGAGGCATCGGTATAAAGATTTTTATTTTCTCTGGGCATGATGGCATATACCTTTCCTCTAGCACTGCGAAGGAAGAGGCAGATTAAGCTCTGAGAGCTGGAAGCCATCCTGACCCACATAGCAAAGTCTAGGGCAGCCAGGGGGAGACCTTTTCTTAAAAAAAAAAAAAAAAAAGGAGTTAATTTTTTTCTGAAAAGATTTATTTTTATTATTTTAAATTCTGTGTCTGTGTGTGGGGTATGTGGACTTGGTGTGGGTGCCTGAAGAGGCCGGAAGAGGTGTCAGACCACCTGAGCTGGCATTACTGGTAGTTGTGAGCCACCTTGAGGGTGTCACGAATTGAACTTTGGTACTCTGCAGCCATCTCTCCAGCCCCAAGAATTTAATTTTACATGGCTGCTGGCTGCATGTGCAGCATTTTATTTAGCTACATTACCTATATCTCTGCCTGAGGCCTCCACAGATAGAGCTCATTTAATGTTCAAAACAATCCTGTTAGGAAATGCTATGGAAATTCCCACTTTCACACACAGGGAGCAGAAGGAGCCGTCGCCTGATCCAGGCTGTGCAGTCAGTGGGTGGGAACTGGTATGTGAGCCCAAGGAGCCTGGTCCCTCGCCAGCCTGGATTTCAGTTAGATGCCTTCTGTGTGGCCTGGAGATTCGTGCAGTAACCTTACAAAGTGAAGAAAATCTGGTGTTAACTTTTTCTTTTGTTAAGTCAGTTCGGTGGACACATTAGCTTTGTGCAGAGTGCCCCTTCTCTCTCAGATGAGGTCCCTCCGTGCCCCATACACGTCCGTTTGGAGGCATTTGCTGTGCTTTGTGATCATGAGCTAGAGCTGCTATCGCTTCCTCTCGGTTTCCTGTCACGCAGCTTTAACTCAGCACAGTGCTGGGATGATGAGCTCAGGGCCTCGTGCCACGCATGCACTCCATTAGTGACAAGCACCCCAGCCCCTGGCTCACTAAGACCCGTCTCGGTAAGTAACTTGGGCTGCTCTGGCACTCACTTCCCCTGCCTCAGTTCTCCTGCCCTGGGATTTTTAGGCCTTTGCCATCACCCGTGGCGGAAGTTACACTTTATGATACCACACGTAACATAGATGGCATACTGATGAAGCCTTTGGTTTTATTGCGAATGGTCACCCTGGCAGGGTTTTCCTGCGGACTAACTGCACATAACGTGCTTGCCACTAAGTTGGCTCTTTAGGGAAAAAATTGAAGTGTAGGTGGAATATTATTGAGGAGGACAGGTGTGGTGGTTCCGCAGATAGAGAGGCGCCTGCCACCAAGCCTGGTGACCTGAGTTCAATCCCTGGGGCCCACGTGGTAGGAAGAGATTGCACATGATGTCACATGTGCCACAGCGTTAACAACATCCACCCCAACAAGCAAGCCAGCAACAAGAGTTTTAAAAATAAAGAGTAAAGGAACAAGGTAGTTTCTACACAGGCAAGAAACTTACTAAATACTGCCTGCCTGTCTTATTTGTGTTCTGTTGTTTGGTGTGTGGCATATAGTATAAATAGCAAATAAATAAATTACTTGCGTTGTATGACTCATTCTGTCATTAGCCTTTCTTGCTCTCTTGGTCACATCTCTTTTTTTGAGAACACATATACTCTTCACTGAAAGCAAAGCAACAAAAACCAAACAAACAAAATGCAATAACAACAACAACAACAACAGAAAGGAGACCTAGGCATGGTGGCTCACACCTTTAGTCCCAGCACTAGGGAGGCAGAGGCAGGCAGAGGCCAGCCTGATCGACATAGCTCGTTCCAAGCCAGTCAGGACAGGACTACATAGGGACCCTGTGACAAAATAAAGAAACCTGTGGCCACCCATAGTTTTTTACCTTGCTATTTTAGGAAGAAGGAAAACATTTTTTTTTCTTATTTGCATAGGAACAAAATAGTTCAAATGCTTTAAAATGTCTTTTAGAAAATTATTTATATTTTATGTATGTGAGGGTTTGCCTGTGCGTGAGTATGTATAACACTGTGTGTGCTTGATGCCCACAGAAACCAGAAGAGGGTGCCAGGTCCCCCAACACTGGGGTTACAGATTGTCTTGAGCCCCCATATAGGTGCTGGGAGTCGAACCTGGATCCTCTGCAGTAGCAGCCAGTGTTCTTAACCACTGAGCCACCTCTCCAGACCCCTGAAACGCCGCCTGATGTGAAAACAGCTGCTGTGTTAGGGATTCTCGAGTCTGCCAGAAACATGACAGACACTGTGATTGAGGCCTCTGAACTCAGGCATGTAAGCGCTGCCTTGACCGCCCTTGATGTTCGCTGCGATGGGTTGCTCGCCCCGCGCAGAGGCAGGTTCCCTGTGGTTACTCACCAGTTCTCCATCCTTACTTTGTTTGTTTGTTTTTGTTTAATAGATGTGCTTGTGAGTTTGTTAGTATAATTGCCTTGTTAAGATCTTTATGATGGGTGTGACTGACGTTAATAGCAAAGTCTGTGCTTTGAAGATAGACTCTGTCCCATTTTACCTGAGTTGTACGTAAGTGGCACATGGGTCATGTAATGCAGTATGTGTCTAGTGTTTCCTGTGTGAGACTTCAGAGGCCTGCTAATATGGGGTTGTTAATTACCAGGTGTGTTACTCCGGGGCAAAGAGCCCAACTTAAAAAAATTTGTATTTGGTGAAGGTGTGGTGGGGGTCAGAGGATATTTCTGTCGTCTGTTGTTTTTTTAAAGTATATTTTTATTCTTTTAAATTGTGCATGTGTGCACATGAGAGTGTGTGTGTAAGAGCAGGTGCTGAGGACTCTAGCAGTGTCGCAGCTGGAGTTACAAGCAGTTGTGAGTCACGTGCTGTCTGTGCTGGGAACTGAGTCAGGGTCCTCGGCGAGAGCAGCCAGAGCTCTTAGTCACCGAGCCGGCTGTCCAGCCCCCGTCCTCAAACTTTGTTTTGTGGCAGTTTTTCTTGCTTCAGACAGGTGCTGTGTGTGAGTGGCCACCTCGTTATTTGTGGTAGGTGTGCCGGGGCTGCAACCACAGGCGTGAGCACCCTACTTCACATGACAAAGGGACGGGACTCAAGTTGTCAGGCTTCACCAGCTGAGCCATCTGGCCCGACCCTGGCTAATGTTTATAAAAGTCAGCGTCCTTATGTGTGGAGAGTCACAGAAGCAGCGTTCTGTAAGGGCTGAGTGAAGGGTTGTTCTTTTTATACCACACAAAGGAAAACCTGAGCTAGTCATACTTGGAGTTTCCTGCCTTTACCTCATGGAACTTTCATCTATTTAAGAATTATAAGTATTCCCAAGTACTTTTTTCTTTCATTAATTTTCCCCTTACTCATTTTTATTTCCTGTTAGTTTTTCCTGTGCTTAACCCTCCTGCTAAAAACGTCATTATTCAGAGATGAGAAGAACTGTGTCGTTTAGTCTTCACCGTTGTGAGTTTGTGTGTCTTGTATTTTTGTTGTTTGTTTGTTTTTGATTTCCCTGCTTTGGTTCAGTGCAACCGGTTGTTCCTAAGCAGAGTGTAACTCACAGAGACTGACAAGGTTTGAATTTTAAACCCACTTTGTTTTTCTGTTTTGCCGGTGGGAGCCTGGAATCCGGTCATTTATTTGCTTCTGGTAAAGTCTTATTTTTGACTGGACACAGACTCAGGTGTGGGAGCTCTGCGAGGGCAGCCTGCATCGTTTGGCGATCTGTCCCTGGTGTTCTTCTTTGGTTTCCTTCATTCTCTTGGCCGAAAGAAAGTTGAGCGTGTTCTGCAGCTGCCTCCCTCTTTTCCTCGGCGCACTGTTTCTTCAGAGCAGCTCATCCACGGATGCTGACTCTTCGGTGCTCTGGTCCTGGGCTTACCCATATTGTCAGGCATTATCTTCTTTAGAGAGATTGAAAGTTTGCAGGTCCTGCTAGCTCTTTGGGGCCCCAACCACCGAAGCACGGCTATCTGTCAGTCCAGGAATACCCCCCATCCTACCTCTCTCTTTTGCTACAACCACGTTGAGAACACTCCGATTGGCACCTGCGATGTACCCTTGAACAGACTTGGGCTTCCTCTCTCCAGTTCTCCTTGGCCTGTTAAGGAGAATGCCCTGACTCCAGCAGGCGCATCTGCCAACAGCAGCCCAGGATGCTTGTCTGTCATGCCCGTCACTGATTGGGACCACGTATCACTTCCACTCTTCGCCACGAGCATCCGCAGCTTCTCCGTTGCCATGGCTTCTCATGGGAAGCATGGTTTGCAGCCCGTAGGAAGGAGACTCAGCTTCACTCGGTGCAGACTACCATGTAGGAAGCATAACAACAAAGAATGTGAATCCATTATTTTTTTTTTTAACTTAGTTCTTATTTCCATTGAGACTTGTTTTCCTTTCTGTGGTAGACCTCTCTCCTACACGCACACGTGCGGGCTAATTAGGAAGAGCTTTGTCTTTGTGTTGGTTGTCACTACATAGTCTAGACTGGCTTGAATTCAAGATCTCTTCAGCCCAGTCTCCTCAGTGCTGCATGCCTGAAACACCACACTAGCTCTGAACCTTTTCTAAAAGTTTGGCTGTAGATCGCTAAGAGTCATTTAGGGCCTTGGCCTGGTGTCAAGAGCACTTAGATGCACCCGGGCTGTAACTGATACTCTGTGGGCGTGTGGGGGCCACCCAGTTCACATTATCCACACCAATACACATTTAATGGAGGGGGAAAAACCAAAGAAACTGGAAATCTTATTTGCTTTATTTATTTCTACAATATTCTAAGAAAATTTATGTCAAAGGAAGGAAAATGAAGTTAGGAAATTGACTGTTGATAAATACTTCTCAAGTATATTATTTGGCAGATAGGACAAAGAAACAGACAGCACTAAAGTACATGAGTTTTTAGACTCATCTTCTGTTGTGTTGACTTTTCATTGTGTACAATGATACACATTCCATCGGTAGAACACACTTGGTCATACATACTCTGCTGAATATAGGGAGCTGACAAATCTCAATTTAATGACATGAGAGAATGTTGAGGCACACATTGGGCAAGGAGAACCTTTAAGTGTGAAAGAATTTACGAATTGGTAGAAGTGTTTAATTAGGACACATGGGGGAGATTTAGGGAGTAGAGGCGCATTCTCCAAGCCCAATGACCTGAATTCAGTCCCCAGGACCAAAGTGAGAGGAGAGAGCCGACTTCTCCAAATTGTCCTATGACTTTCACATGTATGTTATGGCATGTGTGTGTATGTGCACACACACACGCACTAAATTTAAAAATTAAAGTGCAAAATTGATAGCTATATTTAAGTAAGAGACTGTAATGTCTGTCCCAAGGAAACTGAATTAGAAGGGGTAGGTGAGGGGGCTGGAGAGATGGCTCAGAGGTTAAGAGCACTGACTGCTCTTCCTGAGGTTCTGAGTTCAATTCCCAGCAACCACATGGTGGCTCACAACCATCTACAATGTGATCTGATGCCCCCTTCTGGCCTGTAGATATACATCCAGGCAGAGCACTGTATAATAAATAAATAAATAAATAAATAAATAAATAAGATTTAAAAAAAAAGTGGTAGGTGAGGAAAGTTTCCTTCCCATAACTTCTTTTCCTGTTTGCTAGTTTGTGAATGATGTAAATACCATATTTTTCGCACTATAAGATGCACCCAGTTTTTAGAGCAGTAAAACAAGAAAAACAGTAAAAACAGCAATCAGACCATAAGGTGCACCCTAATCCCCCTCATACACTTTTGAGGGGAAAAAGTGCATCTTATGATCTGGAAAATACAATAGTAGCATATTTGTGATCCAAGATACTGGGTGAAAGTCGAGTAGTGTTAATTCATATATTATTTATTTTATTTTTTAATTGCTTAAATGTCTGCTTTTGTGGTACTGAGAATTGAAGCAGGGCCTGTGTGTGCAAGTGTGATAACCACTAACCTACACCCCTGGCTCTTGCTAATACTTCCAAGTGCCATTGTGCTACTCTCAAGAGAGACTCTGTCCAGAAGAGTAGAACTCCTCACGGAGGAAATGAATAGGCTGAACAGTATCTATTGTGCTCACTGAGAACAAAATGGCTCTGTGTTGAGAGCGCCCGGGAGGCGGGTGCAGGCCTTCCTCCTCATTGCTTCCATTGGTGTTTGTGGCTGTGGGGTTGAAGGCAGAGCCTTGCACATGCTAGGCAAAGGCTGCACCCCCGAGCAACATCTGCTCTGGAAGCTGGAAGGGACGAGGAAGAGGCAGGTTTTAGTTGTAAACGCTCTAGTCCTTAAACTGCCAGGCGTGTTTCCCTCCCTCACTGGTCACAGCTGGAAGTCACTGGAATTACCACAGTGGGCTGAGCCCCTGCTTCTTCTCCTGGACCTGGCTGCCCCTATTGAAGGCACCCCTGCTGGTCAGTCTACACAGACCCTGCTGTGAGCGTGTAAAGGAGGTGTGGTTGCCAGGTAGGAAAGAGCAGGGTCTGTGCTGCCTGTGGAGTGAGTCTCTTCTGGGCAGCGAGGGGCCCTGAGCTCTGTTAGAACTTCTGATGTGGCAGTCGATTGCTGGGCATGTTTAATGGTGGCGGTGACCACCATTCCACAGACTTGGCTCCCTCATGCCAGTTAGAGATGTGGCTGCAGTGTATATAACCCTGGATGCTATTAGCTCATATGTAGTGTGCAGGTAGGAAAGGATGTTCTCTCCCTTCATCAAGATAGCAAAAATGAAAAAAAAAAAAAAAAAAAAAAAAAAGACAGCAAAAATGAAGCCAGTTGTGACAGCACACATCCACGCTCACAGTACCTAAGAGATGGGGCTTGGCAGGAGGGTTTGTTCAGAGAGAGCCTTGGTTGCACATCCCATTCGAGGACAGCCTGGGTTAAATGATGCCCCATCTTTTTTTTTAATTAATTAATTATTTATTTATTATTATTTTGGTTTTTTAAAACAGGACTTCTCTGTGTAGCCTTGGCTGTCCTAGACTTGCTTTGTAGACCAGGCTGGCCTTGAACTCACAGCGATTCGCCTGCCTCTGCTCCCCGAGCGCTGGGATTAAAGGCGTGCACCACCACACCTGGCATGGGAGACCCCATCTTAAATAAAAAAGTTTCTGGGACAGTGGTGGTGCCTTTAATCCCAGCAGGAGGTTCTCTCAGTTCAAGGCCAGCCTGGTCTACACAGAAAATTTCAGGACAGCCTGGGCTATACAGAGAAACCCTGTCTCAAACAAACAAACAAACAAACAAACAAACAACTCCCACCCCCAAACCCCAAACAAAACCAGCATAATGGTAATACAGGAATTAAAATTATGACATAATAAAATGTCTAGTTTTAAGCAGGGTTTTCTTTTTAAAATAGCCTGTTTCTGAGAGTGATTGTAGATCCACAGTTGAGGGGACCAGGAGTTCCCATATGCGCCTGCCCCCTCCACAGAGCCGGGTCTCCTGTCAGCATCCCGGCCAGAGAGAGGAGCATGTCACAGCTGAGTGCAGAGGGAACACATCTTTATCCCCAGACTCCTGAGCATGGCACTGCTGATCAGGGAGTGTTTCCTGCTCTTTCATGACATATAGTCTGGGAGAGAGAAGACCGGATCTTCCCGGCTTTGGTTTTCTCCATGGGTGTGTGATGTGTGATGCTATCTTTTCAACATCCCCAGTTTTTGGCTTGGTTTCAACAAACACACAGAGCTGCAGAAGTGTGAACAAGTGGGTAAGCCAACAAGGATGGAGTTGGCCAGCGCCATTGTTGCTCCCAGTGGGCTGGGAGAGACTCACTAGTGCCTGTGTGGGTATCAGTGCCAGTTCAGTACCAAAGAAAATAATTTTTCCCAACCTTTCCAAGGTTGGCCCAAAGAGTGTTTCACTAGTATACAAAAATTCACTAACCTGCAAATAGGACTTTGGGGAGTTCAGTTGACTCTTGCCTCTTGCAGCACGTAGGATTTGGGGTAAGATTAAGGTGGCACATGCTTTTAGTCCCAGCACTCAGGAGGCAGAGGCAGGTGGATTGCTATGAGTTCAAGGCCAGCCTGGTCTACAAAGTGAGTCCAGGACAGCCAAGGCTAACATGGACAGACCCTGTCTCAAAAACAAAGACAAAAACAAACAAACAAAAAACACCCAACAACAAAAAACCCATCTGCAATTCTCTATTCTCCTGTAAGTTCACTCCTTATGAGTGATAATACAAATTACCATACTAGGGGTCTGGAGAGGTGGCTCAGCAGTTAAGAGCACTGGCTGCTCTTCCAGAGGTCCTGAGTTCAATTCCCGGTACCCACATGGTGGCTCATAACCAATCTGTAATGGAATCTGATTTCCTTTTCTCCTGTGCATGAAAATAGCCCTCATATACATAAAATAAATAAATAAATAAATGACCATACTAACTTGGGAGGCAAAGGTAGGCGGATCGCTGTGAGTGCAAGGCCAGCCTGGTCTACAAAAGGGAGTCCAGGACAGTCAAGGCTACACAATGGAAACCCTGTCTTGAAAAACCAAAATAACCTAAAAAAAAAATTACCATGCTATAATAATTACCTACTATGGATATATTTATTCTGTGCTATTCAGTGTTTATAAATACATTATATATACTAACTACTGTCATCGTCATAGCAGCACAGTAAGATTTATCATGTCACTTGGTAGATAAGCAAGCTAAAGCCCAGGGAGAGTGAATATCTCTCCACCTGGGTTAGTATGAGTGTGTGGGGGAGGGGCAGGGTGGTGAAGAGGCGCACCGCCCTGACTTGGAGTCGTTAGTTTTTAGTAGTTTATTTTGGTTAAGTAGAAAGTTCAGCTGAGTTAATTTCATCTGATGGGCTATATACACACTCTCTTCTCTGTGTCCCTATGTGTCTACGTCAGAGGCCTTTCACTCCCTAAAGCACAGGCCGTGTCACTGTTAGAGAAGACTGTTTATAAGGAAGTCTATTAGCTATTCCCTCAAGAGAGAAGGGAAGCGAGTATGCTCACTTTAGTGTTTGTTTCTAACAAAGCCCCAGAGAGGACTAGCCTCAGAGGTAGCAGTGGTTATAGCCTGGAGCTCCGTGTCTCCCAAATAGAACTTTTTCTGTGCCCTTCATTATTAAAAAGCACCATGCCAAGCCGGGCATGGTGGCGCATGCCTTCAACCCCAGCACTCAGGAGGCAGAGGCAGGCAGAGCTCTGGGTTTGAGGCCAGCCTGGTCTACAGAGTGAGTTCTAGGACAGCGAGGGCTATACAGAGAAACCCTGTCTCCGAACACCTTCCCCTAAAAAACCCACTATGCTCATTACATAGAACTTAAAGAAGTAAAATTCTGTTACCCCAGTGCTCAGGACTGGTTTTATACTCCCTGAAGTCTTTCCGGATACCTGTCTTGTGCTGTCAGCACACGCAAACTCATCTTTTGTTTGTTTGTTCCGTTTTAACACACACTTAGAATATGTCTTGATACTCAGCAATGGATCTGGGATGTCTTTATTGTTATCTTTTATAAAGGCTTCAGAATATTTCAAAGGTCTTTTAATAGCCATTCCCACATTTAAAATGTGTTAAGTGTGGAGCTTCTAGAATCTTTTAATTTAATGAAGTAGAATTCATTTTGATGCCACTCTGGCCTCTTGGGCCTTCATTTTCACACACATGTGCAGGCATGCACACATATTAGCATGGCCAGATGTGCGAGCGCATGCTTACCATCCCAACACTTGGGAGGTGGAGCAGGAGGATGAGCGGCTGATAGGGAAAGAAAAAAAGAAAGAAAGAAAGAAAGAAAGAATTTCAACTAGTCTATCGCCGAGATGCCTCCAACTCAACATTTTGTGGTTCCTTATTTTGCCCTATGAATTTGTAGGATTGCTGGATCCCCCAGAGCTTGGAACCATCTTTTCCACCTTAGCCTTGTCTGTCACTCACCCAGCCCATCGGCTCTAGGGTAGTGCGGCTCCATTCCTAGAACATGGTCAGTGGCTCGGGGCAGAGAGGAAGGAGGCCACGGTGCTGAGCATCAGTGCTCAGGCCTGCAGAGAGCGATGAGCTTAAAGACCATGCTGTGTCCATGTTCAGAGAGGCTGTGAGCATTTACCCCAGGAGTTCAGAGCTCAGATCAGTGTCTGCCACTTACGGTGAAGCCAGGCCTGTGCAGAGCGCAAGCCACCGGCAATGCCAGGATCACTCCAGAATGTCTCTGCGGTACCTTCCAAAACTCAGATTGCAACTCTCCTATTGTACTTACATTAATTAGGACATATTAAACACCCACGTTGTACCAGTCATTTTGGTAGGTGCTCTTCAGTCTGGTGGCGAATGTTTCTAATTAAGAAAACAACATGCTACAGTGAAGTAAACACGGGCTTTGGAGGTGGTCCTAGGTATAAACCCATCTCTGCTACTTGTAGCACAACTGTTTCTCTTCTGGGCTACAGCTTCTTCTTCTGAAAACAAAACAAAACAAAAAAACAAAACAAAACAAAACAAAACACCACTACCACCACCAAACCCCACAAACCCGACAAACCCCACGGGCTATTATGAAGGTCTTTTTTTTTCTTTCTTTTTTTTTAGTTTTGTCAGAGTCTCATTCTGGCTGGCCTGGAATTCACAGAGCTCCTCCAGCCTCTGCCTCCTGGGATCTGGGGTTAAAGTGCTCCACAGTCCGCACATTTGCGGTGCTGGAGACCAGGCTGTGAAGGGTAATAGGTCTCACTAATGGACGACGCGTTTTCTTTTGCCTTTCAGAATGAAAGCCATTGAGAGTCCCAACAAAGATGATGACACCCAGTGGCTGACGTACTGGGTGGTGTACGGCGTGTTCAGCATTGCCGAGTTCTTTTCCGATCTCTTCCTGTCCTGGTTCCCCTTCTACTACATGCTGAAGGTACAGTGGCTTCTACACAGCCTTTCCCTTCACGGTGCCCTCTGCCTCAGACTCCGGCTTGGATGTTGACACCAGTGGTTCCTGTCTCAGGTTACAGCCAAGAAGGCAGCATTCCTGCCTCACTTCCTCCTTTAAGGCCTTGGAAGAGCCAGGGCAGCTTGTGTCAAAGGCGTTTAATAATGTCAGGGAATGGAAGAGCTGTGACTGGACACAGAGGTGGCGGGCGGGGGTGAGGGGGTAGGGGGGTGGGCGACTGCCGTTAATCTCCATGCCGTTATGTGGGGGTAAGAAAACGGTGTGTTTTCAGCATTCACTGTTCCGAAGAGGAATCATTTTGGAGAGAAAAGCCACATAATACCCATAATAGATTTGGAGAAAGGAAATATCTGGTTGGTTGGAAACGTCATCTTGGTAACTTTGGCAGATGTGGTAGTCAGAGCTCAGCCCCCCTAAACCCTGTTTTGGCATAGGACTAGCCAAAGCTGCCGACATCTGGGGAAAAGGACAGGAAACTAAAATTGCTTTACAGCTGGATCTCTGTGGGCTTCTGGCTTGCCCCAGAGGGGAGTGAGCAGGAGAAAGCTGTCCATTTCAGGGGCATGGTGGCTCTTTCTCACTGAACAGGGACACTGTCCTCAGACAATCACTCAGGTGTCTCCCTGAGAAGAGGCCAGTGGCTGTGACACAACCACAGCCTCTGCTTCTCAGACTACAGACTTCGCAGGCAAGATAGGGTGGTGTGTCCCCCACGAAGGGCTCTGGGGTACCCCCTTTCCTTCTTGTTAGTAGTTACTTTAATACCAAGTGCATATGATGTAGTTTAAAGACTCAGGTCACTCTGAGGGATTTGCGGCGGGGGGGGGGGGGGGCGGGGGGAAGCCATTTTATGCTTTCCTTAAAAATAACCATTGTTGGCTGCGCTTGGTGGCGCACGCCTTTAATCCCAGCACTCAGGAGGCAGAGGCAGGTGGATCGCTGTGAGTTCGAGGCTAGCCTGGTCTACAAAGTGAGTCCAGGACAGCCAAGGCTACACAGAGAAAACCTGTCTTGAAAAACAAAAACAAACAAAACAAAATAACCATTGTTAGCCAGCCATGATGGCGCACGCCTTTAATCCCAACACTCAGGAGGCAGAGGCAGGCTAATCTCTGTGAGTTTGAGGCCAGCCTGTCTACAAATGGAGTCCAGGACAGCTAGGGCTACACACAGGGAAGTCTTGTCTCAAAATACAAACCAACAACAACAAAAACCCAAACCATTGTTGGGGCTGGAGAGATGGCTCAGTGGTTGAGAGCGCTTGCTGCCATTGAAAAGGATCCAGGTTCGATTCCCAGCACCCGAATGGCCATTGTCTGTAACTGTCTGTAACTGCAGTTTCAGGGAATCTGTTGCCTTCTGACCTCCTTGGGCACCAGGCACACATAAGCTGAACACTCAGATACATAAAATAAGAATGAATCTTTAAAAAAACAAAAATGTTCATTTTCACTTCATTTATGGCAATTTAGTTTAGTCATTTATGTCTATGTCATAAATAATGCTTGCCTTAGTTGCTTCTTTTTTTTTTTTTTGAGACAGGGTCTCTCTTTGTAAGCCTTGCCTGTCCTGGACTCACTTTGTAGAGCAGGCTGGCTTCAAATTCACAGCAGTCCCCTGCCTCTGCCTCTCAAGTGCTGGGATTAAATGCATGTGCCACCATACCTGGCTCTTTTTTCTATTTTGTGCACTATTTTGAAAGACAATTTGGCTCTCTCCTTCCCACATCCTACCTGGTACTTCCAGCCTTTCCATGTCCTCATCATCCCCACTTACAAAATTATGACTTTGAAGGTGCTGTTCCGACTTAGCATACAGTTGTCATGCATACAGCACACCAGGGTTTCTTTTTAAACACCTGGTAATTGTTACTTATATAACTTATGACTCATTTACAGTTATTTGCACTTTAATTTCTATACATTTGTATACTTAAATGTTTTTTGATCTAAGGAAGATTGGGTGCAGGAGATTAGATAATCGCATGCTGTCTCATTCTTTAGTTTCTTTCTTCCTGTTTTTTTTTCCCCTTGAGTTGGGAGTTGAACCATGTGCAAGTGCCTGGCCATGGATCTGCTTTAGTAGCTCCTTTATCTTGCTTTTTAATTCTGAGCTATCCTAGATGTAGTTTCTTTTGCTATTTGATTAGCCTTTATTTTAAAAGATCCGTCCACACGTTCCTCTTTCCTTTAAGTCTGACTGTCGAGTTCTTACACTTGCTCATAGTTAAAACCATTCTGCAGTAATGCTGTGTGCTGTGATTTTTATTTCAACCATCATAATTTTCAAGCTTATTTTTGATAGGCTCTTATTTCAGTTTTATTTTACGTGTGTGTGTGTGTGTGTGTGTGTGTGTGTGTGTACATGCACGGGAGTACACACACAGAAAGTCAGGACACTCCTAGGAGTTGGTTCTCCTTGTATTATGGTTTCCAGCAATCAGTTGAGCTCTGGCTGCTAGGTTCGCACAGCCATCGCCCTTCTGTGAGCGTGTGGAAACAATCTGTTGTGAAATTCTGCGTGATTCAGTTGTGGGTTTGCTCCTGACAGAGTCTGTAGCTGATTATGTTGTTTTTCTTTAGAAACAGTGGCTCATCAAGTATCTCATTATTTTGGTCTGCAGACCAACTTTCTTCCAAGGGATTCATAAACTCTGTCAGGCTGGGAAATAAATGACACACCCTTTTATGTCCTAGGTCGTTTTAAACTGTGGACTTGGCCCAATCTAGAGTGACCAGAGATGTGGGTTTCATTTGAAGGATCAATTCTCAGAACAGATTGGCTTGTGAGCATATCTTTGAGAGGTTATCTTTTGTTGTTTTTTGTTTGTTTGTTTGTTTGTTTTGGTGTAACAGCCTTGGCTGTCCTGAAACCATCTTTGTAGACCAGGCTGGCCTCGAACTCACAGTGATCCACTTGCCTCTGCCTCCCGAGTGCTGGGATTAAAGGTGTGCACCACCACTACCTGGTTTAAACAATTGATTGATTTTATTTTATTTAGTTTTGAACAGTTGATTTTAAATTTAGCCTGTTATCTCTCTATGGCTATATTGCAAAGGCTTTTCAAGATCTAGATTTATTTATTTATTTCCCCTTTTCCTTAATTCTACAAGTTTACATAAGGCTATTTTATACAGGTACATATTGTAATTTGAGCATATCCCTTGCTTTCCAGGCAGCTTTTCTTCTACTTTCCATCATCAGAACACAAATGATATTGTGTATCTAACACTTAGGTATTTGACTACTGTAGCCTTAGTAGGAAAAGTCGATACATAAAGTCAGTCTTGCCAGTGGTGGTGCACACCTTTAATCCCATTCAGGAGGCAGAAGCAGGCAGATCTCTGTGAGTTGAGACCACGCTGGTCTACAGACAGAGTTCCAGGACAGCCAGGGCTACACACAGAAATCCTGACTCGAAAAACCAACCAACCAAACAAAAAAATGTGTCTGTGTCCGTGTGTGTGTGTGTGTGTGTGTGTGTGTGTGTGTCTGTCTCTGTCTCTGTGTATGTGTGTGTCTGTCTCTTCCCCTCCCCTTCCCCCTTCCCCTCTCCTCTGTCTACCCCCTCCCCCTCTCCCCACCCTCTTCCCCCTCCCTCTCCTCCTCTCTCTTCCTCTCCCCTTCTCCCAGTCTGTCTGTCTGTCTCCCCCCCCCCTTTCTCTCTGTGTGTATGTGTGTGTGTGTGCGCGCGCGCGCGCGTGTGCGTGTGTGTTGTCAGGGCTTGACCATTTTAGGCAAGCCCTGTATCACCGAGCTACATCTCCAGCCCTTGAAGTACATTTTCTCTGGCATTAGCGTTAAGTTCTGGCCAGGCTAGTTCCTGACTGCCCGATGTATCCCCACTCTTGACTGGTGATCGCACTGGAGCACAGACAGTTGTCTGGCTTGTTGTCATTTGTGGGTTCATTGTGTCTGTGCTGATGTCACAGCAGTGAGTTAATGAGTATGTGCCTGTTGTCTGAATTGTCAATAGGAGTGGGCTTGTGTGGTTGGTTGTCTCTGGGAGAGTTACCAGCTGGCACTTGGAAAAGCTAGATGCAAAAGGTGGTCACATCTGTGTGAAAGGTAGTTCTATAGATTGAGGTGGAGTTTTGGAAGCTGATAGATGGGTATTGCCTGGAGAGTTGAACAGTAATTAACCTCATTTTAATATGAGAACTGGAAAATGCTGCGGATATAGAGAGAAGTAATTGTTTTTCTGTCCCAAGACAGTAGCTGGAGGGTAACAGGACATACAGAGTGGATAGTAGGCTGTATAGTCACATTGAGGACAGAACGGGGCGGGGGGGGGGGAGGGACACTTAACTCTGGTATCAGCTGTTAGCCATGCCTTCAGTCATCCAGAAAAGAGAGTCAGCCTGGCTGGGTTTCTCAAAGTTGGTGGCTCTGTAGGTGGATGGCATTGAGGGGTCCACCAATAGTGAAGACTTTGGATGATACGGCTGTCCTGATATTAGCTGGTAAAAGATGTCATGGGGCTGGAGGGATGGCTCAGCAGCTAAGAGCCATAGCTGCTCTTGCAGAGGACCCAGGTTCGATTCCCAACACCCACATGGTGGCCCACAGCCATCCATAATTCCAGTTCCAGAAGGATCTAATGTCCTTTCCTGACCTCCGTGAACACTGCATGCACATATGGGGCAGTGCATGTTCACAGGCAAAGCATTTGTGCACATAAAGTAAATAAATATAACCCCCCCCAAATTCCCAAAACCTTACAGAACAGAAAAAGGACTTAGACATGATGACATGCCTAAACTCATGAAACAGACAGACTCCTTTTGATTTTTAATTTGATGAGTCATTTACATTTCACCTTGAGGCCTTTTCTGGAAGTGAACATCTGTTTCTCTGTGAATAATTTGCTTCTGAAAAGGAGACCTTCTATGTAAAAATACTAGCCAGAAACACACCCCTCTCTGTTCTTTTAAATTTTTGGTATTTTGCCCATGCTGGTCTCTAAGCCTGTTTAGTGTTCCTCGGCTTGCTGCTGAGTGCTGGGCTGATAAGTACAGCTATACTTGGCTATATCTTAATTTACTTGTGTGTAGGGGGTGTGTGCTTCCTTGCATGTGTTCATAGTCCAGCATTTGACATGGGGCTGGGGGTCCAGACCCACAGCCTCATGCCTGTGCAGCAAGCTCTCCACCAGCACCTTATTCATTATTTTTTGTTAGTAGGTTCTTATTTTAAGAAAAGGGATTTCAGGCAGACAGGATGGTGTAGTGGGGAACAGTGATTGCTGTGCAGGTCTGCCAGCCTGAACTTGACCCCACAACCCACAGTGGAGGGAGAGAACTGATGCCTAAGCGTTAGCCTCTGACCTTGACGTGTGCACCTGCACTCACACTTGCACCGTATTTCAAGTCACACACAACAGACACGCAGAAAAAAACTTAAAACACAATAGGTTTCATTACGTCATATTTATATTCCCTGTAGTTTCCTGTCTTTCTCCCCGTCTCCCATTATTATTTGTTTTATTTATCTATTTATCTGTTTTAGACACGGTTTCACATATCCCAGGTTGGCCTCAGTTTCCCTGTGTTGCTGAAGATGACCTTGAACGTCTTGCACAGAGTGCTGGAATTATGGGGGTGGTACCACCATGCCCAAGTTTTGTGGTACTGTGCGAGGCCATCACTGTAACAACTGAGCTATGGTACCCAGCCTCTCCTTCTTCTTCCTTCTCTTTCTTTTGAAACCCCATCTCTTTGTCTAGCTCAGGCAGGATTTTTTGTTTTTTAATCTCGAGAAGCCTCCCACTAGCCTGCAGCAAATACTGGGCACGCCGGCGGAGCTGTCAGTAACAACAGCTATCTATGCCCTGAGTGGTGGAGGGCATGAGTGTAGTCCCGATGCCCAAGGCTCCTTCTCACCAGCCTTCTCTTCCCGCAGTGTGGCTTCCTGTTGTGGTGCATGGCCCCCAGCCCGTCTAACGGGGCTGAGCTGCTCTACAGACGCATCATTCGTCCTGTCTTCCTGAAGCACGAGTCCCAGGTAGACAGCGTGGTGAAGGACGTGAAAGACAAAGCCAAAGAGACTGCAGACGCCATCACTAAAGAAGGTAAGGGCTAGGGACCACGTGGTGCGCCATGTGCAGGGGATGTGATGTCCTAGGCTCCAGTCGCCGGCTTATCGGCCACCTCGGCCTCCCCGACCATTTCCACTGCTGTTTCCGCAGTGACAGATTCAGCGCAGCCTTCAAGTCACCATGTTAGAAAGGCGCGACTTCCCCACTGCAGGCGCGGAGTTTAGAGTACCGTTTCCGCTTCAGTTCGGGTCACCTGTGGTGTGGCATTCTAATTGTTTTGTTGCTGGGTGTGGTGGTACGTGCCTACAGCCTCAGCATTTTGGAGGCAGCATGCTAGATGAGCCATGTTTTAAAATCGAGACGTCAGGAAACTCTCACCAAGAAGGCTGTGCTAGTTTGCCTTTCTGTTGCTGCCATAAAACCCGTTCGCCAAAAAAAAAAAAAAAACATCTTGGGGAAGAAAGGAGGTCGTTTCCTCCCAGCAGGCCACACTCCATCACTGAAGGATGCAGCTTGCCGGCTAGCTTCCAGGCTTGTGTTCAGCCCCACCTTTCTTACACAATCTAACCCCTCCCACACACTCACACATCAATTAGCAATCAAGACAATGCCTCAGAGACAGACGCACCCACCGGCCAGGCCGATGAAGGCAGCTCTACAACTGGGGCTCCGTCTTCTCAGACGTGTCAGGTTGAAAATCAAGATCAGTTGTCCGTGAAGGTGAGCCTGAATCACACAAACTGAACAGCCGGAATCTAAGGGTAGATTGTTCAGGAATGGCTTGTGAAAAGGCTTGGAGTAGAAGCAATAACAGAAACAGGAGGATGGCAGGAGACAGTGGGCAGGGAGGGTGGGATGAGGGGCTGCCCACGGGCCGTGGGAAGGGAGCTGGCTTAGACTGTGGGAAAGATGCCGCTTGGAGCAGTGTTTGGCTGTAGCCACTGCATTAAGAATAGGCTAAGGGGTTGGGGATTTAGCTCAGCAGTAGAACATTTGCCTAGCAAGTGCAAAGCCCTGCGTGGGTTGGGTCCTCAGCTGGGCGCGGGTGTCGGGAGAATATGGCCTGAAGAGGGAAGGACACATCATCCAGTGTAGATGCTGTGATCTGGCTAGAGCTCATGGCTTCATGATCTGTAGTCATGACAATAAAGTAGCAATAATAAGTATGAGATAACTGATTTTTTTTAAAAGATGAGGATGGTAGGATTTGCTTATGAATTAGGCTAGAAATGTGAGAGAGAAAGAAGCCAAGGCCAGCCTTCACAGCCTGAGCAGATAAAGGGGTAGGCTTGCCACTGAGGTGGGAAGACTGGGTAGCAAGCAGGAGATTCAAAATCCAGTCCTGGGCAGATGTCTGAAGTGTCTGTTAGAGAGATACCTGAATGGAGCAGCCCGCCAGCCACTCGGTACAGACCGTGAGAGCCCTACGCCAGCCACTCAGTACAGACCGTGAGGGCCCCACGCCAGCCACTCGGTACAGACCGTGAGGGCCCCACGCCAGCCACTCGGTACAGACCGTGAGGGCCCCATGCCAGCCACTCGGTACAGACCGTGAGGGCCCCACACCAGCCACTCGGTACGGACCGTGAGGGCCCCAGGAAACAGGGTTTAAGAGATGAAGGTGCACTGCCAGCCAGGCCCAGCGCACAAGCAGGGAGGAGCTGAGGAGGAAAGCCAGAGTATGGGCCCAGTGAAGTGTCCACTATGCCACTTGCCATGAGGGTTGCGTAAGGTGACAAAGACCAAGGGACAACCATCAGAGTAGGCAACGAGGAAGGATCAGTAACCAGAAGAAAACAAACTTTATGGGTACTGGGAACAAACATCTGACTGGAGAGATGTGAGAGAATGGGACAATATCTGTGGGAGGGGGAACGGGGTCTTGAGGCTTGAGAGAGAGCCCTCTCCCCCCCTTTTAAAAGATTTTATTTATTATGTATTCAATGTTGTGTCTGCATGTACACCTGAACACCAGAAGAGGGCACCAGATCTCATAATAGATGGCTGTGAGCCACTATGTGGTTGCTGGGAATTGAACTCAAGACCTTTTGAAGAGCAGCCAGTGCTCTTAACCGCTGAGCCATCGCTGCAGCCCGAGAGAGCCCTTTCTTAAGGCAGGAGAAACAAAGCATGTTTGAAAGTGAATGTAAAGCTCAGTAGAGAACACAAGGTGATTTCACAGTAAGTAGAAGAAAAGAGAGATGGTGTGGGAGGGGAGAGGAGGGCTGGATGGAATGGGAAGAGACATGGATAGCTGTCTAGAAAGAGGCTGGCGTATAGGTGACATACAATGAATATATCAGGTGTCGTGGGCCACCACATCTGTCTCACGTGCCCAGTTCTAGCTTTGGATCATGAAAGCAGACCCCAAATAGGACTGTAGAAACTGGAGGAAAAGTGGGGCTGCAGAGATGGCTCAGTGGTTCACTAGGTGGCTCAGATTCACTAGGGATTTCTCCCACAGCTAGCTGAGAAAGGAAGACTGTGTTCCTCATCGTCAGCTTTGCCTGGTGATTTTACCTGAGTGAAGGAAAAGCGGCTGTCAGGAAGCTTGTGGACAAAGGGACACCTTGGCTCTCAGGAGGAGACTCTGGGCGCCATCAAAAACAGTGGCCGTCTATGGAGCCTCGCTGGAGGCTTCCAGAAGGGTGCCCCACCATCCACGGTGGCACAGTGAGCAAGTCGAGGTGTTCATAGTGCTGGCATGGGTTCTTTCCTCTGACTCTGGTCACCATGACAATGTGCTGCTTTTGATGATTGAAGGAGAGAGGACAAGTAGCTCAGGTGATGGTGTCATACAAGCTTTGAGCCTAGATGACCATCAAGAATTAATTCAGCTGACATCTTGAGGATTTGTGCTCCAAAGAGGTGCTCTGGCCATTTCCTGGAAGCCCTCTTAGCCTTGACCACAAGCTCTAGCCTGAGTCACGCACTTTATCTTGTGGCCAGGAGCTTGCATGATAAAAGCTTTTGATACAATTTTCTTTTCCTTCAACAGTCAAGAAAGCGACGGTGAACTTGCTGGGTGATGAAAAGAAGAGCACCTGAGCCCCTGCTGGATGGCCCCACCTCCACCCTCGCTCCCTTAGAGCGCCATGTCACGCTAGGGACAGTGGCACAGTCGTTGAATTATGTTGCCTTGGAAACTTCCCGATGTATTAAAAGTGGAATGTGTTGTAAGATGTTTTGCTTTTATTGTCGTATATGTAGAGAGCATTTTCATTTAAATCTAACCCAGTGGCAGCATCTAAAAATGTTAAAGTAACTTGCTGTGTAGGTAGACATGTCACTGTAGTTCAGAAAATACAAACCAAGACTGGAAATCCATGTCCGCAGGCCTGTGCTCTGCGGGGCTCACCTTGCATGCATTTTCTTGTACCTCCAGTTAGGAAACCTTTATGGCTCTGCTTCATGTGGTGTATGATTTTATATAGTTCCGTGTTTTAATGTATTTGTGTGCGTGTGTGCATATATATATGTATATACACACACACACACACACACATATATACATACATGGGAGATGTAATTGTTCAGCTAGAAGATGCGTTGTGTTTGTGAGGAAGAGGCCGAGAGAAGGTTGTAGACGCCACCTGTGACCTGCGAAACGAGACCAGCCGCTGAGGCTGAGAGTGCTGTGCTGACGGAGTGGAGCGAGCTTCCAAATAGCATTTGAGAAAAATCACAGCAAGTGAGTGATACACAATTGAACCCAGGAGGAAGCGATGCAGAGAGGGAGTTAGCTGTGTTCCGTCCTTAACTCAATGCTGAATGCCAGGACAGTTGGTAGAGCAGGTCGCCAAACAAGCGATAAACAGGAAACTGCATGCACACACCTGTGATGCCCTCCAGGTCCCTGCGGGTACAGTAATGCCGTCTCACCTGCTCTATGTGACTCTGGTTTTGAGATGCTGAAATGTCAACCATTCCTGTTTTGACTTCACTGCTGGTGACAAGTTGCTTTAGTCCCTCCCCTCCCCATACTCTTCAAAACCAATTCAAGGCACCCCCCCAAGTAAGACACGCCACCTCCCATTACATACATGACTTCCCAAGTAGCCCAGGATAGTCAAGTAGCCTCTGAAGTCCTGATCTTCCTGCTGCCCCACCTCCCAGCCTCTGGCTACTTCAGACTCACGCCCCATGCCTGGCTTACGTGTGCGCGTTCCTGTTGCTGTTGGTAGCACATCGTGCACTGGGAACACGTGGCTCTCATAGCAGTTCTGAGCAAGTGAAAGGGGCTGGGTCATACCTGTAGTCGTTCCCGCAGTGGCCGGGTTAAACGTTCCACTCCTCTCTGTCTGTGTGGCCAACCTCAAGAGGTCTCCTTACTTTGCAATTTGTAATTATTACCATTTCCTTAAAAACACATCATTTTTAGGTTTTATTTTTGACAGAATAAAGTTTCAGTGACTGCTGTCTCACGGTTCAAAGAGGTTTGGATCTGAAAATCTGCACTTTCCCCTACACACCAGCTTCCCAGCCTTTGAATTAGGCTGAAGTGGACTAAAACAATGTCTACCAAGGTTAACAACAGGAGATACTTTGAACACAACAGACAATAATCAGCTCCCTTTCAGATGATTAAGATCATAATAATACAAACTATTAAAATTCAAAATATGAACCGGGCGTGGTGGTGCACGCCTTTAATCTCAGCACTCGGGAGGCAGAGGCAGGTGGATCGCTGTGAGTTCGAGGCCAGCCTGGTCTACAAAATGAGTCTAGGACAGCCAAGGCTATGCAGAGAAACACTGCCTCAAAAAACCAAAAAGTTAAAAAAAAAAAACAAAACAAAATTTGGCTTTGTCATCCTAACATAATATGGATCACAGTGTTGTTTTTCCCGGAAATAGCAGTCATTAGGCATCATGTGACTTAACAGAGGTGTCAGAAATCAGCTTTTTAGAAAATAAGAACTGTTATTTGGAGGAAACCAATTGTTGGGTTTTTAAAAAACTAAAAACATCTAGGTCCTTTTCCCAGAAGTAAAAGCACGCTTTTCTTGTTGGCAGAATGAAAACTAGCAGCATCTACTGTACAGAATGTAGGGGCAGATTGTCAGGTATGCAAAATATGTTATGTGACATGATGGGTAGGCAGGAAATGTTGCTCACAGTTGGAGATCCATGTCGGTGGAGACGCTGGTAGAGTGAAATAAACTCAGGAGTAACTCTGTTGTCATGTCAACACCGCAGCTCTCTTCACAGTGCATTCTGCAGGGCACTCGTTACTGCCTCCTGCGGTCATTAGTGGGGGAAGTTCTGGGTTGACGTCTGCCTGCCTGTCCTTCTCAAATAAAGTAATGCCGTGACTTTAAAAGAGTGTCCATAATGAATTGAGCTTGTGTCTGTCTGGAAGCAAAGCATTTATTTGTGTCTGCGTGGTATCTCAAAGGCATATAAAGCTGCAGAATCCCTAGTAAACTTTAACTGTTCCTGAGTCTGTGCAGCAGTTGTTCCCCCATGGCAGCGTTGCTGCTGTTGGGGGAAGAGCCCTCCCTCCGTCTACACCCGCAGAACCCGGTCATAGCCTGTAGGTAACTTATCGCCTGACCGCAGATGGGATCTACAGATGTGGCTGTGCCGCAGCCCCTCTTTATCATATGTTCCCAGCGGCTGTAGCTCCCGGCCCTGGAGAGAGTAGAACTCTGTGTGGACTGTTCTTTCCTAAGTACGTACATCTTTGACAAAGCTTATGGATTAGACAAAGTGAGAATCAGAGCAAGACAGAAGAGTTACAGCAGTACACGCTAATAAAGATTATGTGGTCTCTCAAAATAGCTTTAAAAGATTTTTAACAGGATTTTTTACTTTTTATTTATGGAGGTTTTGTTTTGTTTTTGTTTTTCAAGACAGGATTTCTCTGTGTAGCCTTGGCTGTCCTGGACTTGCTTTGTAGGCCAGGCTGGATTCAGACTCAGAGAGATCCGCCTGGCTCTGCTGGGAAGTGTGCCACAGCACCCAGCTCTATTTCTTATTTTTTAAAAAAGATGTATTTATGTATTTTATGAACGAGTTCTCTATCTGTATGTACACCTACACGCTAGAAGAGGGCACCAGATCTCATAATAGATGGTTATGAGCCACTATGTGGTTGCTGGGAATTGAACTCAGGACCTCTGGAAGAGCAGCCAGTGCTCTTAACCTCTGAGCCATCTCTCCAGTTCCTAAAATGTTTTTTTTTTTATTTTTTTAATTGCATCTAGTGTGTTACATGTGTGGGCATACACACCACAGTGCACTTGTGGAGGTCAGAGGATAATCTGGTTCTCCCCTTCAACCAAAGGGGACGGAACTCAGACTTGGTGGCCAGCCCCTTTGCCCACAGGGCTCTCTGGTCTCAGGATGTCTTGCAGTGCGCTGTACTGTGTTTCAGAGTGGCTGACCTCTCATAACTGAAGGCACAGATGGGGATGACTGGAAGGAACTAGCCAAATTCAGTGTGTGTTTATTGCATTTACTTGAAAAATTTCCAAAATCTGGGTTAGGAAAGTAAAGTTCCCACATATTGTGTGTGTATTTGTGTGTGTGTGTGTGTGTGTGTGTGTGTGTGTGTGTGTGTGTGTGTATGTGTATGCTTGCCACATGCATCATGTGTGGAGGTCTGGGTATAACATAATGGGAGTCAGTTTTCTCCTTCCAACCTGTGGGTTTTAGGAACCGAATTCACATCGTCAAGCCTACACAGCAAGCACTGAGTCCCTTCTTTGGTCCTGTACGAATATTCTGACAGCTGATAATTTGTAGTCAAACTTATGACATATTTTTAAAACTAAGTAAGTTAAAGTACAAAATTTCCAATTTCAAAGAAAACAGTGATTTTCCACTTAATATAACAAAAATTTTAAAAACCAGTAAATAATAAAAGAAACATACTTCACCATGTCTCCGACGTTAATACATGCAACAATCACCTAAGGATTCTCTTCAGTGCATTGGAACTCTAGGCTGGGCCAGTTCGATTGCACTTTCACAAGTTCCCAAGGGAGGTGCTAATATGTTGGTGTACTATTAAACAACTATTTTTGTTTTGGGTTCTTTGAATCTTTCTCCCTACTCCACCCCAATCCCTTCCGACACCCCCAACACCAGGTAGGAGAGAAAGAAGGTTAGTGGAGGGGGCTTAGTTTTCCTTAGCTACTCCTTGCCGTTCAGGGTTGTTGGGTTCCTTGGGGCAAGTCCAATCCTCATTTCAGGATATTTCCAACTTCTCGCTCAACTGCATCAACAGCACCCAGGAGCGGTGGGGGTGCGGGCTGGGGGAAAGCACCAGCAGCTGCCTTCTTTCTTGGAGAACGCCCCCAGTCTCTCTTTGGGTCTGGATTTTATCCTCTTTGACAAAGACCACACCACTGCACGAGGTAGTTCCCAGCTGACAAAGATCACGCGCTCATCACGCACCCTCTCAGGAGGCAGTTATCAGCTGTGAACAAACTGGAGCAGCCACGGTATCCCACACCTGGGATTAAAACAAAAACATGTTTATATATAAACCAAAGCTTTCACAACACTAATGAACCATTGCTATCTCTGCTGACTTCTCCATCTCTGTCTCTCTGTCTCTGTCTTCTTTCCCTCCCTCCCTCCCTCCCCCATGTTTGCTGTTCTTGGTATCTGACCATGAGCCTTCACCTGTTAGCTGAGTACTTGGACTGAGCGACGTTGCCATGCCTCCTCCACACTTGGCTGTAGAAGCACCTCTGGACTCAGCTGTGGCTGGACTGGATGATAACGCCACCTGTACTAGTGTTTAAGGTAGGAACTGCACTGGTAGGACAGGGAGATGGCAAATGCGCATGTGTATGATGGGGGAAGGCAGGAAGCAGAACGGGACCATCCTTTTCTGCAGATGAAAGTTAATGCCTCACTTGGAGCAGTTGCTGCTGCGCATGGCCACATGCAGAGCCACGGAGAGCCCACTGCCCACCATGCCATGCAAGTGCTGGCTGATCTCAGGACAGAGCAGCCAAGAGGGAAAATGTTAGCAAGGTCCAACAAGCATGAGAAGGCCCCACAGCTGTAGCAATTGTTTTCTCCAAGTGTCATGTCGAGCACAGCCATGCGGGTGGGAGGCACTTCCTTAGCCCTCCCCATGAGCGGTCATTCTCCATGAGCCATCCAGCCTCCTCATCCTGGGGTGCAGCCACAAGGCTGCCAGGCATCTCCCTACTACCACCCAGGCTCGACAGGGCCAAGGCTGGCTCTGCCTAAGGCCAAGAGGGAAGCTGGCCATGCCTTTGTGTGGCTTTGCTTTTGCCCTGATGCCTTCCCGAAGCTCACAGACTGCACTTGGTCTCCGGCCAGTTTTCCTGAGAACTTTCTTACACATTTGCCACATGTGCTGTCAAGTCACCCAGATGAGCCCCTTTCTTAGTTTTCATCCTAACTGTGGGCAGCAGCAACACATGGGCTGGGTTTCTGGGCTAAATAAAAGGAAGAAGGCACAGGAGCTGAACGCAAGTGGTCAACACTTCCTGACTGTGGCTGTAATGTGACAAGATGCCTCGAGCTTAGGCCTCCAGGACTTCCACACCAGGATGTATCCTCCAACTGTGGGCTAAAATAAACCCTCCCCGCCCTCCCCTCCTCTCCCCTCCCTCCTCCCTCCCTTTCCTCCCCTCCCCCTTAGTCTCTATCACTCTTTCTCTCTCCATCACTCCCTTCCCCTCCCCCTCCCCCTCCTTTCCTTCCTTGTGTTGCTTTGTGAGATTCTGCAGCAACAAGACAACCCACACAGATGGGTGGTACGGCATTTAGTTTCTTTGCTCCCGTAGCACTCAGCGGACTGCTCTCATCTGCACCGTGTCCCCCTGTCTCGAGAGCCATGCTGTGCCAGGCTTTCTCTTTTCTATTTATATCTTAGGCTAGTGAGATGGCTCACTGGGTAAAGGCACTTGCCGTCAAGCTGATGACCTGAGTTTGCTTCCTGGGACCTACATAGTAGAAGTGGAGATCCAATCTCTGCAAGTTTTCCTCTGACTTCTACATGTGTGTTATGACACAGGTATACCCAGGCACATATGTGTATATTCATACAACAAATAGACACAATAAAACAATTAAAGGTCTGAGTAGAGATACTTGCTACCAACGCTGATAACCTGAGGTTGACTCCCAGGACCCACATGGTAGAAGGAGAGCAATGGTTCTTGCAAGTCCTTCTTTGAGTTCCGTATATGTCCTGTGTGCATGTGAGTGTAGTAATTAAAAGCATTTCTTTTAGCTGGGTGCAATGGTACATGCCTGTAATCTCAGCACTTGGGAGGCAGAGGCAGATGATCTCTGAGTTCGAGGCCAGCCTGGTCTACAAAGTGAGTCCAGAACAGCCAGGGCTACACAAAACCCTGTCTTGAAAAAGCAAATCAACCAACCAACCAACCCATTCTTTTTAGTCTTTCTGCTAGGGATGTGGCTCAGTTGGTACAATGCAAGCTAGTGTGCATTAGGCCTGGCCCCAGGCTCCAGCACCACACCATTAGCTCCCTGTAGGTCTTCAGGAAGGGTGGGGCACTATGGCTAAGTTAATTGGCTTTTAGTGGGCACCTCCTTCTGGGACTCATTGGTGCTCAGAGTTCAAGAGGGCCAAACAACAGTCATGCTGTGCCCTAGGACAGATGCCACAGCAGCTCAAAGCCACCATTCCAGGAAGTGCTTTGAAATGAATTCAGAAGAACCTTTTCAAGTTAGTTTCTTCAGAGAAAGTAGACTTCCCGGTGCTAAAAAACCCAGGTCCTTTTTCAAACTCTGGTGGAAACAATGCCTGTTTTGTTTTGAGCTTTTCATGTAGTCCACGCTGGCCTGGAACTGGATGTAGCTGAGGCCGGCTTTCAATTTCTGATCCTCCTGCCTCCGCCTCCAGGATGCTAGACTGATTATAGGTGTGTGACACCACATTGGCTTGGAAATGTTTTGTGTGTGTGGTGTGTGTTCACGCACATGTGTGTGTGGCAGTCAGAGATTGGCGCTGTCCTCTATCACTCTCCACGTCATCTTATGAGGCCGGGTCCCTCTGAACTTGGAGCTTGGTGCTGGGCTCTGCCTGTCTCCGACACTCCTGCACCTGGCTCTTGCGTGGGGACTAGGAGTCTAACCCTAGATCTTTACACTGAACATCTCTCCAGCCCAGAAACAATGGCCTAAGACTAGCACAGAAGCAGGTCTAAGGCTTGCAACTGCACTGCTGATGGCCACAGCAGGTTAACAGGTGGAGCTCTCGCTGCCCTCCCACTTTCCTTCTGCTGTACGCACTGCCCACACCTCAACTAGATTTAGTCATTAGCCTTTTCTACTGGCATTAACTGCTTCATAAGTGAAAGCTACAAAAGTCAGTTTAAATGTTTTATTTCATTAACTTAAAAGGTGAACAAAATGTGTATTTCAAATTTTATTAAACTTATTTATCTGAAATATATGTTTACATAGAAGACAAACAGATAACGGATTTCAAGTAACTTATGGGACAGTCATTAGCTGTTAAAAAATATTCTTCTTTCTTCCACACA
Source organism: Acomys russatus (assembly GCF_903995435.1). Lineage (NCBI taxonomy): Eukaryota > Metazoa > Chordata > Mammalia > Rodentia > Muridae > Acomys > Acomys russatus. Next base: position 22,910,929 of record NC_067156.1, on the reverse strand, counting down.
CACAGTCTTTCCTTTTTACAGTATAAAAGCTAGATGCACACTTTTGATGTAAACTCATTTCATTGTTAACTCTGCTGATGAAGATGGGAGACACACTTGTTCACAGTTCAGTTAAATGACAAACAAACCGCTGTTCCCTCAGATGCAAAGACGCCCACGTCTCTCACAGTAGGGCTGTGCGCTTCACGTTCACACGACATCATTTCTTTTTCTTTCCTTTCCCTTTTTTACTCCCCTCTCCTTGCTGAGGACCCGGGTCAGCGCCGCCTGTCTTCTGTGTCCTTGTTTTCAGCTTGGGAATCATCTCGGCTACATAGAGCATCACTGCTTTACCTAGCGACACAAGGTGGTCAGTGGAGCAGCCACAGAAACAAATCATAACACGTTACCGACTTGAACCTCATTAGGAAAGACTGGGCCGTGGCTGTAAGAATCAAGTGACTGTGGACTGTAATCTGCTTAACAGATCACAGATTCCTGACCAGAGTGTAAGCAGGAACCACGCTGAAATGCTTAAGGGAGCCAAATGGAAATATAAAACACTAAGTTTGAAACAAGAGTTCTAGTCTTGGTCCTGCTACCAACACAAACCTCAACAGAGACTTACCACAGCAAACGAGAAACAGAGCAACACGGGCAAAAGGTTACTGCGTAACTTAAATGCTGATTTCTGTTAAACCCCCACCCCATATCTGGTTGCCATCCTTAGTCTAAAAATCTCCTGGCTCAATGTTGTGTAAACAATGCTTCCCAATTTTCCTCTTGTATGCCAATAAAGCAGCTTATAGCCAATTACTGAGCAGAGGAGAGAATAGGGCTGGACTTCCTGCTAGCCAGGGGAGGAGGAGTGAGAAGTAGTAGTAGGGAATTCGGCCAGGGACAGATATCCAGGAAGGACCAAGAGAGAGAGCTCAGCAAGGAAAGCTACAAAGTGCAAGTATCTCTGGGATATATGCTAGAAGGAAACCAAATTAGCTCAGAGGGTTAAGAATAGAATAATAGGGCTGGAGAGATGGCTCAGCGGTTAAGAGCACTGACTGCTCTTCCAGAGGTTCTGAGCTCAATTCCCAGCAACCACATGGTGGCTCACAACCATCTACAATCCAATCTGATGCTCTCTTCTGTCCTGCAGCTGTACAGGCAGGCAGAGCACTGTATACTAATAAATACATCTTAAAAAAATAGAATAATAGCTGCTCAGTTATTGTGTTGTGAAGTTTATTATAAACAAACATGAGTCTCAATTATTTGTGTGATAGCTGGGTTAAGAGAGAAACTGGAAAACAAAATTATATAAAAATAACTTTAACAGAGCAGCACTGTTCCTTACACTGAAACAGGAAGAAGAGAGGGAGGGAGGGAAGGAGGGGGGAGGGAGGGGAAGGGAGAGAGGGGAAGGGAGAGAGAGAGAGAGAGAGAGAGAGAGAGAGAGAGAGAGAGAGAGAGAGAGAGAGAGAAATCATTAAGCAACAAACAGTGGGCCTCACTCCTAAACCCAGATGACAATGACACACAAACTCCCCACTCCTGCTCTACCTACCAGCCACCATTTTTGCTCCAACATACCAACCTCCACAGCTTTGAAATCTGTTTAGAAATAGGAATTATTTTTCAACAATTTTTAGCTGCTTTTCAGATCATAAGCTTTCCTTGTGTGTCTATTTTGAGTCCTTTGAGGTGGTAAGGGAAAGTGCTAAGAGAAAACACACACTAGAAAACACTTTCACGTGGGCTGCTAGGCAAGCGTCCACCAGCTAGCCACTTTCCCAGGTCTAGCTATCATTCTTAAGTCAGGATCTTAAGTTTCTGACAATAATCGATGTACAAAACCCAATTCTTTGTATTTGACTAAAACCAAACAATGACACTGTCAATTAGCCTGACACTGTAATTAATTTTACTTTAATGAAATCAGAGGTTAAACTAAAGGGGGAAAATTAAGTGAACAGCTGTAAATTAGATACATTAAAAAGTTAAAAACAAAAAAGAAATAAGATATTAAAGATGATGGGACACTTTGTTTTTGAAGAAAAGCCATCAACCTGTGTATTCATGCACATACTGTGTGTATGTGTAGGCATGCACGTCAAAGTGCACACGTGACGGTCAGAAAATAACTTTGTGGAGTCCGTTCTTTCTTTCTACCTTTATGAGCTTCTTCAGGGACTGAATGAAGGTTACCAAGCACCTTTACCCTCCGAGCCATCACTCTAGTTCACCATGTCCCTCATCTCCACTCCCCACCCTACTTTACTACTCATCATTAGGGAATTACTGTCTTAAAAATGGGTATTTTAGCTGGGTGTGGTGGCGCACGCCTTTAATCCCAGCACTTGGGAGGCAGAGGTGGGCAATCACTGTGAGTTCAAGGCTAGCCTGGTCTATTAAGCAAGTTCAGGACAACCAAGATAACACAGAGGAACCATGTTTCAGAAAAACAAAACAAATAAACAAACAAAAACCAAGTTGGATATTTTAGCTTCTAGTTCATTTTAAAAACCATTCTGTTAATAACAAATATGTTCATCAATATGCAACAGTATTAATATGTACGTTAACATCAGTGGCACCACTCTACATAGTCTGCCTTTTTCATTCAATATTGCTCCTTAGATTTTATTTACTTATTTATCTATCTGCGCTGATCCCTGTGCTTGCTAGGTGGAGCCTACCACTGAGCTACACTCTAGATTTCCTGAGTTTTCTATTTTGAGACAAGGCCTTAAAAAGTTGCTCAGGTTAGTCTTCAGCTCATTCTGTAGCCTACACAGGTATTGAACTTACAGCAATCCTCCTGCCTCAGCTTCTTGAGTGCTGGGGCCACAAATGTGTGGTGTTTATACCTTTGTACAAGATAACCTGCCCAGACCCCGGCACGCATTCTCAAAGGCTTACGTGATGGGAACTGCACAAGGCAGAGGCTGCCATCTTCCTGCTTGAGCTGCACGCGGACTCTGCCTCTGTACTGAACGTCACGGTTCCACTCTCTGGAGTACATTTTGTTTTTCTAACACAAATAAACGAGACAAAAACAGGCCTTCAGGGAGCTGCTGCACGAGTGGGCGGGTGTGAAGCAGTGACTGAGACTCACAGCGTACCTCCAGAGATGCATTCAGTCCAGCTGCTGAGCATACGTCTTGAATCTCAGTAGCAGTGGGGTTTTCTACAGCCTGAACAGTTAGAAACAGAAACACTCAACAGCTGAGTTTTAGGTAGTTAGTACTCTACTGCTGTGTAAGTAATTTATAATATTATGACCAAAATAGACTAAAGCCTAGTGTCCTTTATTACTATTAAATATTAACACACCCTTAAGAATAACACAGTTGCACGTCTCTCCCCCAACAGAACTGCATGAGGAAGGACTTCATCAGGGCGTATGCAGCACCTAGAGCGATTACTCATACAAGCACTCCACAATACTGACTCTTAGCTGCCAAAGCCGAACATGATTCCCTGTGGCCTGCCACCTAAGTATATATTCAACAGAAGTGCAAAGACAAGCTCAGGCGTGTGCACACTAGCACTGGGTCTGTCTTAATTCTTGTACTTATTTTATGTATGTTTTGGCGCCACTTTTGTGCAGTGTACATAAAAGTCAGAGAGGCCTTAGATGCTCTGGAGGTGGAGTTACAGATGGCTGTGACCCAGCATGTGGGTGCTGGGAACAGGTCTTTTGCAAAAGCAGTAAGTGTTCTTACCTGCTGAGGCATCTCTCTAGCCCAACAAGGCTATTTATTACAGTCTCACACTAGCAGCCACCAAATTTATCTTCTAACTAGAAGAAAGCAGTGTGAGATTCCTACAGCGCAGTTCTGCATGGTAGTACTTTGTGGCAGGGGAGGTTTGCACACTCTCTATCCCAGGGACACTTGGGATGTTGGTAGACAGATTTGTTTCAAGACAAAGAAAAGGAACTGTTACCTAGCAGGTAAGGCGGGGGAAGTTAAAATGCATCTCAAAATGCACGGAACAGTCACCTCCAACAAACAATTAATCTGGCTCAGAACCGTCACTGGGGGCTGGAGAGACGGCTCAGCGGCTGAGGGCTCATGCTGTTCTTACAGGGGACCCAAGTTCAGGCCATACCACCTGTATCAGGCAGCCCAGCTCACAGGATCTGACACCTTCTTCTGGTTTCCACAGTGACTGCAGTCAGTCACACGTGCACATCCCCACACGCAACAATAAAGATAGAATAAATCTTTAAAACAGAACCTGTCAGTGCTGCTGCTGCTAAGAAACTCTTGCTTGGAACAATTACAGTTAAACTATACTCCAAGGGCTGCGGGTGCTGCTTAGTGACGGAGAACTTGCATTCATTCCCAAGCGTCACAACATGCAAAAATTCCAGTAAGAATATGAATATGTCTCGTAGTTCTATAGATCAGTGAAAAAGAGAAATACACAATGAATAACCCCATACATACAAAGTGAAGAGCCAGCCCAAGGTAACCTGTGGCGCTGGAATGTGAGTGAACGCAGCGAGGAGACAGAGAAGGACACAGGAAGAATCTCCCTTCATGCTGCCTGGGAATGTTTCTTAAATCTGGGTGCTGTACCCAGATCTATTCCCTATATGAAAAGCATTCAATCCACCTAAAGACTTTTTAAAGTTTCTTAGCTATGCACGCCTTTAATCCCAGCACTCAGGAGGCAGATGCAGGGGGATCGCTGTGAGTCTTAGCCATGCATGAATGAACTTTTTTTTAAAATAAAGTTTTCAGGGTGTCCCGCTGCCTTGATGTTGGGCACTATTCTGAACAGTGCTAGAAAGTGGCAAGGTGGATTGTACTCTTTGAAGTAACAGCCAGATGAAAGAAATTAATATAAAAATAGCCAATTCTTTGCTTCTGACCTCCTTTGATTATAAAACCTTATACCTCTTTAAAAGGAGAATACGACATAAAGTTCTGTGAGATCTCTTTTTAGCACTGGGCATTTTCTAAGCCTAAGTCACTAGACCAGCCCCAAACTAGGGTTCTCCTATCCAAAGATGACATCTTTCAGAACATAAATCCCTTAGGGCCTTGCACATGTTATGCTAAGAGCTCTTCCATGGAGCACTCCCCCCCAAATCCCTACATCTACTTTGCAAAGTAGTAAAGTACTAACTTTAAAGTGATTTTATACACCTCTTAAAAAAAAAAAAAGCTTTTTATCTACAAACCTTTATTCCTATACTTTAAAAAATCGAGCCTGCATCCTGCACACGTTGTGCTATACGATGCTATCAGTTTGCTTTTATTGAGACAACTGTCATAATCATGGTTTTTAAGACGTGACAACTCTACAGAGACCTCTTCTTTTCTTTACAAACGGGCCATTAAGAATTCTCTTTCATGCCGGGTGGTGGTGGCGCACGCCTTTAATCCCAGCACTCAGGAGGCAGAGGCAGGCGGATCGCTGTGAGTTTGAGGCCAGCCTGGTCTACAAAGTGAGTCCAGGACAGCCAAGGCTACACAGAGAATTCTCTTTCATTTTGCAGGGGTTCTCTTCAATCTCAAAGAAAGACAGTGAAAAGGAAGCAGTCGTGGCCATAACAAACCAACCTTCCCCAAGCCTTCAATGGCCTAGGTATCAGACACTCACCTTATTTATGGGAATCCGCCTCCCCTCTGCTATGGTCTTCTTATTATTTAAATAAGCAGGGTAGATACAAATAAACCTGTCACAAACACACACAAAGCACAGCTAGGTAACTTATGTGGTAATTTAAAAGGGATAATTTCATCGCCATAGCGGAGACATCTTATACCATAATTTTTTACACACACACACACACACACACACACACACGATTGAAGTAAAACAATGCGGGCAACTGCTACTTTGACACAACGACACAACAGCCTGTCAGGAGTCCCTGAGGCTGGAGCACGTTCTTTACACCAAAAGGAAGACCTCACGAGGCACGAGGCGAGCCTCTCTCAAAGAAACACTAACGCAGAACGCGCTTCTCGCGGCGCGACTGGCCTCTCAACGTCAAGTCCTGCCGCACCGCAAAGCTCGCCACAGCTACGGGGGAACTGGGTGCTGCTCCCCCGGCTCGGGAGCTGCGGATGCCGGGGTTCCGGTGGGAAGGAAGCCCCGAGCCCAGTGACGCCGCGGCCAGCCTTCCCGAGGACTCACCTGTCCTGCTCGGCGGGAGACCGCGCCGCCGCGCAAGCCATTTCCACCGGAGCTCAGACAGCCGCGCCAGCCCAGCAGGCCAAGCAGGAAGTCGACTCGGAGCTCGGAGACCGCTAACCAATCCTTCCGGCGGAAGTCCTACCCAAGCGTCCGGCTGGCGGGTTTTCCCTCACAAGTTGGTTCCGGCGTTGAGTGACGTGGCTTGTTAAGCGGTCTTCTCGCGAGAAGAGGTTGTGCAGGTGCGGGTCCCCTTTCAGCTCTCAGAAGTAACCCCGGTTTGCTCCACACCCCGCCGTGTGCGTTCACTTGATATGGCGGGGCTGTTCACCAAGAGGAGCCTCAGTAGTTTGGAACAAGATACCGGTTAGATCTGGCAGGAAAAAGCCCTTCTATGCTCATTTATATATTCCCGGTTCCCTCAGCTTGCTTTCGACTTAACAAGGTAAATTTTAAGAGAAGTGCACTTAGTAGTATTTGTGGCACTGTGCTGTATAAATAGGAATGTTCAACATTTAACTATACACATCTTTAAACTTTTAAAGCGCCACACCCTAAAATTCATGTTTTTGCAGTCATTGTTCAGTTGATGTGTAGGTGAAGGGAAACACCACCAAGAGGTGGTCACAGTTCAAGTTCATAAAGCAGAGAAACAGTAGGAAAAGGTGATATAACTTCCACACCGTACCGGGGCCCTTGGTTTTTTTAAAAAGCTGGAGGCGGGGGCGGGGGGGGGGGAGATAATTATAATAATACATAAATAACAGTAAATCGAGAAATTATTCGAGAAAGCTTAAAAGATGAGTTATACTAGCAGATGTAAATAATTTTCTTGGTTTCAGTTTAACTCTCTCTCTTTTTCAGCTTAAGTCTTAAAGAACAGTGATGCCTTTCCTTTTAGTATGTCTTCTACGTGAAAATCTTTATCTCTCTTTTACCCCTGTAGGGCTCATGACCAAGTTCTCAGTACAAAGGAGATTTATTTGCCCCAGAGGGCAGGGAATAAGAGCCAAAGACAGAAGATAGAGATGAGGGGAGAAGGGGAGGGAACAAGGGACAGTATTTGTCGCTGGGGGGCAAAGGACTGCCTCTGGAGGAGACGGACACATAGGCAAATGGCGATTTATAAAGGTACCAAGGAGAACCCAGTGTTAGGATGAGGTATTTAATTTTGATTGGGCATGTTAATTAGGTGAGCCAAAGCTGGGTTTGATGGCTGGACTTCAATACTTGGATAGCTGGCCCTTGGGAGTCAGCCTCAGGAGGAGGAATTGGCCAAATAAAGGAATAAATCTGGGTGGCAAAACTGCCTTTAACTCCAACTTGAGGGGCTCTGTCACCACCACACCACACTCATTTTTGCACAGATCTACATGCAAGTGAAACACTCATAACAGTGATAAAACAATACAAAGGTGGGAGTGATCCTCCTGAGTCTGATTTTCCAGAATGTTAGCTTAAATATTTCAGGATTACAGAATATGTTTTTGGGGTTTTTGGTTTGGTTTGGTTTTTGAGACGAGGTGTTACTATGCTTTTCCTATTGTTCAGACTGGTCTTGGAACTTTTGCTTTGAGTCTTCTGGGCTCAGTCTCCCAAGTAGCTTGTATTACAGGGCATAACGGGAAATCAAACATAGAAGTTGCTTTTGCTGAAGGGTGTTGATTCACTTCGGTTTATGAGGGGGCTAAAAGCCTGAGGCTGTGAGATGGCTCAGGAGGTAAAGGCAGAAGGGAGGGCAGGAGGAACTGAGGCTCCTTCCCTGTCAGCTTCTATAATGTTGTTCCAGACCCCCTCCCCAATGGATCCGAAAGCCTCCAGCCAATGTCCTAAATCTTCAGTCACCTTGGATTCCAAGAATAGTATAGTGTTATAGTCAAGTCACCCAATCATGAGGTGGCGAGGGTAGTCATCTTAGGGGAGCTGGCTTGTCCCCTCAAGCAATGAATACTTCTTTGAAGAACCTATTGGACTTCTGAACATGACTGAATTAATTAACCCTTTACCACTAATCTATTTAATTAAGATGCTAGAACCCATAGCCTAGCCTGATCTTTCACACTCCTGCTGAGTTCAGTCTTTGAAACCTACATGGTGGAAGGAAAAGAACCAATTTCTTCATTGTCCTCAGATCATACATGTGCTATGGCACAACTTCATCCAAATACATACACACGTGATACATGTGAAAAGAAATCAGTGAACAGGATCCATCTATTTGCTTTCTCCAAGCATCCCTCTCTTTCTCTCTCTGGAAGTTCTCCTGTTAATTCCTTCCCAGATAGTGACAGCTCTTTATTAGAACCAATAGGCAAGTGAGGAAAGATGAATATTTATAAAATATAAGACCAGTGATGGGCCATAGAAATAACAACACCAAGATCAGGCCAGTACTTAGCTCTCTGTCAGTTTACCAATCAACAACTGAATATACAGAGAGACACCTTCATACAGTGTACCCCAACAGAGACAGCCTATAGAGTGAGAGAAAAATATCAGCTAGTTGTACGTCCCACAGGGTTGATATCTACAATACACAACTCAAAAAACTAAACAAGAAATTAAAAAATAATAAATAGGCTAATGAAATGGATGGTTCTTAGAAGATGAACTGCAAATGACAATACATATGTGACTACGTAAACAAGCAAACAGAGACATGTAAGACATAATGGAAGGAGAGAACTAGCTCCCACAAATTGTTCTGAGCTCTACACACATGCAGCGGCACATGGACACCCATACAATATGCAAATATAGCCGTAATAAAACAAATGTAACAGATAACTCCTATAAAGATACAGGTAGTATAAAACCCACTATGAAATGTGAACTTATCAATAGAAAATGCTAGAAATAAGAACTCTGAGGAGGAAGAGCAATATGGCCAAAATTGTTATCTAAATTATACTTATGTGAGGGCACTTTTAAACCTGTTGAGAGACTATCTTGCGTATTGTATGGACACAACACCTACCAATAAAAACTCTGATGGCTTATAGCTTAGGTAGGAAATAGGAGGTGGGACATCCGGCAGGCAAAAAGGATTCTGGGACAGGAAGGGTGAGAGATTCAGTCAGCAATGTGTGAGGAGGACAGACATATAACACCTGAGCACAGGTAACAAGCCACATGGTAGAATGTAGATTGGTAAAATGGGCTATTTTGAGTTGTGGACTGGTCAGGGAAGAGCCTAGCTTTATGGACTAGGTATCTGTGGATAATATTTTGAGTCTCTTGAGTTGTTCTGGGAGCTTAGGGTTGGGAGGAAAGGGCCCCCATCTGCACCCTACTACATAACTGTGTCCCAGAACATAAACCAAGTGTAGATTTAGAAAGGATATTCATAATTTAGCTTTTCTAAGAAAACAATTACTTGAGGAAATTCTCCAACCACACCAAATTAATGTAAAAACTGAAGAAAACCAAGGGCATGTGCTGAAAAGAAAACAATGATGAATACTGAAATCTAATGTACACTTACAATTAGTAACTATTATTGGCAATATGAAAAGCTATATTACTAGTTAAGAACATAGCCTGAAAATTAAGAACAAGAGAATAAAGTGGGAGGGGTGTATACCCTTAATCTCTGTACAAGTGAGACTGAGGCAGGAGAATTGGGAGAGTTCAAGGCCCGCCTCAGCTAGCTATTATTTGTCTCAAAAACAGCAACAGAAAACCTCCATGAAATAAATCCACCCCAAACAACACAAAACAATAGACAATGACAAAAACCCACAAGTGATAAATCAATGAAGAGACATATTAAAAAAAAAAAAAAGATCTGTGGTGAGTTAAACAGTGTATATTGTTTCCCACACTTTGGCTGCCCTGTCCTGCCTGGGGCTCTGGACAACCTCTCATTTCCTTTCTTTTCTCCCGTTTGCAGGAACTCATTCCTGGACTACTCCAAGAATGCCGAATTCTGTTTATCATAAGCAACACTAGAAATTTGTCTCTAATCTCCACATCCAAATTTCAGGGTTAGCTGTACGGATCTCAAATCTATCAAGTTCATCATGAACAAACCTACCGAGGAAGCTTCATTTAACAGGACCAGTTCTTTAAAATCAAGTTGTAGGCAACTTTGTTTTTCTTTCAAAGACTGAGTCCTTCCCCAGACAAGCTTAATGACTTTTTCTAAGACAGGGTCTCACTGTGTAGCCCTGGCTGGCAGGGAACTAACTCACCTTGTAGACCAAGCTGCTAGCCTCTGCCTTCTGAGTTTTTTAAGACAAGGTCTCCACTATCCAGGGCAGACTGGTTGTGAATTTGTGAGTCTCCTGCCTCACTTGGTCTCTTAAGTGCTGGGGTTATGGGTGTATACAATCATGTCCAAATTGGTTTCTCTTTGAGTGTCATCTGGCACGTATGGAGTGCTTCATAACTAATATCCATCTGGTTTTATTCATGTTTAGTGCCTTTCCTCCAGAAGCATATATAGTTTTGCAAACATAGGCCAGTGCTGCTATCTCTGCAGTTCTGCATCATTTAGTGTCTTTTGTTTGTTTGTTTTTTAGTTTTTTGAGACAGGGTTTCTTCTAGCTGTCCTGGAACTAACTCTCTTTGTAGACTAGGTTGGTCTTGGACTCACAGAGATTCACCTGCCTCTGCCTCCTGAGTGCTGGGATTAAAGGCGTGCACCACCATGCCCTGCTCTTAGTGTCTTATGTTAGTGGAAGATTTTACTTTATTCAGTTTGATAATGGTTAACCATATGCTTAATAATTATATATTACTCTACCCTTTTATGCACTGTAACTAATTCTGTCATCTGCTCTTACTTATCTAAAAGATGAAATAATTATTTTAGAATGTTTTATTAGCATATCTGTCAGTAAAACCCACTGTTTTGTATAACTAATACAATTTCATACATATGCGTAATGTAGCTGAGATACTAACTCTCCACTACTCTCTGGTCCTCCTCCCACTCTTGCTAGCCCCCTTCTGCTTCATGTCTTTTTGTCATGATGCAGTGAGTTTCACTAGGGCTGGGCACAGGTGCTGGGTGGGGTTTGCTTATAGAAGCACAAGCGTCTTACTAGTGTTTTTCTCCCCCTGTGGAGGAATCCTCAGGAATTTAAACGCTTTTATACTTCAAACCCTTGTTTCCCAGTTTGGGCTTGGAATAATCTACAGTGTTTAATCTAAAGATTAAAATTACTATGCATTTCATTGTTTCTGTTTTGAGTTATTTGGTTTGAGATTCACAATCATTTACCTGCTGGTTTGCTTTTTTACCTCAGTCCCAGTCATCTCCACGTGCCCCCATACCCTTCCTCTGTCCTTGCAACCTCCCCCCAAAAGGAAAAAAAAAATCATTGTGGAAGCAGTAGTGTGTCAGTGTGTCTCACAGTACATCCTTTTCGTCACGTTTCTTTGCTTGCAAATGTTCATTGAAATTAGTCATTTGCCTGGTTGGAAGCTTCTAGCGTCTGCTACATTATCAATAGTGGATCTTCACCAGGACTCCTCTCGGATATCCTGTTGTTGCCCTGTGCCATGGAGATCCTGCAGCTTTGGATCTATAGGACAGGCCTCTGCTCCAGCAGGTCATTGATGGGGTAGATGTTGGGTTGGGCCAACTCAAAGCCCTGGAACTGGGCCTGAGAGGCATCTGAGTGGAGGTGGTCCGCCCACACCAGGGTAAGCTCTCCAGCACTGCCCCATCCAATGTCAAAGCTGGCAAGAGCCAGATTCTGCTCTGACACCCTCGGGGTGGCTCACCTGTGCCCACACCAGCAGAACCAGCTCTATTGTGCTGCCCGGGTGAGATGCAAGGTCCTACCTCCAGCAGGCAAGGGGCTGGGCCAGCTCTCCCACTCTTACACCCTGCCCTCCTGGCTGGCTCACCCACACCCTTCCCAACCCCCAACCAGGGCCAGCCTTAACTGTGCTGCGCAGGGCCTGCTAGTGTTGTTGCCACTGAAGTACAGGACCAGCTCTCTTGCCTGTTCTGTGGGGGTGATAGGGCATCTTTCCCTTGCCCACCCCACCCCACGCAGGGCAGACAAGTTGCCAAGTCAGTTCTCCCACGCTCACGCCCTCTTGTTTGCTTTTAAGAGTTCTAATTGTTTCAACTGCTACCTCTCTATTTACTGTAACTGATGCTATGTTGCAGCTGTGTCATGGTCTCTGGTTTCCCAGTGCTTTTAAAATGCTCCCAGGAGATTCAGACATTGTAAGTATCTGATATACTTAAGAGATTCTAAGTATGCCACCTACCCTCACTGAAGCCAGCAGCATGAAGTGAGCACCACACCCGCTTTCTACTGGTGTCAGGAGCAGCAGCCAGGTCTTGACTGTGTCTGTTCTGAAAACTTTGTTGTAATTCTCAAGACTCAGTTTTTTAGTCCTCAGATTCTGGGAGCTATCTGATATTCTAAACATACACCTTGTATGCTGGATTATTTTGTCAGTTGACACAAGCTAAAGTCATCCAAGAAGAGAGAGAATCCCAAGTGAAAAAATGCTTCCATAAGATGGGGCTGTAGGCAAGACTATATAGCATTTTCTTAATTAGTGATTGATGGGGGAGGACCCAGCCCATTGTGGGTGGGGCCATCCCTAGGCTGGTGGTCCTGGGTCCCACGAAGCATGCTGAACAAGCCATGGGGAGCAAGGCAGTAAGCAGCACCCACCGTGGCCTCTGCATCAGCTCCTGCCCTCAGGCTCTGGCTCTGTGTTAGTTCCTGCCCTCCTTTTGATGATGAACTGTTATATAGAATTGTGAGCGGAATAAACTCCCCCTCTCCCCAAGTTGCTTTTGGTCATGGTTGTTTTACCACAGCAATAGGAAACCTAATTATAAACAGCTTGTCAATTAGAGGATTAAAAAAAAAAAAAGCCTTAAAGAATCCCAGAATGATAAAAGTACTTTAGACAAATGGGATGTTTTTTTCTTCCAAGGGCTGCACATATTGCTTCACTGCCTTGTGGTAATCTCATCCTTTAGTACTGTGGAAACCTGATGGCCGTCCCTTCTTTTGGAGGTGACTCATTCCTTTCTTTCTTCTAGTTTTGAGATTAAGAAACAGTTCAGCGAGCTGGGCAGTGGTGGCGCATGCCTTTAATCCCAGCACTCGGGAGGCAGAGGCAGGTAGATCGCTGTGAGTTCGAGGCCAGCCTGGTCTACAAAGTGAGTTCTAGGACAGCCAAGGCTACACAGAGAAACCCTGTCTTGAAAAAACAAACCAACAACCAAAAAAACAAAACAAAAAACAACAACAGTTTATGCTGGGAGTGTGGCTCACTGGTAGAAGTGGTTCCCCAGCACTATCAAAACCCAACTATGATGTGTCTAAGTGGGGCTTTGTTGGCCTCAAGTTACTTCAGGAATTCTTCACAAATGTCAAGCCAGGAAAAGCCAAAGCAGGAATAAGTGGAACGGCTGGTGCTGGTCTCTTAATTGCTCTTGACACCCCTCCTTCCCCAATCTGCTCCCTTCCTTCTCCTTAGCTTGTTACGCCATCATAAGCCAGTCACAGCTGTCTACTTTTAGTCTACAGACATTCTGTTACCGCTGTCACCAGCCAAACCTGGGTGTGGTGTATGTGCACGTGTGGTCAGGCCTTGCACGCACTGAGGGCAGAGGAAGAGGTCAATGTCCTACTTTACCAGTCAGCATTATCCCTTTGAGAGTAGGGCCTCTCACTGAACCTGGAGGTGGGCTGGGAGCCAGCTTAGATCCCAGGCTGGCCTCCACCCTTCTAACTAAAGATGACCTTCAACTCCTGACCCCCCTACAAGTGTTTGTACCTCTCACCAGGCCAAGGAATGTGTGACTTTTACCTCAATTTGACTAGCCTAGCCAATTTAGCTTTTATCTAAGCCAGGTCGGTCATACAGGTCTTCAGGGGTTCACCAGTGGAGTAGCACTTAGGTCCTAAAAGAATGTGTACATGGGCAGCTCATGCCGGTTCCTTTCAACAGATGTTTCTTACTAGTGTTGCTTACATTCAATGGCAACCTTCACTAGTATACATTAAGTATTTTTAATTAAAAATAACAATCAGATAACTTCAAGAAAACAAGTGAACAGAAATATAGAGGAAAATTATCCTGAATATCAGAGGAAAGAAAATCTATTTAGCACCAAGAACAGTATTACAGATAGAGAACGTACAGTCTGAAAGATGCATCGATGGCCTAACAATAAGCAGAACATATTTTTATAGACCAGAGTTAGAACAGAAGGAAAATGAGCTGGGTTTACAGAAGTCACAGTTCAGGGAGTTCCACATGACAAGCAGCTTTCCAAGGTCGGCACACAAGGGAAACAGGCTCACTAGAAAGAAAGAATACACACTCTATTCCAGCTCCCTCGACTTCTGAAAAGTTGTGTGGTAGATTTTAATTATCGGGCCATGCCAACCCTTCTTCAGCTTTGAGCAGCTTAATTTTTGCATTTGTGATACTCTCTTCTTTTCTTAGCTACAAAGAAACCCTGGCAATTGTCTCCCATTTTCAGCAGCAAACTCATTTTTCAACTAACTTTGTGGTAACAAGATCCACATTTTACACGGCAGTACTTTCAGGGCTGGTTGATACCTACAGGGCTTATCTTTTATTTCATTATTTACCCAGCTAGTGCCCTGGTAACTTGTAAAGTTTCATCAATTAATCCTTTCTACTGTGTACTAACAAATTGACTATTTTCCTTTCACTTAAAGCTGATCTTCCCTTTTCACGTCTCTTAGCACATATCTGAACTAAATATTGTGAAGGCTCTTTTTTTTTTTTATTTTTAGTTTTACAGTAGCTGTTTCAAAGGGGACAAGAGCTGGTTCTCAGATGTAGTGGACATCTTGAGACTTTTGTGTTCATTGGTCAAACGGTTTACTTCCTGCGTGAGGTGACACAGGTTACGTACGGGATTGGACAACTCAGTGTCAAGTCTTTTATGCCAAGAAAGAGAACGTACTTGGTAGATTAAAAGTCCAGTGTTAACTGTTAAGAGCTCTGCTGTGCCTTAGGACAGTATTTCTCCAAGTAAGGTCCCCATACCATAAGCCCACATACCACCCACCTCTAAATTAAGTAGAGATGCAAAATCTCATAGACCCCTGCAGATCAACTCTGGCAAAGCGGGAGCACGTGGCCCAACTGTGACTTAATAAACACGTCTGGCGATCCAAACACACCTGTCTTAAATGGCTACCTTAGGTTTCTTTGCTGCAGTCCAAAGCTAAGTAGGCTCCTGCACTTTTAATTTTAATAGCATTCTAACTAGTAACTGACCCTCAGCACTGGGCTGTGTGCTGCTGTCTGAACCAAACAGAAGCTGGGAGTACTTGGCTTGCTATCAGCTGGGGCACCATCCAGTGAAAGCAGTCTCAAGGCTGAACAGATTACTTTCACAGCCATTATCCCCAGCCAACAACCTCATTTCAGGGCCAGCACAGACAGACCCCCCTCTCTCTCTTTCACCTCAAACATTAAGTTCTTAAAACATGAACGAAAAGGCATTCCATTCTAATACCTCGTCTTTGACAAAAATACTCGAAGTGGCTTATAAAAACTGACTTGCAGGATTTCTAATGGAAAACTAGGAATGAAAGAAAACCAGGTACAACCTATATTCCGGCCTCCCATTGCTTATGACAACCTTGGAGAACATTACGGAATACCGTTAAGAAACAATTCAGATAGCCTGACAAAACCTGAAGCTCTTGGCTAATTAAGTGTTTCAGTGCATTCTCATTCATGACGAGTTTCCTCTGCCAAATGGGAAGTGGGCAGCACTTGATAACATCCCGCCTTTGTACCCATTAAAAATCAAGTGGTCCTTAGCAGGCAGGAATTAAAAACAAACAAAAATCAAAACTCTTTGATTTTCTGTTTTACTAATTCTGGTGCATGTGTGCAGGTGAGAGGGTAGCGTCTACTTTTACGTGGCTTCAGGGGCCAGACGTCAGGTCACTAGGCTTTCCCCGCTGAACGATCTCGATAGCCTTAAATATTCCTGATAGCTTACAAAAGAAGTGCGTGCGCACACAAATGCGCCAAGACAGGCAGGGGCTGACTTTACTGAGCTGGTTCTTCCCTTTCAGCATGTGTGTCCTGGGAATTGAACCGGGTCTTCGGGCTTGGAGGCAGTCATCTTTACCCACGGAGCCATCTCACTGGCCCTCTTTTGAATATCTTCTTAAAAATCATCATAACAGCATTAAATTTACCTCTAAAATTTTACTGACTTGTATTTTTTGGGCATGAGAAAATACTGACTGTACCGGTTGCAAAAACTCTGCCTTAGGTGGTAGTAGGTGCTAATTTCAGACCCAGGGTCAACACGGAGGAGGACAGGGTAAGACAGTCGCATGGCAAAGCCTGAGAGACACAACTGGTACCTGTCAAGGATCAAGTGTTTTTCAAGTATGAAGTCTGTTAAGGAAAAGGAGATCTCCTATGTGGGCCTATGTGTCCAGTGCCTAGTCTTGTGCTATTAGAAGCATTTGTTTTAATTAAACTCCAAAGGAGTAAGAAAAAAAAAAAAAAGTGGAAAAATACCAAACATTGAGAGGTGCTAATTACACAAAAATAAATTTTAGGAATGGTTAAGTGTCAACAATCTTCTTCAATTGTCTTTATTACAGTAAGAGGAAATTTTACTCTTAATGCATAGAATCTGAAGAAAAAAATTTACATTTAGCTTTTAAAAGAGGCCCTTTCGACAATTATTAATACAAATGTGAAATAAGACCCTTCAAACAAATACCGATTTCAGGAATAGTTTACATACATCAATAATTTATTCTGAAATGTTCACTTAGTCTGAGACAAGGTTCCTGTCTCATTAGTAAAGGAGCAGCCATCTCACCTCACATACCAGAGTGTACAACAGTTACAGCATAGCAAAAATTCTACCTACTTTTCATAAAATCTAGTTCAGTTAAAATAGTTTCATTCAATGTTTACAGTTACACAGATCTGAGCACACCAAAACAAAACAAAACAAAACAAAAAAAAAAAAAACACACCAACCGTGTGAATTGTTGCACTGTAGCTATCTCTATGCACACCATGTGACCACAGAGTCATTAGTCGTTACTTCCGAAATTGAACCATCAGTTTCACTCATGCAGTAAAGCAAAGCAGGCTGAGTAAACATACTCATTGGGAACCATATTACTGTGAATTTCACAGCCACATGATTAATTATGACATTAGATGGATTCACAAGGACTATTTTTTTTTGCATAAATACCAATTCTCCCTGATGTAAGTTTATTTTATAATCTAGAAATGATTGATAACAGCAATATATCATATAGATTCTATCTGTAGTGTTATTTTTAAGACAAGCGATAATTAAAGGACAGTGGGATGGATGCTACTTGGATATATGTAAAACATACTGTACAAATGTACTTGGCTTTACCATTTTTTTCTTACCTAACAAGTGTGCCTCCCAAAATGACCAGTGAGGACAAAGTGTACTATCAAATATGGTTTCCAGAACAAAACCCCTCTAACAAGAATCAAACCTATTTACAAAAATCTTCAACCTTTAAAGTTTTCTTTGAAATAAAGTCTCTTTACAGCAGTTGTGATTAACACCAGCTTTTCCTACGTCTGTCCTTCCATCTCTTTTAAACAGATGTCACGAGGTAAGACCCGGAATGGCGCTTAGGACTTTGGGCTCCACTGGATTCGGTGCTGTCGGTCTTTGAATCTCGCTTCTTTGTGTTGTTACTCACTGGCGTTGGGATTTGAGATGGCCGGGCTGAAGTGCCGTCAGCGCTGCTTTTCCTAGGGCTTGGGTTGTAATTAAAAGGGGTCACTCTGGCAGCGACAGTCCCACTAGGTGAACTGTGTTTGCTGGAGCTACTTGAGCTAAAAGGGGTACGCTCCGCTAGAGGGGGCTCCCCAGGCTCAGCCGCAGGGGCAGTGTTATTCTGTCCTGCTTTAGTCTCAGTTCCCTTCTGCTCTGGGGCATCTACCTGAATGAAGGAGTTCAGGCGGTTTTCCAGACCCATGGGCTGCACAGGACTGCTGCTGCCCACATTTTGTTTTCCCTGCGTATCTTTTGAATCTTTACTGCTTGGATTTCCCTTTTCTGAAACACTGTCGATCACTGGGGGGGTGTTACCTGTGGGAGATCTTCCAGATCTAGGGTTGTTAATGGGGCAGTCCTCAATTCTCACCCAAACATCCTCTGTTTTAGAAACAGCAGGTGCCATCTGATAAATCAGAGTCTTTGATTCAGCACCATTGGCAGCACCTGAGGAAGTGGGAGAAATGTCACTTTCTTTGATTTTCCTCCATGTCCCTTTTGTGGGAACTTGGTTTTCTTTCATCTGTCTGGGCGCTGGCATGGAGCTCATGTGCTTCTCATCCTCACTTTTGGCTTTTTCACTGGACTCTGATGAAGCAGAAAGAATGGAAGACGAGCTTCCAGTTCTTCTCCAAGTGCTGACTCGAGGAAGGGACGAGGAGTGTTTGCTGTGCTCGCGCTTCCAGGTCCCCGCGCGATTGATTGGGAGTCTGGAAGGACTTTCGGAATGGGAGCGTGCGATGTCATGCCGCTTTGCTGCTCTTCCGTCGTTATACTCTATGGTGGGGCTGAGACTAGGTGGGAGCTTTCGCCACCCGCCCGGCTGAACGGCTGGGTGTGCGGACAGAGACATATCAGGAAGGGAAGGGCTTAAAACTGGGGTCTGTGCCTGTGACCTGGTGGGAGAATCGGGTCTAGAAGACGGAGAGAGGGATTCAAAGGAGGCCGATTCCTCCAGCTTCCTCCTGAGGGTAGGGCTTGGGGCTTCTTTGATGAAAGTAGACTGGCGTACTAATGCAGGCCTTTCTGACCTGTCCGATTCACTTCCACTTGACTTAGTCGAAGACATTCTAGAGAGTTCTACCTTTTTATTAGACCCACTGCCATTACTCATCTGATTCAGTCCCTTAGATGCAGACTCACTTCTGGGGATGCTACTGGCGTTCTTGGGTAAGCCTGGTTGTTTGGTAAGGTTTTGTTGGCTCAGCTGCCTGCCTGGGGACGTATAGGACATTTTCCCGGAACCCGAGGACTTGGTTGAAGCGGTGCTAGGGGATGACGTCCTGGGCAGCTGAGACAGTTTGTTAGGAGGGCTTATTCCATTTCTGCCAGGGGAAATTGAGTTTCGTCCTGGAGACTGCATTGGCCTACTTAAAGGCTGCTGTGTAGGTCTTGAGGGAGTGGAGTCTCTAGATCCTGACCTAGAAGGGCCCTTGTTGGACCCACTAATTTGGGAAGTTTGCCTGGTAATAGGGCTCAGCTCTGATTTCACTGATGGCTTGGTTCCTCTAGGAGAAGTAGTGGCTACGGGACCCTCACCTGGGCTTTTGGAGGCTGGGGTCTTGAGGGGTGGGCCTTTTTTAGAGACAGGACTTGTACTGGAGGAGCTGTTGCGGAGCCCTGGGATGTGGATCATCGTCCTGCCCCTGGAGATCGAAGGCATGCTTGTCTGAAGGGGTTGCTTCATTTGGCTGGAAATTTCTGAGTTAGATCGAATCTTTCCAGTAATCAAACTTTTATAAACCTTTTTCCCACCTTTGATTCCTTTATTTTCAGATTCTATTTTTTTTGCTTCTAATGTGCTTTTCTCCCCAGGCTTGAGAATTCTTGGGCCTTTATTACTTGTGAATGGCTTTTCCTCTTGATCAGGTGTAAGATGAAAAGGCGACCCCAGGGAGATGCCGGATTTCAGTGACAGAATGGAATCTGAATCAGATGAAGCCTGTCTGGACAGACAAGCGGCCGCGGCGGCTTGGTGCAAACTGCTTACAATGGAATTGGCCCCTTCTTGAATAGCTTTCCAGTCAAAGTTTTCTGAATCGGGAGATAAGCCATGTTCTGAATCTGGTCTCTGTATGTCTTTCAAATCAAGTGTCAGATCTTCAGCTAATATGCCACCCATATTTCTGGGACTTTGCTTTTCACTGTCACCCTTGAGTCTTGAAGGCCTTTTCTTTTTTGGCATTGCAGAGCTTATGCACTCCTGCAGCAGGTCATCCTCAGAGTCAATGCTGAGAGAGCTGAGAGAGCTGTTTCTTGAGAAACAGACAGGGGTGTCTTCAACATGAAATGACTTGGGTGCATACCCAGATGCCTGGGGCTTGCGTGGTTCTCCCTGCGGGTCAGCAGGCTCCGCTTCTTTGATTGGTTCATTTTCTTTGTTATTGTTTTCTTGGTCGATGTCACTAAGGGAACTCAGAGAGGAATTTCGAGAAAAGCAAACTGGAGTATTTTCAATAGCAAAATTCTGCAGCTTTTCGTCAGTTGCTGCCCCTCTATCTGGCACGTCTTTGGAGGACTGGGGGAAAGTGGGTTGCTTCTGCAGCCCTGGCTTAGCCTGTCCTCTAGTTCCTGGGTGCTTTGTACTAGCTTGTGGCTTACTAGCTGAATGTTGGCTTGAGGCTGGTTCTGTGTGGCAGGTAACTTTGGCTTCTGAATCTTTACTTTCTTTCCCCTTTCTTAACTCAGCCTTTTCCCTAGAAAGGTCAACATCATCATCATCAAAATCCAGAGAACTCAAAGAATCATTTCGTGAAAAACAGTAAGGAGTTCCTTCAATCGGGGTGTAATGGTGCGGCGAATCGAAAGCGAAGCCCCCTCGGACTCTGTCTTCGTTGTTTGGTAGCTTATCACTGAAGTCCTTGGGGTTGTTTTTCAAGTTTTGTTTCTTTGAGTCTTTGTTGTCTGAGAAAGTTTCTTCAGTATTTACATTAACTTTTGAGTCCGTATTCTTTCTCACACGTGATCTGTATTCAGTACTTTGTGGCATGGGCTTTACTGGGGAAGTAGGCTTCTTTTTCTTAGTTTCTACTTGATTTTTGCTAGTTCCAGATGAAGTTATGGATGCTTGCTGGACCTGGTCCATTATCTTTTTCACTCGGAAGGGCTTGTGGCTTTTTCCTTTGGGCATGGCAGAGCTGATACACTCTGCAAGAATGTCTCCTTCCTCTGCTTTACTGTCACCCAGGTCTGGTGCAGCCGCAGACGAGAGGTTTCCTCTCTGAGCCTCATCTGTACTTCTGCCTTCTGTAGGAATGGTGTCTCGTTTTTCAAATTCGCCTGACGGAACACCTGCTCTCACCCCATCTCCGCCAGCCAACTCATTTGGAGGGGACTCTATTGTCAGATCACTCAGAGATGTCGCCGTGGAAAAGTTTATAGGTGTCCCTTCTACACAGTACACCCGGGGCACATCATCCCCTGGTGTAAAGCTAACATGCTTCTGGGGCTGCAGTCTGTTCTGTGACGGCAGAAGCTTGTACACAGGCAGCTGACTTGGTTTCCTTGCCACAGGTGGAGGTAATTTTGAAGCAGTCTGGGCTAGCTTCTTGGCTTTGCGTGATGACTTTGTTGGCATGGCTGAAATGATACATTCTTCTAATATTTCAATATCATCATCATCAGAATCCTCTAGTAAGTCTTTTTCAGAATCGGGCTTTTCTCCCTCTTTTTCCTGGCTGTCATTTGGTTCTTCAGGCTGCTCTGCTTCAGTTTCATTCCCATTATCGTTTTCCTGAACGGGAGGCATTATTCTTAATTCCACATCTTTCTGGATAAACGGCTCATCCAGGCTCAGAGCACTCAGGCTAGAAGAACAGGAAAACCCATCTGGAGTACTTTCTGTGGCAAAGTGTAAGAGCGTATCAGCATCTGGAAGGACCTGAACCCTCTGAACTGCGGCATTCACGGCAGTCTGCTTAGGCCCGCTCTCTCTCTTCTCAGCAGCAGGGACTTTACTTTTTGGCACCTCTCTCTTGGTCTGGACTGCTTGTGGAGGAGGCGGAGGGGTTTTGCTTCTGCTTGGTGGCATGGTCTGCCCAGGGCTATCTGGAAGGTCGCTGGGGCTTATGATGCCACTCACCATTCCACTGCATGGCTCACTCTGAACAGAGCTGGCAATGGAACGACTTTCAAAGCTGTCAAGTGAGCTGACAGAAGTGCACCTGCTGAACACAAGTGGAGTCTCCTGGACATAGTGTTCTGGGGGACTTTTGGGTGTCTGAGCACCACTTTTGGAGGGAGACTTGGCTCCTGATGAAAACTCAACAGCTTTGTGCCTGGCTGACTCTGAGGATAAGCCAGAGGCCTGGAGTCTGCTCGGTTTGGCTCTAGTATTTGGGGATGCTGCTGGAACTTCGCTTGCAGGATCTTCAGTTGATCGGGTTCCATCACTCTCTTTTACTTTGGCCATCTGCAGAGTATTAGCAGAATCTGCTTCCTGAGTTGTCTGATCACACCCGATCTCATCCTCCGCTGATGACAGCGATGATAACGAACTGCACCTGGAGAAACATATGGGGGTGTCTTCTACACAGTACGTCTGTATTGTTTCTTGGTTGATGGAGGGGACTTTGCAAGGGGTCCCTTTTTGAGTCTGACTGTTTCTCTGTGCTGAACTTGGATGCAGCTGGTTTTGCCTTTTGGCACTAGATGAAGCTGTGGATGTATTCTCACCGCTTGGAGAGGTATGTTCAGACTTAGTGCTTTGTGCTGATGAACTCTTTGAGAATGAAAATGATGGTTTCTGTGAGGAAGCAATGTCAGAGGCATATTTTAAACTATAGTCAATAGGCTGATCCACGTGGTGTTTTTCTTCATTATATTTCACACTATAATTTGTTGGTCTCTCCTCTTCTTCATGCTGTTCTTCCTCAGAGTAACGCTCACTGTAGTTGGTAGGCTTGTCATCTTCATAGTCGTCTTCCTGACACAAAGACGGGCTCACATTTTGGTTAATTGCATGACTAGAACCCATTCGATTTGTTTCTGAACCACTGGTTCCCCTAGACCTATATGGGGAAACACACTCCTGCTGCCCAAAATGTGGCTGGAACTTGAGGTGTTTGTCATCAGTGTTCTCAGAGTAAACAGGGTAGTTGGCGTTCTGGGGTCTTGATTGTCTTTGCTCATTTTGCTTTATTTCATCTTCGAGTACATGCTTGGGTCTTGCCCATCTTTCATTCTGTGAGGGGCTCTGCCTTCCAGAGTTCAACTGCTCATCTGAGTACTTAAGACTGTAGTTTATTGGTGTATCCAGTTCTCCATCATTGTCATCCATATGATTTGCACTGTGTATCTTATGGGCTAGGTCAGCTGGATATTGACCATAACTGCAAAACTTACTTTCATCATCTTCAGAGTAGGATTCAACAGATGGCTTCATTTGGCCCCTTTTACCGTATCCATCACTACTGTTGACACTATTTAAGCTATCGTTTGAAGACCTCTTGTATTCCCCTTTGGCGTAAGGCATAGAGCATGTCCTATTTGAATTTTCTGACTTAGTGAAGCTGTATGTGTTTGAATGTGCATGGGAAGCAGAGCTTCTCCGTGCTGCATTCCTCTCATCCGCCACGCAGTGGAATTCGGTGGTAGAACCAGAGCCTCTGTCTTCCTGGGAGGTGTGAGTGGCGGATACTTCTCCCATAACTTTAGCGATCTGGGCTGCAGTGGTAGAGATCTGCAAGCCACGTTTTGAAGAGGTTCCTGGATTTTCTGTTGCTGACTGGTACGTGCTGAGGCCAATACCTCGTTCTCTTTCCAAACTTCTGTCTTTTTCAGAACGAGAACTGTCTAAACTTCCCCTTGATGAGGAAGAGCTGGGCAATACTGTAGTATTTAAATATGGTGAAAGAACAGTCATGTTTCCAGTATTAAAATTGTCTGACCTATTGTCATCATGTCGATTGGTGTCAAAAACATAGTCACCATAGAGATTTGGCTTGTGTCTCGGCTTACTCCGATGAGATGCCTTGGGACTTAAGTTGTCAATATTGTCAAAGGTTTCGGATAGATGCTGAGCATCTAACTCTGCCTCCAGGGCCTTCTGTTTCCTGACGTGAAGAGACGGCAAGCTTGAGCCAGGAGACATGATATTGGCATCCTTGTACTTTGCAGGTCTGTTTGCCATGAGGTTCCTTAGAGCTGCTGCACTTCCCATAGCGATCATTTTGTGCTTGGAATGAATGAGGTTCTTGAGCATGCTCACTGCCCCCATGTCCCACAGAGCTTCCTGGTCTTTAGGGTTTCTTGCTGAGAGATTCCACAGAGTTCCACATGCATTACTCACTATGGTCAAACTGTGAGATTTCAAGTGCTGTAATAAAGTTTGTAGGCAATTGTTCTCTCTTAGGATTTGTCTGAATTAAAACAAAAACACATAAGGTTAAGGGGAAAATGTGATTAGTGACGACAAAAAAAGAGACAGAAAACAATTTTAAACACAAGGAAGACTAGTAAACACGATAGGCATGCTATGAGTGCATCAGCTGTCTTGTGAGCCACAAGTGTGCTGCCTCTCCTTTTGTTTTCTTGGTTCATTTAATGTTTACTGTTTCACAGTATCATCTATCAGACCAAAAGCAGTGACAGAGTTGCTGCGTTCCATTTATTCTCTGTCCTATATAAGAAAAGGATTGTTTTTTTTTTTTTTTTTTAGCTGATATATTTTCTTTTTACTTAAAAAAAAAAAAAAACCAATTTATTTATTTATTTAGTATACAATGTTCTGTTTGCATGTGTACCTGCCTGCCAGAAGAGGGCCATCAGATCACATTATAGATGGTTGTGAGCCACCATGTGGTTGCTGGGAATTGAACTCAGGACCTCTGGAAGAGCAGACAGTGCTCTTAACCTCTGAGCCATCTCTCCAGCCTGACTTTTTTTTCTTTTTTGGTTGTTCAAGACAGATTTTCTCTGTGTATAACCTTGACTGTCCTGGAATTCACCAGGCTGGCCTCGAACTCACAGAGCTCCACCTGCCTCTGCCTCCCAGTGCTGGGATTACTGGCATGCGCCACCATGCCTGGCTGAGCAGATATGTTTTCTACATTCACATAATAATAGTTTTCTAATTTAAGGACTATAAACATATCATGAAATCATAAACAGGGACTGTGGTAATTTAATATACAGTGAAGCAACAGTGTTGAGTATTGAGATGTCTTGAGGCAGAAGACAAGTGACTGACAGATTGTTATGTAGTCAGAGAGCACACTGTATGCATCTAGACTAGCAAACTTCCTTTCTAGAGTAAGTAATCTCTGTTTTGGTGATAGGGCCAAGTCCTTTGTCTGCTCTTTGGCAGACTGTGTATATAAGCATTATTAAAAAACAAAACAAAACAAAAACATCAAGTAGCATGAAGCATAGATTTTAAAATATAAAAAGCAGGGCTGGGCATGGTGGTACACACCTTTAGTCGCATTAGTTGGGGATGGGGGTTGGATGGGGTGGGGGTGGGTGCGAGGCAAGAGGATCTCCATGAGTTCAGGGCCAGCCTGGTCTATAAAGCAAGTCCAGGACAGTCAGGGCTTTATTACAGAAAGAAACCCTGTCATGAAAAACCAAAAAGAAAAAGAAAGAAAAAAAGAAAAAAGAAAAAAAAAAGAAAAGAAAAGAAAAGAAAAAAAAGTGTATAAAAAAAAAAAAAGAAAGAAAGAAAAAACAAAAACCTCAAATTCTGGGTCTTTGAGAGATGTGCATTCCTTCAAAACCCAATGTTTGTATAATAATACATACTAATAAAAATGAATAAAAAGAAAAACCATGGTGGATATTTCTCGCTAGTTCAATATCAACAAAGGATTTAGTGAACTACAGTGTTCTTTGCATAGCAGAAACTGACATGAAGCTTCCAGTTTATGCACCAAAAACTTAAATTATAAATTGTGAACAACACCTATATTTTGTTGCCATAGAACAGATATATGCATGTCTTTGAAGATGAGAACATGCAGTGAATTGATATACATTATAAAAACATAATGTTTACAGGATTAACAACAGTGTATGCCCTAATCTGAAGTGTGTTCCGAAGCCTCACAGTTTAGCAGACTGGGTGAATAACGGATGATTAAGCACGCTGGTCACTGATGTTAAGACACTTAGAAAAATGCTGAGGCTTCACACTTCCGAGGTCAGTCTCAGTTTTTCCTTTGTTACCTTTATACTCCTCTGTGCTACCTAACTAGGTAGGGAAGAGTGAAAAGTGTTCTGACTTTTAGTCTCTTTTCTACAGATGGCTGACTCTCTCAACCACCATTTACCTATTGTAGGTTCCTCTAGGACACGCTGAACTTTATTAAGACACTTGGAACTTTACTAGCAACAAGATGTGAATGAGTTATTATAGGAGTTGATAGTTATCTCTGCACTACAATAATGACTCTTTGTGTAGAGCTTTCATAACGACACAAAACAGTTTAGAATTAGGTCTTTACAAAGAAATAGACTCTATAATAATCCACTTAAAAGCAATATTCCACTTGGCATGTACCTGTGCTCCTCGTTTGTCGCTATCAAGCTGGACACATTCCGTAATATCCCACCTCCGCTTTCAATAATGGCTAAAGTATTTGTCTGGCTCCGGTAAGTGAGAGTGCCAACCAGAAATGCAAGTGCTCCCTCCACAGCACATATGTCAGCTTTATTCTCAGTGCAGTGCGCAGACAGATTCCATAAGGCACTCAAGACACTTTTCAGGGTTGATTCCTATTAATGATGGAAACAGAGTATGTGTCATGTAGTTAGAGTCCTGTTTTCTTTTTGTCTCCTTCTGACATTCCTCACTAGTAAATCAGAAACTTTTCATTTACCAACACGTTCACTCAAAATAAAATTTAGGTCAGTGCTGTTTCTATAAATCAACACAATATTAAACTAATGACCCTTTATCTTGAATGAACCAGAACATAAAGCAGAATTGATAATATTATCAAGAAAACAGAAAATCAGTTAAAACACCTTCACATACTACCTGTGGATAGGAAAAGGCATTTAAGTACTTACGACATGACTGCACACTGCAGAGCAGTTATATAATGTCCTATTTGTATTAAAAACAAATATATGTATTCATATGCCGATGATTAAAAAATAACCTAACATCTGAAAAGTACTAGAAAATGTACAAATTCTTAAAGCTCCTAAAAAATTAGAAGTAATTACAAAGTAATTATAAAAAGACTCCCTAACATACAAAAATTCTAATTGCCACAGAAACACTCTGATATACAATTAATGATATTTGGTTACATTTTCTCACACTCCAAATGTCAGTGTTTCTTTTTATGATACCCCCAAGGATTCTTTATTAGAAATGTGTTTGTTCCTATCAGAACAAGAAGCACTCCAGACAATACAGATGTAAAACAGTACTCTAAAAAGAAGGCTACTGCAGTGTGAGTTTAAGGTAAGTAGCTCACAAGGGTGACAGCACTGGAGGAGGAGGAGGAGGAGGAGGAGGATGTGGGGCGAGAACAGCAGGAACAAAAGCTAAACTGCCAACTGGACAATGGCCACTTGGAGCCTGGAGCCCAGTGTTGTATGCAGACACACAGCGCCTAACGCTCCGTCACTCAGGTGCCCTACACAGACGGCCAGCCTCCCGTAACAGTCAGCCAGGTGTGGCAGCTCACACTAAGATAGGAAGGACTGGGACAAAATCAAGGCCAGCTTCTCTGTATGAGACCCAGTCTCAAACCAACAGGAACAAACCCCTCAAACACACATACACACACAGGCACTGAACTCAGTATCAATTACAATGTGATGGGAGTGTAAAGACGGGATGATCAACAGGGAAAGTGGCAAAAGCTGAGTGAGAAAAACTGCAGCTGACTCAAAAGTGGGAGACGAAGGTACACAAACACAAGGTGCTCCAGAGACTTAAGCCAAGGCCAAGGACCTGGTTTAAAGAAGTTCGGGGCTGGGGGGCTGGGGGGGGCTGGGGGTGTTGCTCAGGAGTACAACTGTGTACACAGTGTACGTGGGACGGCACGAGTGAGGGATGTGAAGGGCTGCAGGAGGAGAAGAAATGAGGAGAGATTAGAAATAAGGAAAGGAGCTTTGGTATAGTGACTGATCAGAAAGTATAATGTGCAGGGAGAGGGGAGAGAAAACCTAGTTAAATAAACCTAAGTAGATTCCGAGACAAAGGAAAGGGACGAGGAATCTTAAGGATGGAGGCGAGTGACTCATCCAAGACTTTTCATCATTATAGTAAAAGAATTGCTCTAGTGGTTAGAAACAATGGAAATTTTTTTTATTTTTAAAATATGTAGATTTTTATAGACAGCTGAAAACGTAAGAAAGATCTAAAGATGAAGCACACAGAGGGAAGGACTAACAGATCTAAGCAAACAGCAAAGTGTGAAGTACTGCACTGATTTTTTTGTTACAATTATATTGAGTTATTATTGCAGAAAACAAACCAAACATCTTTCACATATACATTCTTATCACTTTTAATGTAGATATACATCCACAAATCCCCCACTCCAATCAAGTGACAAACATTTACACCTCCCAAGGTTTCTTCATGGGCCTCTCAACCCATCTCTTCCTTCTACCCCAGGCCCTCGACAGCCACTGACCTGCTTTCAAGACTAGCCTCCTCCACAATGAGCACAGGTTAACTAACACCTCTCCCTCTGCAGACTTCTACCTGGTGCTGCTGACTGGATTTCAGAAAGTACACGCTAAAGAGAACCCCAGGAACCAAAGAAATCCCACACAGGGCTGCAGATAGCTGCTGAGCCCATTCGCATGATAACTGGGGGGTGGGCGAGATAGTTCAGCAAAAAAGCACCTGCCACATAAGCCTGGTGACTGGCGTTTAAGCCCACAGTAGGAAGAAAACTAACTCCTGAGATTGTTCTTTGACCTGCTCAGACATGCACGCATCCACACAAACAAAAACAAAAGCCAACTGGAGAAGTCTTTTAAAATATATCTTATTATTTGTTTTTTAATAATTTGTTCTTGGGCTGGGGGATGGTTCATCTGCTAAAATGCTTGCCACACAAACATGAGTCTCTGAGTTTGATTTTCCCAAAACCCATGTAAAAGGCTGCGTGTGGCAGTGTGCATTGGGAAGGCAAAGACAGGTCGATGTCTGTAGCGAGAATTTTGGTGTCTTTAAAATCCTGTTATGTAAACATGTTTTTTATTTAATCCCAGGTGTGGGATATGGGGCTGCTTCCGACTGTCCACAGCAGCAGACTATTTGCCTCCAATGTGCTCTGGCAGGGGTGTGATTCTGACAGCTGAAGATAGTTAATTCTGAGGATTCGAGAGAAGGTACAAGAATACCACAACCCTACCAGTGGGGCGAGGCTGTTCCTCCTGCTGGTCCTGCTCCTAGTTTGTCAAGTAGTCGAGAGAAAAGAGACAAGAAGAAGTTGGAGATGTCCTGACGAAGACTAAGACTGGACTGGCCCCACGGAACTCAACGCCCCTCATCAGCAGGAAGTAGTCTAAGAACATCTCAACACCCCTCTCCTCGTCAACCTTCTGTCTCTCCTACTTCATGTTGAGGTGTTGGAAGGGATTGGGGTGGAGAAGGGTGGTTCATAGAAGAACCCAAATAAAGTCGCATACAAAATATGCCAACAGATGTCCAGTGAGTCTTGAACAGATGAGCTCCAGGCTCATTCAGAGGACCCTACCAAAAAAAAACAGGCCAGGAGAGATGGCTCAGCAATTAGGAGCACTTGGCTGTTTCTTCCAGAGGGCCGAACACCTTCTTTCTGGGCTCTGAGGACACCAGGCACGCATCTAATACACAGACATACATGCAGACAAAAACCTCACACATATAAAATCAACTAAAAAAGTAAGGTAGAGGGCTACAGATATGCTTCAGCAGGTAAGATGCCTGCTTGGCATGCACAAAACCCTGGGCTTGAACTCCATGCCCATGTAAAACAGGGGAGGGGCATGTGCGTGTGCTCCCAGCACTTGGGAGGTGGAGGCCTGAGGGTCAAAAGTTCCAGGTTATCCTTGGCTGCATGGTGAGTTCCAGCCTGGGTTGCATGAGACCTGGCCTTGAAAACAAACAGAAAACCAGGTGAAGGGGACTGAGGAAGACATAGCATGAAAACACACACACACACACAGACACAGACACACACACACACACACACTCACTCACTCACTCACTCATTTTTTAAGCCAGCACCCTGTTATGTTGCCCAGGATGATCTAGAACTCCCAGGCTTGAGTAATCCTCCGTCATACCCTACTAGGTAGTTTGGGGCTATAGGCATGTAATACTTTTAAGACCAGTTTGTTCTTTTTATAGCTGTGAATTTCTGTTTACCTAACAACAGTCATTACAGTTACTTCTGACTTTTGGACATTACAAAATCATGAAGAACATTTATGTAATAAATCTGTGTGAGAACATTAGTTTTGTTCCTGTGGGTAAATTCTTAAGAGTAGAATGGCTGTGTAGTATGGCCGGGGTATGTTTAACATAAAAATCCCTTCCAAATATTTTCCCAAGTGCTATGCAATTTCACATTCCCAGCAACATTACAGAAGGCTTCCAGCTGCTCAGCAGCCTTGATGTGTGGTTCATCTCTTCACTTCAAGCCACTATGATATGAATAATAGCACCCCACGGTAGCTTTTATGACAAACACTACCCTGTATCCTCTTCAGCACTTAGTGGCTGTTCATATCTTCCCTGAGTGTTAGTCCGAGCCACTTCTTAGCAGCTGCAAAGGTATCTTTATAGAGAACCTATGCACATTTACACATGGCTCTGTGTAGAGGCGAATGGTAAGTATACACGTGATTGTATAGGTGTGTGCGTGCCACTGCTGCACAGCAACAAGGACAACCTCTGACACTGGCCCCTGCCTCCACTTTGTTTTTGGTTTTCTGTTTTTTTTTTTTTTTAGATTTATTTATTATGTATACAGTGTTCTCTCTGCAAATACACCTGCGCCAAAGGAGGGCATGAGATCTTATTATAGATGGTTGGGAGCCACCACGTGGTTGCTGGGAATTGAACTCAGGACCTCTGGAAGAGCAGCCAGTGCTCTTAACCACTGAGCCGTCTCCCCAGCCCCCCTCCACCTTGTTTTAGACAGGACCTCTCTTTGGTGGAATACACTTTTAACCCCAGCACTAGGAAGGCAGCGGCTGCTGACTTCTTATTATAGTATGAAACATTTTTTTGAATTGTTTTATAACCAAACATTTTTCAAGTTACCTTTTTAACTTCCAAAGCACATTCCATCAACGCTTTCACACTTCCAACTTCTCTCAATGTCTTTTTGCTATTTACATCTGCTCGCCAAGACAAATTCCTCAAAACACTTGCAATAACCTGTAAATAATCAAGTGTAGAATAACGTGCATATAAAAATGATTCGTACTAGTTTCACTTTTGTTTCTAATGCTAGAGTTTGTAAAAGTAGGAATCTACTTCAGGTTAAATACATCTTATCTAAATGCTTGGCATCATAAGTGATTTGATTTTAAATTGGGCTTTCTGAATATCTGTATATGTGTGAGATCTCTGGGTATGAGATTATGTTCCATAGATATTAATAACTCAGTGTGCAAACAGATTTTCCACATGTGGTGTCATACTAGCAGAAAACAAAGTTTTGGGTTTTGGGTTTTGAGTTAGGAATGCTTCACCTACAAGAGCAAAGCACGGTATTTGCATGCATCAAAAGGTCACAAGCGAAACACACTCATTTGTACAATAAGCATGATTGACAGTAATATTAAATGTTCTGCTCATAGTAAATTTCTCACACATTACCAGAGTGCCAAAGGAATTACTTCAGTATAATGCTTTTCCTGAAGTGTTGATGGAATCATACTTTAACATAAACCACTAAGTACTGAGCCAAAACTTAACAGAACTCCGTATGTTATCCTGTTAATATCCAAGAAACATTAGAGAATCTAAGCAGTACCTGTTGTAAGTCTTCACTTTCGGATTTTAACTGGGCCACAAGCGCTCTCATGCAGCCCTTCATAGAACACAGCGTAGCCTGGAACGGGAGATGCGGAGCAGCGTCAGCAGTGAGCCAGCCTGAACCTGCTTCTTTCTAGCTACTGAATTTAACCCTGCTTTCTACTTCAGCCACAGATGTTATTTTACCTGTATGAGACCCAGAACAAGGTTACCTAAATGAAAGACAGATGATCCTATTTCTGTGGTCTATTTCCTTTACCTAACTGGAAAAACCAAGCAAAATCCTGAGTAAGGGTAAGCAAAGGACAGAGCACCGTGTCCTGTCTGACAGACTCAGTATGGGTATTGTTACAGGACTCTGCTCTCCCTCCTGGGAATGGGATTTTATGAGTTATTACTTTCTACAGTGTTGGTGACCTGCACTTGCTGCCTATACCCTTAGTATGAGGAGCAATGCTGTTGGTGCAGCGATGTAATTTCAGCACAGCGTTTCATCTTCAGGTGTGCTTTTGCTTTCTTTAGGCAGAAGACAGCCCACTAAGTAGGGATATGCAGTGGTGAGAAAGGTGCTTTTATTAGTCACTGTTCAACTGGGGTGGGGTGGGAGACACCAAAAACCAGTCATAAGTGTTTGTTTTTTTAGTTTGAAAAGTCATTTATATGAAAATAACTCCTAACTGAGCTAACTTGAGAAGTAAATCTATAAACGACATACCTTGTTGGCAACATCTCCAAAGGTCAAGTTTGTCAAAGCCATGCCAGCATAGCGTCGTAAAGTGACACTGTAGTGGTCGTTAGTCAGCCCGTACATCTCACAGTCCACCTGCAGTAACTCTGCAATGGCCTGCAGGCCCCCTAATTTAACAAGGGCAAAAGGAAACACAATAGTCTAGAATCAAGTAAACTGCTGTATTTGGTTAACTTAAAAACCAGGGGGAAAAAAATCTCAAAAGATGAGAATATACAGTTTAAATTTGCCTTTAGAATTAAAAACCACCAAAATGGCTGAAAATAACTTCTGTGTCCTATGAAGTACAGGCAGCACGAGTCCACTGCCTGCCAGTCTCCACCGCCCGCTCTTGGTTCTAGTCACTGACACGCACTGTACCTTGCCAACAATGAAGGCGATTTGTTAACCCTAGTCTTTCTACTTTCCATTGTCATATACTGTGGCCTAATACTTTTTTAATGTGTCGAATAATATTCCTCAGGAATAAGGAAATGTTTAAGTGGAATTTTGCTTGAAGCAAAACTTATTTCATGAAAAGAATGATCTGTTCAACCTACTACAAAGTTCTAAAAGTTTCTTTAAAAATATTCTTACTTTCCTTTGATACTATAAAACGTCAACTGTACTAGGACTTGCCATTTCCCTTCTAGTACGTGACCAGCAGGTGTGCTCAGTGAGGGCGCAACACTAGGAAGGGAAGGAGAAGGCGAGATGGGAAAGGAAAAGGGAAGACAACAAAGGAAAGCGTTAAAAAAGTGAGGCAAACGGTGAGGATGAGAATAAAAGAAAGGTAACAGTGCACAGAGCTGGTGTAGGGTTATTCATCATCAAAATCGGTCCCACGGGACGTGGGATGCTGGCTTGTTAGACTACAGGGGTGGCTCAGGCATTTAAAAAAGATGTGTGTAAGTCTCAGCAGGCCACTCACTAACCTGAAAGACCAGTGCACTAACATTTTGTGAACAGCAATAAGAGATTATCAGAAGGCTCTGCACATTTACAAATGACGTTCTATGTTGCGCTAAGAACTGTAGACAGGGTGTCTTGATTTTAGGAACATTCTCACAGACCTTTATGACAGACAATTCTCTGAACGCAGGCAAGAAATTAATCCAAACCACATTTAAGAACATTTTCCATCTATTTGCATTAATGGATAAGAGCAGCCAGTGAACCAAACCTAGGCCCTGTCTTCATGAAACGTGAGTGTGAGGCACCTACACTGGAGTGGGGAAGGCCTCAAGGAAAAGATCTGCGAGACAACGTTTACGGTGAAATCTAATGGATGACTGATACCTAACAAGGGTGGGGGAAGGAGGAGAAAGAATTAGTCTAGGCAGAAAAATCAGTCTGTGTAAGGGCCCAACAAGGAGTGGGGCGCCCAGTGAAGTGGCAAGAGCAGGCAGGTACCAGGTCACATGAAGCTTTCCATGCCACACTAAGGACATTAGACAGAGAGTACAATGGAGATACATTGTAAGTGAGCAAGATGGGGCAATGCGCAGAATGGCTTACGGCTAAAAGCAGGACAAAATATGCAGAACCAGAGAGACAACAGTGCCTTGCCGCAGGATGAGAAATAACAATTATACATGTACGTGTGCACACACACACACACAGTTGATTTTGAGACAGGCTCTCACTATGCAGCCCCGACTGACTTGGAACTCCCTATGTAGACCAGACTGGGCTTGAACTCAGAGATCAAACCCCATCTACCTGCCAAGTCCTGGGGTTATAGGTGTGTGCCACCATGCCTGGCGACACATATACTCAAGAAGCAGGATTAAAATGCTCAGTTACTAAATGGAGGAGATACAAATGGAGTCATGGATGATTTTTCTAAGATTCTAATTTGAGCAGCTGGGCTATTAGAATCACAAAAGGAACCCTGGAAGAGACAGATTTAAGTATGGAGGCAACAAATTCTGTTTGTGAGAGTTCAGTTAGAAGTGTCTAGAATCCTACAGAAAGGACGAAGTCAGATGAGTATGAACACATCCAAGGGTTTGGTGACAGAGTGCCTGTCACCAAAACATGAAACTTAGGAGGGAAACGTTAGACCGAGATGTGAATCTGAATAGTGACTAACACGGTAAGTGAAGCCCTGGGAACAGCTGCTGTAGCACCGGGGCAGAGGAGGAGAGCTTCCGGCCGAGCTTCACCGAGTGCTAGGATTTTGTATACTTGAGTAAAGGAGAAACCGATGCTTCTGACCCAGGACACTGACTGGGGAGTCACTGAAGACCTGACGGCGGTGGCCCAGGACACCCATGTGTGCTCACGGTGTAGAGCACTGTGAAGAAGGACCTCGAAACCAAGTAAAACACACGATACTTTGTTTTTGCATGGAATCCTGCCTAGTACAGTGTCTGGCTTACCTCCTGCCTAGTACAGTGTCTGGCTTACTTCCTGAGAAAGATAGAGTGGTCCAAAGAAGGTGCTAAGACAGCGTTAAGTTGTCAGAGACCTCTTCTATCCAAAAATATCAATTTTAGAATTTAATTTTAAACAAAGAATAAAGGAGGATATACCAGATGTCAACAATACTAAGAAGACTATGACTGATGAAAAAATTAGTAAAAATTGGGAGTGTTAGATAAGAGATCCTTTTATAATTTAGGCAGTAAAAAACAAAACAAAACAAAACAAACCAACCAACCAACCTCTGAATTCTGAGGCAAAGGATATAATTCACAGGTTAAAAGTACAAAAGGAGTCACTGAAATACGATGCAAATTCATGGCTGACAGGATAAAAAACTGATTACCCTAAGAAAAATCAGTATGTTCCAATGCAAAGGTGAGTATATCCTTCAGTATTTTTGTTGCTGTCTGTTTTGAAGTAGCAGTCTCAATGGGCTTCTTCTTTTTTTTTTTTTTGGGCTTCTTACTGATAAGGCGCTCCATTACCTTACTGGTAAGGAAGGTTCAAGTGCTTCAAATGGTATTAAACAGAACCCATAATTTAGACTCTTAGTTAAGACAAGAGATTTAAGTTTTAACAGTATATAATTTTTATCATATGGCTTGGATAGCCATCACTAGCATGGTATGTCCTATTCTAAAGTGAGTTTCAGGGGTCCACATCAATATTCTGTAGCCCACTCTTCCATTTCACAATCATAAGCATAATCTGGACTGATTACTTAGTGGGATTCCTGGGCTGCTCCTTTGGGGCTCTGTTTGCTACAGCCGGGCAATCTCTCTGGCCTCCAAGCGCCTCTGCCGACTGCTATGATCTAGAAATGTTGTAAAAGATGCATGTCAGTAGATTATGTTTTCCCTGGAAGCCAGGGCGTATCTTGATCGTTTGAGAACTCCAGTGCCTAGGAAACCTTCTGGGACAGGCCTGGGAACTAGCAAATACCCATGGCTAATGTCACGGTCGGGAACTTCTGGTGCTAACAGGTGCGAACATCGAGTCCTGAGTTCCTTACTGCCGAGGCTCATGAACGCTTCCTCAGTTAATAGGCCTGTGCTTCCTTACTCCTCACTGCCGGATCTGCCTGAGACTCTTTCCCGACTCACAAACCTGAAGTCTCCTTTTGCCCCTGTGCGAATTTGACGGCGAGGAGTGAGAGGAAGATAACCCCTGTGGCTACGTCCCCACAGTCACACCCCCAGAGGCCCCGTCCTGCTCCTCACCTGAAAGCCCCTGACCTAGCTCCTGTGATGAAATGCCCCGGGGAGCCTTCCTACCTGAAGAAGAAGAGGAACAAATACTGAGTCTAAGTTTTATTCTGAAATTCAGATAATTAATGTGTCAGTCCTAGTCTATAGTCCAGTGGAACATATGAACATTTATAGAAAAATCTTTGCAATATCTTAAAACTGAGTTTTCCTGGTTGTTAGTTTTATCCTTTTTTCATAATTATTGGAATTAGGGGAGGAAAATCCACAAATGCTGAGACTGTACTGAAACGGGGAAACCCCATAAGATTAAGTGAGGTGTCAGAGGACCTGGACCGAGGATCAGGTGGGCCTGTGGGAAGGAGGCACTGCTGCAGGGCAGGCCTGAGTCTCACGCTCTGCACTTGGCCACTTTTACAGTGAATGATGAATAACAACAAGGGTAAGAACGCAAGGCGCGGGGCTGGGATGTAATGTGACACAAGCAGCACACAAGCGCGGGCACCGCTGTCCTGCGGCAGGAGTCAGTGGGCAGTGCTTGTGTGACTAGAGGAACCTAGTTCACATGAGATGGCTCAGCATGATGCAATTTATAAACACATGTGTAAAATAAAACTAGAAATTAAAGAAAACCATTACATGAAAAAAAAAAAAAAAGGGCGCTCAATCATTACATAGGGCTTAGAGGATGTGATATGTACCTAGAGGAGTATTTTATATCAAATTAATGAAATATCTCTAACTTCAATTAGAACATGTCTTTCTACATACACTAGTGCAAACCACAGTGAAAATCCAATAAAATGCTGATCATCATTAAGATAAATTATAATCTTAGTAACTGTTCTTCCTGGTGTTCATCTAAAGTGACTGACAGACTACACGAACAATGACGCCTTAACAAATCATTCCCGCTGTCCCCTTCATCAGAGACGACACAGGGTCTACTTGGGCAGCAGGGACACGGGGCTCCACTGGTAATTTTTTTCCATCTCTGGTTAAGATAAGACATTTCTGTAATTCAGGAGTCCTCTTGCCATGGAGACCAAGGTAAGGACCCGTTCTCCCATTAAGACCAGAGTACAGTATTTTTTCCCTTTTCCTATATGGGTGGAAACAGCTGATCAAAGTTAGTAACCTTACATTATCTCAACGTATCCACCTAAATTTATAGTAATGAATTTCTCTTGTGTTTTAAAAATTCAGCAGCATTTATTTGTGGCACTAAGAAACCATTTCATCTTACCAAGTTCATTCATTGCATGTCTGTGCTCTTCATCAAAGGAAAGTTTCATTAGGACACACACAGCAGGGCAGATCTGGTGCTCAACAGGAGCTGGCACTGAAAAATAGAATTCCCTACGCCGTGACACTTTGTTATCTTAAAAGAAATGCTATTACCCTGTTAAAGCACGCAGAGGCTGTTGGTATGGCCCTAGTGTACAGAAGGCTAGTACATCCACAGATATTTACTGGATGAATGAGTACACATCACAGCTGTAGAAGAGCAACTGCATCAAGGGGTTTTCTTGGCTCCATAAGCTTGTTTGCTACTTGTCAGTGTTAACCAAGACTGTCAGACTAGGTCTCTCATAGGCTTTGCTGTAGCTCGTATGCATAATCATTTTAATGACTCATAAAAGAATACACACATTTTGACATAATACTGTTATACTTTGTTTCTAATTTCAGTGTAAACAACCATTATGGTCATTAATTAAGAGTATATGGCTGCATACGTATGTGATATCCAGTAGAATTTCCCATACAGACAGATACAAAGTAAACATGTAGAGAAAAGGGTATCCAAGAAAACATACACTCATCTTTAATGTTATATGCAAGGTTTCAAAGTCATTATTTGACACAAAGTATTTTTTCAGAAGCAATGATGTGAATTATTAGATAACTGTGGGTACCAGCCCCCTCACAAAAAAGGACTGTTCTCTAGACAAGCTGTGTATCAGCTCTCACACCAAGGCCCCTGTGTGGATTAACAAAATCACCCCTGCTCTTTTTTCTTACACATTTTTAAGATTTGAAATAATCTTTATATTAAGGTTAGGAAAACTACTGCTATATAGATTCAAGGACATGAAAGTGTTTTTTAGCGGAAGCCTCAGTTTTATTTATAAATGGAGGCAATAACAATTTCCTTTTTCTACTTCATAAGGCTATTTGAGTATCAAAAAACAAGAGGTAGAGTGTGTCCAGTGAACGCAGATATGAAAATAGAAAAGATTATGGTTTGGTTGCTAGTAGCTGAAGAAACTTAAGTGAAATCACTTTCCTGAGCTGAATTAGTCCAGAATGCAACTTAACTGCTTACACTGATTTTAGCTCTTCTAAATAGTTTTTTTCTTTCTGTAGTTCTTTGCAACAGCGTCTCATACAGAGGCTGGCCCTGAACTCTGTAGTTCAAGATTACCTTGAACTTTTCTTGATCCTCATGTCTGCATCTCCCAAATGCAGAGATTACCTACATGGGCCACCAAACCAACTCTTTATGTTGTAACTTCAACTTTCCTTTGGTCTGTTCTTCTCAAACGCTTTCCTGGAGGGTCTAGCGGGGACTGCTGTTACTCATATACGCCCCTGCCTGGACGGTCCTCTTCTGGGGAAAGCAATGGGGCAGCGAGAGAGGAAGGGAAGGCCTGCTCAGCCAGGTCACCTTTGTTCTGTTTTGACTGCACAGTAGTACACATAACATTTTCTTTTGCTAAAGATTTTTAAAGAAATGCAAATTTAAGCCTTAAAAATGGGTTAGCAGCACTAGCTAGCTAATATGAATTCCTTCTATTCTAAAGACAGCACATGCTTTGAAACACGCATTGTGATGCACACTACAGAGAACATACTTGGATTCTTGTCCTGGTCCATGCCTTGCTCATGGGCTTCCTGCCACTCCCAACAGGTTTCACAGTAAGCGCGTATCTGTTCCAAAAGATGAAGGACTCGGATTTCACGCCTGCCTCTCTTGTCATCGGGCTGTGAGTGGATGATGTTGTGGAGTGCTGCACTGGCCCTGGCCCGAGCCTCCTTACTGCCCCGGGAATTTCCCAACAATACAGAGTCTTTGTCATTGCCATGTAAAAGCTGGATGAGGAGAGGAAGACATCCAGACTGCCGCATGGATATACAGCTGTCTTGGGAGCTAGACATAGCTAGCAAAGTTCGTGACATATCGTCCTTATCATGGGTACCAAGCATTGACAACAATGAGTACACCATTTCCACCTGTGGGCCAAACGAGTTTAGAAACAAAATTATGACTTTAGTACCCAAAAGCCAGATCTAATGAAGTGATGAACGGGATTACTTACTATATTCATTAAAAATTAAAACAAACAAACAACAACAACAACCAAAAAACCCTTTTCTGGATGAAGTGATGAGAGCTATTTCAAAATAACATCCACAGATGGTTTATGTGAATAAAAAAGCAGGTTCTTACAGTACTGAAATTGCTATTTACTTGTATCAGCTAAAGCTAACTAATTAGTATGAATAAAAATAATTATTTTTTCTTTCTCTCACACACTCATTCATTCACATTCTCATTCTTTCCCTCTCTCTGGAATGTGCTTAATTTAAATTCTTTATATAATTTAAAACTGTATTTTATTTCTAAACAACATAAAACATTTGCAACAATTATAATCTACTAAATTCTAATCTCTGCAAGCATTACACTTCACCTAGCACTTGGGCGTGCTAGGCAAGCACATTTAAATTGATATGATTTCCATTATTATATAAAATTATTTTGCCATAAAAAGAAAAATGCCACAATCACACACAGATTGGCAAAGCTAAGATGTGTCATTGTTTTCTTTTGAAAAGCGACTGGTTTTAGTTGCTTTGAGAAATTGGAAGGATTAACTTAGAAGCAAATTAGAAGAAGAAAAACAGTGTCTGGTTAGCACGGGGTGTCCCCAGCTTCCCTTCACAGCTAGACAGTACGCCACAGAAGGAGAGGGCGTGTGATGCAAAGAATGCATCATCTGTGTAAGTCAGAGGCCCACAGGGACACAGCTGGCTCTGTCTGTTTTTCCCCCCGAGACAGGGTCTCTCTGTGTAGCCTTGGCTGTCCTGGACTCACTTTGTAGACCAGGCTGGCCTCGAACTCACAGCAATCCGCCTGCCTCTGCCTCCCAAGTGCTGGGACTAAAGGCGTGCGCCACCATACCCGGCTGCAACTGGCTGTATCTTGAGACGTATTTTTGGTTGTAACAGTGGTGTGTGAACGTTAGGGGCATTCTGTAGGTAAAGTCCAGGGGCACTGCTTAATGTCCTACAGCGTAACAGGACGACTTAGCTCGTGTTGCTGAGGTTACAAAGTGCTGCTCTGAATGTGTAAACACCCACTTTCCAGTGATGCTCCTTCTACCACAGCAGCGACAGGACTGTGGATAAATGCGTTTTCAGCAGACCTAGGTTCAAAGTTTGGCTCCATGACTTCTAAGTAAGCTGTGTGATACTAGTTAATTTATCTGACTTTTCCTGAATATCAGGGAACTATATAAAACAGGAGTCTGCACTCAAATTGCATAACAAAGCTGGCATATTATTTTGCCGCAGCTAAAGGAAATACACTGTGAGTGCCAAGGTCCATGTGCTGAGAGTCAGTGCTGTGTTGATGTTGGATGCTAACCCTGAGGCAGCGTCTTCCTTCTCCCTCTCTTCTTGGAGGGCTAAGAACACAATGCAGAGACAACTCCTTCCTGGTTCACCCCAGAGAGGCCCCGTAGAAACTACTTGAATTCATTTCCTTAACCCTCTCCAAACCCCTCAGATGAGGCGTAGCCTTGGCTGTCTTGGAACTCGTTCTACAGACCAAGCTGGCCTCAAACTCAAGAGATCCACCTGCCTCTGTCTACTGAGTGCTGGGATTAAAGGCATGCGCCACCCCGACTGGCGTTTCTTTTAATTTTTAATTGAGAACCTTGGGCGTGCTAGGCAAGCACTCTACCAGTGGTGTAATCTCTTAAATTAATGTTAGTGATTTTAGTGCTTCCTAGCACTTGCCACAGTGGTTAAAGAACAACGTATACCATGAAGACACGTAGTTCTTCTTCAGTTCTGACTGAAAGCACACCGCTTAGAATTCCAGTACAGTAAAATACTAAAGTGATTTTCTTCTCAGACATTTCCCATAATCTAAGATATTTGCTGCACTGGTTAATGTTCAATTTCACTGATGTTTCCATCCATTTCAATAAATGTCCATTAACACTCATTTGCAGCTACTGTGAGATGCTGAAGACGGAGGAAAACAATCTAAGAGGGAGTTTCACAGCAGCTGTTACTGAGAAAGATAAAGGTGGAGATTGGCTAAAAAGCCTCTAGGAGTTAAGAAATTGTCTTCTGGAGATACAGAGCTCAGAGTCCTGAGCTGTGGACAGACTGTGACAGCCCTTCATGGTGGGGCAGAGTGCTGTGTGCTGCTGCAGGCATGGCATGGAAGCGGAAAGCACAGGGTGTGGGCATGTCAGGCTGGCTGGAGCTTAGGATGCTCGCAGCGAAATGGAGAGCGAGCTGGAAAAGAAACTAGCAGACACTCAATTTGGAAGTTTTTATAATTTTCACTTCCTCTTATTAGTGCTGCTTTGTACAAAATTTCACACCCCCCGCCCACCTGAGACTCAGTGAGAATTCTTTAGAGAATGTTCATGAATGACCATCTTAGCAAAGTGTCCCTAGCATTGACAAGAGGGTTTGTAACCTGCTGTTACCTTGGTCCCCAGATGACTCGTCAGCCTTCGAGGAGCAGAGTGTGTACTGCTGGAACTCAAAACACTGGCTGTTTCATGATCCACCCGTGTAGCTGAACTCTAGAAATTAAGCAGATTGTAGAAGTGTAATTTAGATTACAAATATAGGCAGCTCCGAAGCTCTACAGTTTAGAAAGGGCTCACTGAGATCCTACTAGGGAAAGATAAGAAGGTAAGTAACCGCAGCATGACACAGCACACACCATAGCAGCCTGTGCATAATACCAAAGGAAAACAGAGCAGCACTGGCCTGCTGTGCACCACAAAGAGCTGCATTAAAAAAGGCGGAGAGCATGGTGCAGTCTAGTGTGGCCATAGGTTGGATTAAATAATAAGCTCCTGACAGGGCTTTAAAAGGTGTTATATTCAAGCTGTAGAGTCATTGGACTTTAGGTGGCAGACTGGCAAAATCAGAATTATAATAATAATTAAAAAAAAAACAGAAGAGAGGATGGAAATATTACAGGCGGCAAAGAGATGAAAACAGATTTTAGATATAAACCAAAAAATTTTTCATTTATAGGCCTAAAGTCAAATAAAGTATATAAACACATTTGTGAAACAGTAGCAAATAAATCATGATAGGCTTACCCCATCCCACTAAAGGGATGCAGTAATGACATTAGGTATGCACTTTGAAAGCATTTTTTTTTTTTTTTTTTTTTTTTGAGACAGGGTCTCTCTGTGTAGCCTTGGCTGTCCTGGACTCACTTTGTAGACCAGGCTGGCCTCACACCGATGCGCCTGCCTCTGCCTCCCGAGTGCTGGGTGAAAAGCACTGTTATCTTGTAAATGCAGAGTGAACTATTATGCCCTGTGCTGTCTGTAACTTCATCAAAGACCTTCAGACAGCAACACCGAGGCCCATTGAGGAAGGAGTTATACCCAGACAAGCAGGGATTCGCCTGAGTAAGTTACTTCCCGCCTTTCCTCCAACTTAACTTCCTGAGGAAATTAACCACAGATCAAGAAATCCTTTTCCTAGCAAGGATATCAGGTCTCCTTTGCAACCCCTAGTCATTCGCTCGGTTATTTAACCATTAATTATTTATCAGAGACTAGATAGCTAGGGTTCTTTCTGTTGTTTTTGAGACAGGGTCTTGGTATATAGCCGAGGCTGTCCTTAAACTCAAGACTTCCTGGTTCACTCTTCCCAGGCTGGGATTCGAGCTGTCCACCACCACTCCTGGCATGACAGAATTCTTGCATTTCTGGAGCTTGCAGTCTACTGGGGGAAAATACATCTATCAGCGAAAGAAAGAAAGAAAGAAAGAAAGAAAGAAAGAAAGAAAGAAAGAAAGAAATGTAAAATTGAAAGTGTGGGCATTTTCCAAGGAGAGGAAATGTTACAATGGCCTACCTGTAACTGAGTGTTGTTCTGAGTTTCCTGAGACACACGTGAGCTGGGGTTAATAGAGCACTATGGGACAACAACAGCACGACCTGGACCAGACGGAAGGGTGCACAGGCTGCAGGGGAGGATGCCCCGTAAATATGAGGGATTTAAAGAAGGGCACCGGCAGCCCGCGTGAGCAAAGTGAGATGTTCCCTGTAGCTGATGACGGTCATGGTAAAGACGGTAAAGGATAGCTTTATTCTGAGGACCGAGGGGAGCAGTAAAAAGGCAATTTACAAAGAGTAGATTACTTGTGAAGGTCATTCTCACAGAATAGACGGAAGGCGGAACAGGGCGAGAGAATGGGTAAAAGAAAGGGCAGACTGAACGTGCAAGTGGTAGGTGGTACGAGTAATGCGTAAGTGTTTGGTAGACTAATCTGTGATCTTGAGGAAATCAATAAGGTTTTCATTTTCAACGAATGCCAGTGTTTTTTGTTTATGTAGCAAATAATAAAACAAAGTAAGTTAATAAGTCTCAAGATGTTATATCACCACGGAATCAAGTAAGCAGGGCTCATGGGGCTCAGAGACTGAAGTGACATCACGGAGCCTATATGGGTCTGAGCTAGGCTCTCTGTAGTTTGGTGGTCTTCTGGACTCTTTATAGTGGAAGCAGGGTTGTCTCTGATTCTTTTGCCTTGAGTGGGAGGGTCAGTCTTCTCAGGGTCAGGTGCTTTCACTGCTGATACAACACCAGTGGTCAGCCCTGAAGTCATGTACATTCAAACACTCAGCAGGTTGTTTACATATGCACATATGTACATACATGTAGAAAGAATAATTTAAAAGGTCATGAGTTTGAGGGAAGGGCACAGACAGATGGACACAGCAGAGACAGAAAGGGAAGAGGGAAAATGATATAATTATATTTAATTTTAAAAAGATAAAAGTAAAATAATACTTTCACTTGTACAAAAAATTAATAAATAATTAACTTTACATGTATGGGTGTTTTGTCTGCTTGTATGTTTATGTTCTACATGAATGCTTGGTAGCCTTGGAAGCCAAAAAAGGACACTATATCCCCTGGGACTGGAGTGAGCTGTCATGTGGGTGCTGGACTCGAACCTGGGTCCTCAGGAAGACTGAGCAGTGCTAATAACCACTGAGCCATCTCTCTGGCACCTCCTCTTGACTTCTGTTCTCTAACAATCTTGTTCGACTTCCTCCGACACTCAGTGCTCATTCTTCTGAAACCTCCTGATCCTTCTCTTGTTTCCTGCCCATTTCTTCATAAAAATTTCTTTCTAATCTCTTATATTTGCAAGTCTCAATTTCTGATACTGAGCATAATCGACATAAAGTTGATTTCCATGTAGCATCGCAGAGATCTAACTGGTACAGACAGCGCCTACCAGGTGAGTAAGACTTTCAAGGCGCACAGTAATTAGAATATGATCTGAAGCCTGAACAACTGACGGCAAATGAAACTGAGCTCTTCTTCCTTCCACACTGTAGGATACACGGTTCTCAAGGGATTTCCTGAACAGTGACACA
This sequence comes from Acomys russatus, assembly GCF_903995435.1. Taxonomy (NCBI): domain Eukaryota; kingdom Metazoa; phylum Chordata; class Mammalia; order Rodentia; family Muridae; genus Acomys; species Acomys russatus. The sequence continues at coordinate 22,866,045 of NC_067156.1, read as the reverse complement.
GAGAAAGAACTCAAACTTTCTATTTAAATTTCATTATTTTATCCTAATTCATCATTAGATAATTTCCTCTATAATACTAACCAGTTATGTGGAATGAAGTATCTTCTCTCTCTCTCTCTCTCTCTCTCTCTCTCTCTCTCTCTCTCTCTCCTCGTGTAATTGTTGTTTTTTGAGACAGGGTTTCTCTGTGTAGCTTTGGCTGTCCTGGACTCACTCTGTAGACCAGGCTGGCCTCGAACTCACAGCAATCCGCCTGCCTCTGCCTCCCGAGTGCTGGGATTAAAGGCGTGCGCCACCACGCCCAGCCTGAAGTATCTTCTTTAGCTCAATCAAAGGTTTTGTTTTTGTTTTTTTTTTTTAAATAGGAAGTTTTAAAAACTTTACATATTAATGAATTAATAGAACATTCACCTTTTGGGGGTAGAAACAGCACTATGAAAAGTAACCTAGAAAGATTAAACTAATCTTTTGTGTTGATAGTAGGAAAATTATCTGAAAGACAACTTAGTGAAATTGTATTTTAAAAATATCATTCATTTACAACATAAAAATGTCTGCTGAAGAAAATTGAAAAATATAGGACACATGAAGGAAAAGTTGCCATAAACCACTAATTGAAAACTGGTGGCAAGCTGGGCATGGTGGTGCACAGCTTTAATCCCAGGACTAGGGGAGGCAGAGGCAGGTTCTCTGAGAGTTTGAGGCCAGCCTGGTCTACAAAGCAAGTCCAGGACAGACAAGGATAACACAGAGAAACCCTGTCTTGGAAAACTAAAAAGAATGAAAGAAAAACAAACAAACAAACAAAACCAAAAGAAGAAAATTGGTGGCAACTTGTACAGATGGTAAAAAAATAACAGTTCTAGCTAAACATGATGCAGTATATAGCTTTTCATTTATAAGCCCCAGAATAACCTTTTCCAGTTAAAATTTATTTCTAGATTTGTGTCATCTTGAGGCACATCAGAGAGAGAGTAAGAACTGTTGGAGCCCTTGTGATAGTTAAAACCCAGAAACAAGTCTCTGTGCTGAGGCCTTAGAGGAAAACAGTGTTGCTGTGGCAACCCAGCAGCAACGTGGCCAAGTACTCGGAAATAAATGCCTTCCAAAACCATGCACAGCAGTCACTGCAGACCAACCAACAGACACATGATCAGAACACAGAAATAGCCCAGCCAATCAGAAAGTGCAGCTCAATGAAATAAGGAGGAACGATAGTCCTCTGACCCTGAGTGTTCTAGAGATGTACATCCTAAGGAAATAAGCAGGGTTTGTTCATCACCATGCTCCTTTTTAATACTGAGTCAATTTGAGAAGATGACAGAATGATTCCTACCTGACCACTACCAGAAGTTGCCATGTTACTTTCTGCCATTCCTGGACCTTCGTGCTGCCGTTCAGCTTCCTGGGGGGCAGCTTCCTGCTTGCTCTGAGATGACCTCTGTTAACATGGAGTTAGCATCATTATGTACAAACCGTGTGTGCTTTTAGAGCTCTCCAAATGAATCAATTACACAGGCTGACAAAGGCACAGAAATGCACGCTCCACTTCCAACCTCTAGCACGGCTTGGTAAGAGGAAAGCTAAAGTGTTCCTCTGAGCACTCGAGTTGCACAGACAAAGGATTCTGAGAGGTCCACAGACACACCATCCTCCACCAGATGTACTCCCCTCACTATCAGAACACAACCCACCTAGAGCAAACAACCATCCTTTGCTGCAAGGTCACATGGCGTTGGCATTTAATGGAGCTGCAAATAAAGCAATTACACTAACACCTAAGTTTACAAATAGCTCCCGTGTAGGCACATTTTTATAAAGAATATGTGCATGTCTTCTGCTAATGTCACATGAAATCAAATGACAAGCTCTTCAAAACCGAAAAACTCTAATACACCCTCCATCTCTTATGTGAATTAAAGTTACATATTATACCCAGTAAAAGCAGTAATTTCAAAATAGACAGTACAAAGTGGCCACTCTGTAAAACACCACCATCATCATAATCTAATATAAAGATTATATTTTAACAATTTGACACAAAAGTGTATCATTGTATTTTAAAATGCTTTCCCTGGATTTTTAAACCCTCAAGTCTTCCTAGACCATTTAAAATGCAACTTAAAAAAAAATAACTTACATGTACCATTTTCACCCAAAGCCAGTAGCAGCTGTAGCTAAGCAGAAAGGGTAGTGAGTCTTAGAAATTCAGAAGCATCAGAGACTAAAACTAACCAGGGTAGAAATACAGTCACCAATGACAAACTAGTCAAAGGCTACGAAGACCACAAAGACACGACAGCAGCACAAGTGAAGATGCCAATGCATTCACAGAAAAATCATAACTATCTGCTTGTCCTAGGCGCTAGGGAACGCAGCGCCACTGAAACTAGCTGCTATTCTGTCTTCTCTCTGGCTTAGTTTAGTCGGACACACTGTCAAATAACGAAAGCAGCGATGACAAGGTCACAACTTTGACAAGTGTAATGAAGGAAGCTGTGAGGCGCATGAAGGATGGGACAGAGCGCTTTTTCAGCACCTGCCCCTGGGAAGAAGCACGGATGAGCAGGACCCTGATGACTGGCTGGGGTAGGTAAACGAGGGGAGCAGCAAAGGAGCGGGGGCAGGAGGAGCTCTGACTTCCTGTGACTATCGGAAGTTCACAGTACGTCTGAAGCACCACAAATAAGATGATGAGTAGAACTGATGTGGGTAAGGCCCAGTGGGTAAGGGTGCGGGCTGTTCTAGAGGACCCAGGTTAGAGTTCCAGCATCCACATGGTGGCAGTCCTAGGGGATCTGGTGATTTCTTTTGGCTTCCATTAACACCAAGCACATATGTGGTGCACAGACATATGCAGGCAAAGCACTCATACATACAGAATAAAAATAATTTTAAAAGTAGTTTTGGGGGGCTCCCCTTCTCAGAAGAAAAGGGAAAGGGAAGTGGGGGTGGGGGCATGAGGGTGGGACTGGGAGGAGAGGATAGAGGGGGCTGCAATCAGGCTATAAAGTGATTAAATAAGTTAATTAATTAAAAAAAGGTAGTTTTGAAGATGGACCGATTTTGTTGGATTTGTTGGATTCTCATGTAGCCCAGGCTGGCCTCAAACTTGCTATGTAGCTGAGGATATCTTGAACTCCTGATCCTCATAACTCTACCTCTGTAGTGCTGGGATAATAGGTGTGTGCCACTATCCCTCGCTTTATGTGGAGCTAGGTTAGTACCCCACCAACTGGACATACACCTGGCTGATGCCTCACATGGCTAGCACTAAACAGTCCAAGTCAAATTCTAAGTGGCTTAGGTCACAACTAGGAAGCAGTTATGTGGCGTTAGTGAAGCAGAGGCTGATGTATCACAAAGGGCAAGTCGTATTTGAGATGCAGGTGGAGCCACAGGGCTAACTCTGACAGGGTTGGATGCCAGACTAGTGTGGCAGCTAACCTTGGTTAGCCTGGCATGTGTGAGAGGGCGTTCCCACAGACATTTCACAAGGAAGACCACCCTGAATAGGTTCCGACACTGAATGCAGAGGGCAGGAGAAAGTGGCTGACACTAGCATCCACCTGTTTTCTGACTGCAGAGGTAGTGTGATTCCCCACCTCACAATCCTACTCTATGCCTTCGCAGCCTTCAACTTTGTGAGGTAATTTTTCACAGCGATGAGAAAAGTACCTTATACATGAAATGGCCTGCACAGCAAGGCTGCTGCTGTCATGACCCCGATCACATGGTCGCTAGGCTTTGGGGCTGGTCTGTGAGCTACACAAGGCCTGGAACGCTGTCAGCCAGGGGATCTCAACCTTCCTAACGCTGCGCCTCTTTAATACAGTTCCTTACGCTGTGTTGACCACAACCATAAGCTTATTTGTGGCTACTTCACAACTGTAATTTCCTACTTTTAGGAATCTTATGTAGATCTGTGTTTTGATGGTCTTAGGTGACCCTTGTGACCCCTCCTACAAGGAGATTGTGACCCACAGGTTAACACCCACTCTAAGCAGAGCTTAGTGAAGCATCTTGGTGGGAGTGACGACAGAAAGGCAGACAGTAGCAACTGCTCTTAGGCTTCCCCGGGGGAACAAAGACTACAGGAGCTGGGCTGGAGGCCAGCTGCGTTACATCCGGCAAAAACTACGCCTGCTTTCACCACATCCTGAAAAACTTGAGGCTTAAAGCAAAATTGTTTGGTAGAGGAAAATTTAAGACAGCATTAACATACAGGCTGTGGCACGGTTTCACATGTTGCTTTTAGGTTTACAGTAAAAGAGAGAATAGAAACACGAAAAACGTGAAATCTGGCAAACAAAAAGCAGGAGTGTGAGGCTAGATTCAGGAGTGGTGCAGACAGTCCGGCACAATTAGCTGCCTCCCACCCTGCAGGTGGCTCCACCACCAAGGGCTCCAGGCTGTACAAACGTACACTCATAGGCAAGGGAAGAAACTGAGATGAGGCTGTCCACTTGCCCAAAAACTACAATGGAAGGTGCGTCCCAGGTTCTGTGCCATGGTGCACAACGGCCACCACAGGCAGCAACGATGACTGGCCAGACTGCCCTTCACGCTGGCAGCACTACCGCAGGGAGTTGCCCACATGGGTTGGCAGGCGTGCAAATTTCAGGATTTATAGTTCATGGAAATTTGCACCAAGAGCCCAGGAAGCTGCTGGGGTCTGTGGCAGAGCGAGAGCCCCTGAGAGACCACGTCAAGAGGCTGCAAAGGTGAAGCCTAAGCTGCAATGAGGAGATGGCAAACTGTGAGGTCCTGAGGATGTGAGCAGATGTGTGCACATGTGAGCAGAAACAGCCTACTGGGAGAGAGGCTGCGCGCGCTGCAGGAGGCAGAGCTGGAAAGGCGGCGGCACTGGGCGCTGCCATGCTGGTTCCCCACTTACTTGTCTGCTCTGTCCTCTACACCCCGTCCTTCATGTTGGAAGGGGAGTGTTTGCTATGTAGCTGAGGCTGGGCCTTGAACTACTGATCCCCCGCCTCTGCCTTCTCAGTGCTGGGTAACAGGAGTGCCTTAATGGCTTGGCTAAAAAAAATAAATACATAAAAAATTAAAAGCAATTCTGCTTAAGCAGTCAAATGGCACAAAATGTACCCATTAAGTAATCAGTCAAGTTCTTTTCAATAAATTTACCAGCATCACCATAATCTAGCTTTACAGTTAAAAAAAAAATCATTACAATAAGCTCTCTCTGGTCCAATCAGTATCACTGCTGCCACTGTAGGTCACCTTTTAAAAATGGTACAGGTGCCATTACATTGTATGCAGTTAGAACTGATGAGACTACGAAATGTGTAGAGATGATGACCATGATTATTTGAGGGTTGGGTAGGTTTATGACTTCGGGGTGACGTGTCTGGGTGCCAGGCTGACTGGGGTGGCCCTTGGTGTGTCTGAAAAGATGGCATGACTAAGGAGGGAAAACCTGCCCTGAGTGTGGGCAGTGCCACTTAGGAGCTGGGGTCCTGGACTGAATAAAAAGGGGAGGAAGGGGAAAGCCCAGAGCGCCAGCACCATCGCTCCTTTCCTGACTGTGGCACAGTGAGATGAGCTAGCTCCTGCTCCTGCCGCACGCCCTGCCCAGCAAGACGGACCGCAATTGCTAACCCCTTTCTCTCTCACTTCGCTTATATCTGGCACTTTGCTATGGTAACGTAAAAAGTAAAGTGGTTCCAGGGCATGACACAGTGCTCTAACGATCCCTCGAGCCCCCACAATTTACAGAGACCGACGAGATGGACGGGGACTGAAGAGGAGAAGGAAGATGGCCGGTAAAACGGTGGAGTTTTCTGTTTGTTTTTGAGACACGTCTCACTAGGCAGCCGTGACTGGACTGGAACTCATTAAGTAGACCAGGCTGGACTGGAACTCACTATGTAGACCAGGCCGGCTTCAAACTGAGTCAGATTCAAAAGAGATTTGCCAGACTCTGCCTCCCGAGCGCTGGGATTAAAAGTGGGCATCACCACACTCAACTGTTAATCAGGTTTTTGGTACACTGAAGTGAAACTCCTTGACAAGTCCTAAGTGGTGCTGCGGGGCAGGAACACAGAGCGAAGCATCTGGGGCTCAGGACGAGAAAAGTGACTTCGAGAGTGAGCAGCACATAGATGGTACCCAAAGCCCTAAACCATTAGTGAGAGGAAACAGAAAGACAAATAGGCCTTAAGACTGCCTGTAAGTAAGCCAGGCTCGGCTGTGGCGCATGCCTATAATCCCAGCACTCGGGAGGCAGAAGCAGGCGGATCTCTGTGAGTTCGAGGCCAGCCTGGTCTACAAAGTGAGTGCAGGACAGCCAGGGCTACACAGAGAAACCCTGACTCAAAAAACCAAAACCAAAACCAACACAAACAAAAAAGGCTACCTGTAACAGACGCTCAGGTAAAGAAGGCCAAGTCTCTAAAGGTCACAGAGCAGTGGCCAAGTGCAACCTACCACTACCTGACAGCACCTTCCTTCCCTGTCCCTGTCCCTGTCCCTGTCCCGCTGCTCTCCACCTGCACTCTCGGGTCACTGACTTCCATGACCGCTCTTCTGTAGACAAGAGAGGCTGCCTTCTAGTGGACGGCCCTCCCGAGGAGCCCCACTCCTGTTCCTACTGTGAAGCAAACAGTTTTTGCCCTAGTGACAGGACCAAGAAGCCGAGGAAGTGGCTCAAGTAGTTCATGCTGCTTCTCGACTTGCTGAGTAGCTGAGGCCTTGCACACTGATCCCCGCCTCTGCCTCCTGCATGCTGGGTAAGAGGAGTGCATTACTGGCTTGGCTTAAGAACAATTAATTAAGTAATTAAAAGTAGTTTTGTTTAAGCAGTTGAGTGCCACAATATATACCCACTGAACGTCCAATTCAATGATTTTCAGTAAATGTACCAAGCATCACCATAATCCAGATTTAGAATATTTTTATCATTTCAGTCAGCTCTCGCCCACCTATGTAGAGTCAGTCTGTATTCCCACTCACAGCAGCAGGTCACAGCTCATCTATTTTATTTTTTTGTCTTGTCTTGTTTTTGGAGAGACAGTCTCCCTATGTTGCCTAGGCTGGCCTTGAAACTTGCAATTCTCCTGTCTCTACCCCTAAGTGCTACTGTAGCTAAGTTGTACCTTTACAGCAACTTTTTTTCTGGGCATTAATTAAAAAGTGTGTGTGTGTGGTGTGTGAATGCAGTTGTGGAGGCCCAAAGCTGACACCGGGTGTCTTCCGTGAGGTTAGCCCCTACTTTACACACTGAGGGAGGGTAGCGCTAGCTTGCTCTGGTGATGCCATGCACCTGGGGCTTTTTGTGCAGGCTCTGGGTGTCCTAACTCAGGGCCTCACACTTGCACAGCAGGTGCTTTAGCCACTAAGCCATCCCCCCAGTCTTCTGGGGTTCTATAAATAGATTTATGTCCTTTATTTTACTTATGTATAATGCGCATGACTTCTGAAAACTTAAGTTTAAGTAGTCTGCGAGTATGTTCATGTGTTCAGGCCTCTGGAGCCCGGAGGTAAGAGCAGAAGTCGGTGCTCTCCTTTGACCACTTGGGCCCTTGGTTGAGGCAGTGAACTCAGGTTAGCAAGCTCTATGGTGGGGACCTTCATTCGCTGAGCCATCTTATCTGCCTACCATTCTATTTTGTATTTCATTGTCTTGTTAAAAAAATTAATTTTTTGACTGTGGTTTTTAACTCTCATGAAATCTTTAAAAGAAATTCTGTTGAGTGAAATGATTGGAACAGGATCTCGTGTATCCCAGGCTGGCCTTGAACTCCTAACCCTCTTTTCTCCACCTCCCAATACTGGGATTACAGGTGTGCACGGTCAGACTCTGCTCCTGCTGTGAATATGAAGGTCAGCTGTAGTTCTGAACTTTCCCTCTCCCTAAATGAAACTAGTTCTGTGATCTTACCAGAACCTTCTCAGAATGCCTACAAGTCGTTAGTGTCTACTCATACTGAAGAGTGGGCTAACAACAAAGCATTAGATGGAGTTTGCTGGCCACAGTGTGCGCAGACTGGACACGCTGGTGTGTTTTGCTGATGACTCCTCAGCCCTTTTCTTGGGTTTGCTGCGTTTCTTAGAGAAGCTTGCTGACAGAAGGCTGGAGGATGGCAGGAGTTTCACCATTAATTACATTTCCAACTGATGCAGCTTTTCGTACGCTAGCTCCAGCCTCAGCTAACGACACCAGGCCTGCTGTAATCTAGTCAAAGATCCTTATCCCTTGTGGGTAGGGGGTGGGGACAACTTGTTTTCTGTTAGGATTGAAAAGAGGAACAGCAAGCAGTTGTGTTGAAAACGTGGAGAGAGGCTGGAGAGATGGCTCAGAGGAAAAGGGCACTGTCTGCTCCCCCAGAGGCCCTGAGTTCAATTCCCAGCAACCACGTGGTGGTTTACAACCATCTATACTGGAATCTGATGCCCTCTTTTGGCATGCAGGCGCACTTGCAGATAGAGTACTCATCCATAAGATAAACAAAATCTTAAAGAAAGAAAAGAAGGAAGGAAGAAGGGAAGACAATGTGGAGTGGTTTCGGGGGTTCATTTGCTCCTTTTTAAATTTTATTTTTACTTGAACAGGTGTTGCCTTCAGGTACATATGTGTACCACATGCAAAACTGCTACCCACGGACGACAGAAGAGGGCACGGGTAACAGATGGTTGCTAGCTACCATGCAGGTGCTGGAAATCTGACCTCACATGGCTCCACCCCCATCACCAGTTTCAGCCCCTTTTAATACTTAGTCACAGGTGACCTGACTAGCCAGTCAGGAACCTTTTATGACCAGGATGTGCATGGGGCTGTGTCACTGCTTTCCCTATTCCCTGTAGTGTGCTATAATAGATACGTCTGGTGAACTCCCTTCCAGAGCCTCCATTTTTATTCCTGACCATGTCCCTGGTGTTTGTACCTTTTTCATTTAATGCTTTTACTATCATTTCAATAAGGACTGATCAGTTTTCTTACTATGGATTACATATAAGAAAAAACCATGCCGGGCGTGGTGGCGCACGCCTTTAATCCCAGCACTCGGGAGGCAGAGGCAGGCGGATCGCTGTGAGTTCGAGGCCAGCCTGGTCTACAAAGTGAGTCCAGGATGGCCAAGGCTACACAGAGAAACCCTGTCTCGAAAAACCAAAAAAAAAAAAAAAAAAAAAAAAAGAAAGAAAAAACCCACTTACAGGGTAATGATTGCTTAAGTTGGTGACTTGATTATACAAATTGACAGCGGATGCTGAAGACTGAAATTTTACTGCTGAAAAAGGAGAAAATGTTTTCGGGTCGGAGAGAAGAGCCACATATGAGCATGTGAGCACCACGTGGCAGCTGACGACTGTTTATGACTCTAGTTCAGGGGGATCCGGCACTGCCACATGAACACAATGTGTGCATGCAAAACAGCCGTGCACGCAAAAATAAATCTAAAAATAAAAATGTTTCTTTCTAGAAGGTCCATCTCTCAGTGATGCCACATTACCTACACCCCCCCCCCCCCCCGGAAGAGCTACACACATGACACATAACAAGCTGGCAGTTTACTAACCTCTGCTTCAGCTGCTTGGGACTGTAAAAGCTGTCGCACACGAAGTATGTCCTTTTCTATTTGCTGAATCCTGGCTATTCTTCGCTAAAATAAAATAAAAAAACAAGTTAGATATTCATTTATTTTCATGTGTGTTGTGTGCACATGCATGTGTGAGTACCCATGGAGCTTCCTGACATGGGGGCTCTATGAAGGACGGCAAGCTCCTTTAACAACTGAGTCGTTTCTCCAGCCCTAAGACTTCACTTTAAATAAGAGTACAAAGAAGCTGGGTGTGGCGCACGCCTTTAATCCCAGCACTCGGGAGGCAGAGGCAGGTGGACTGCTGTGAGCTAGAGGCCAGCCTGGTCTTCAAAGCGAGTCCACGACAGCCAAGGCTACACAGAGAAACCCTGTCTTGAAAAACAAAACAAAACAAAACAAAACCAAAAACCAAAAAGCATTTCAAGGAACAAAAACATCATTCTTTTTGTTTGGTTGGTTTTTGAGATCGGATTTCTCTGTGTAGCCCTGGCTGTCCTGGCCTTGCTCCGTAGACCAGGCTGACCTTGAACTCACAGCGATCTGCCTGCCTCTGTCTCTAGAGTGCTGGGATTACAGGCCTGTGCCACCATGCCCAGTTAAAAAAAATTTATTCTTGAATTTAATCTTTGAAATAAATTTTTTTGAAGTTAGGGTCTTTTACTCTGTAGCTGAGGTTGATCTTGAACTCACTGTAATCTTCGTGCTTTCAACTGCCAAGTACAAGGATTATGTTCTCAGCTACCATGCCTGGCTGTTGTTTAAGCCATTATACTAATTTTAAATTTATATACTGTACTGGCTAGCCCTCTGTAAACTCGACACAAGATAGCGTCACCTGAGGAGGAAACCTCAAATTGAAAAAATGCTTCCACAAGATGGGCTGCAGGCAAGGCTGTGGGGTGTTTTCTTAATTACTGATTGATATGGAGTGGGTAGAGGTGGAGCGGGCAAACCCACTGTGAGTGGTGTCAGCCCTGGCTGGTGGCCCTGGGTTTTATAAGAAACAGGCTGCGCACGCCCGTCAACACTCCTCCACAGCCTCTGCCTCGGGTTCCCAGCTGAGGTCCTGCCTTGGCTTTCCTCATGGACTATGACTTGGGATGCATATACAAGGCAAAGAAACCCTTTCCTCTCCAAGCTGCTTCTGCGCATGGTGTTTCATGCCAGCGATCACAACCCTGATCAAAATACACAGTGTTAACAGGTAAAACACAGCATAGGTGTAAAGAAAAAAAAAATCTCGTTTGTTTTTACTGAACAACAGGGTTTATTTAAACAGTAGAACTTACCCATCTTAAAGTTACTGTTAAAAGTTACTGTTTTTAGGACTTTCCCAGTTCCTACTGCACCTGACCAGTCCTTCTGTTCAGGCAAAAGGTCTTCTTACTTAGCCCGCTTTGCCTAGAATTTGCTGTGCGGTGCAGAGTGGCCTTGTGTTCCTTTGACATCTGCTTTCCAAGTGAATATTACTTTTATTTGCAATACAAGAGCCACAAAAGATGGTACAGTTTTGCATTCACACTGTGGGAAAAAACCCACTGAAACATGGTATGCTGAAACACGTGTCATCTGTGATTGCTTTCTGCATTCTGATTTTTTTTTTTTTTTAAAGATGATCTTAATGCAGTCCTGGCTGGCCTCCCCAGTACTGGGATTAATGGTATGCACACCACACTGGCCCAGAAGTCAGCTCTATCACAAGCCGATGGGCATTTCCCCAGCCTTTACTAACAGGCTGAAAAAGTAAGAGAACAGAGATGACAACTGCACAGAGGCAGAACCAGGAAAGGATCTTGCTTTGAATTTCCTTGAAGTATTTACCAGTTATTTCTACAGTTGTACTGGACATCTCCGTCCTTTCAGCACACTGCTGGCCCGTCCTCTGGCCATTTGAAAACAAGGGCTGTCTTTAAGAATTGATCCTCAGGAAGGCTTTTATTTTAGAGATATTGACTGTTTTAATTTAAATTGTTAAAAATATTTTCCCTTTTTATTTTTTAAAGGACAGGTGCTCTAACTTTTTTTTTATTGTTTGCTTTTTTAATGATTTATTTATTTTTATGTGCACTGGTGTGTGGCCTGACTGTATGTCTGTGGGAGGATGCCAGACCGCAGACAGCTGTGAACTACCACGTGGCTGCTGGGAACTGAACTTGGGTCCTCCAGAAGAGCAGCCAGTGCTCTTAACCAATGAGCCACCTCTCCAGCCCCATGCTCTAACATTTTATGAGAACGATTTTTTATTGCCTTTTTTTTTCCCCCTGAGGCAGGGTTTCTCTGTGTAGCCTTGACTGTCCTGGACTCACTTTGTAGACCAGGTTGGCCTTGAATTCACAGAGATCCTCCTGCCTCTGCCTCCCTGAGCTCCAGGATTACAGGCATGCGCCTGGCTTTTCTTTTTTTAAAATTATGCTTATTTTGTATACATTGGTGTTTGGCCTGCCTGTGTATCTGTGTGAGTGTGTAAGATCCCCTGGACTTGGAGCTACTGACAGCTGTGAGCTGTGGGTGCTGGGAACTGATCTCAGGTCCTTTGGAAGAGCAGCCAGTGCTCTTACCCACTGAGCCACTGCGCCTGGCTTTTCATTCTCTCTTAAGGCCTCAAACGTTTTACAATTTTAGCTCTTTAATTTAGACCTAAGTGCCAGCATTTTCCACAACTACTAACCAACCAACTTTGTCTAAAGGTGGAACAATCCACATTTGAACTCCTCTTGTTAGAGAGGAATTAATATGTAGCTTAGGTTGGCCTGCAACTCCACCTTCCTGCTCCAGCCACGTGAGTGCTAGGTTAAAGGTGTGTGTGTGCCAAAAAGCCTGGACTACATCTGACTATTTGGTGTTTGCTGTCTTGTTTTCAACTCATTTGTAGGTATTCACTATGTAGAAAGAAAATAACTCTCAGACTTGTTACAAACATTTCCATACTCATCTTTTTACTCCCATTATATAGCACACCTTACATACTTTAACCAGACAAGAAGTTAGGACCTTGTGTAGTATTTGAGGTCTATGAGATGAATCCAGAACATTTGCTACTAGAAAAAAAGCCCACTTAGATCCAGCCAGACTGAGGAGGGCTGTAGCATCCTTCCAGCCACTGAGAGTTCTGCATCCTTTGTAAACGTCATCAAGCGTGGAAGCTTTTGAGGAATAACGGCTTCTTTGTGTCCTGCACTGTGCTAGCTGTGATACACTCTTGGGGCCACCACTCCTTCACAGCTATTAACACCAGTCACTGTCATTTTTGTTCAGCTCTTATGAAGGAGTTTTTGGGCATTTAGTGCACATTCTATTTTATGACTATATGCTTTCAAAACCTGTGTACACCTGAGACACCATCCTGCACTGCTGTCACTTGAAGCCAGCCTTTCTATCAGCTGTCTTTTCATCCTGTTTGTAACATTTGCATATGGTTATTCAATGGGAAAATTCATGTTACTCGAGATACAAAATTAATTTCCTAAAATGTTAACAACCAAAATGAAATATACCATATGCAGAAAGAACAACAGCCAGCATATATCTTAACAGAATGGCCTAGAAAGAAGTCACACTAAGGTCTCTTATGGGATACAGATTAGAAACCCTGGAATATATCTATCTGCATTGTGTATAACAAGAATTTTCATGCCTACTATCTTATCAGGCTCTTAAGGATCTCTAAAAACAAGGACATTAGCAGGAAAGAAAGTAACTCATGGTTACAGTCTTAGAATGCAAATTTACCTAAAGCCAATGATAGTTCTCAGAGGTTTTTTTTTTTTGTGGGGGGTGGGGTGGGGGGAATCCAGTCTGTTTGACATTTAAAAACACAACTATGAAAATCTCAGCTTTAAATCTAATTGTAAATAGCATTTATTTCTGGAAACTCACAACAGGTTCCAGTTTATGACATCACTGTCACTATCCTGATTGGTAGGTCTTACGAAGATAAATTCTTAGTTTATTTATAGTAAAATTCATCAGCCTGTACTTTATAATCTCATTTTGCTTAAGAAATTCTTTTCTACTTAGTATCAGAAATATGTTTGTGAATATTTTCAACCAAAAGGTGAAAGTTTGACTTTGACACTTAAGTCACTAATCTACCGGAATGTCATGTGGGCAGGAAGGCAAGAACTATCTATAATAATTGTGATCTGATAACAGATACACAAATACTTGCATGATACATGTATGTGCACATAAACTTTACCATAACTAATTCCAAACTGACTGTGAGATGTGCCATGTTACAGGTGTTAACTGGCCATGACCATATTCTAACATAAATCCCATTCCTAACCAAGAAGCTAATGAACCACACCCCAGGCAGGCCACACACTCAGGAGTAACTAGCTGGGCCACACCAAGCAGGCTCCATGGTTTTCTTTTTCCCTCTTTGGTTTTGTTTGGCTTTAAGAGAGGGAATATGAAGTGGACCTTGAAGGCGAAGGAGGAGAAGAATATGACCAAAATGTATGTATGAAAAATAACTTAACACTTCATACTCATCAAAGGCAAAGTCAACCAAGATGACATCACAATTCTGAACATCTATGCTCCAAGTAAAAGGGCACCCACATTTGTAAAAGAACTATTAACAAAGCTTAAACCACACATTGATCCCCATTAATAGTGGGAGACCTCAACACCTCACTTTCACTGAAGGATAGGTCATGAAACAGAAACTAAGCCGAGAAATAACATCATTAACCAACGTCATGAATCAAATGGATCTAACAGATATCTACAGAAATTTTCACCCAAACACAAAGGATTATACCTTCTTCTCAGCACTGCATGGAACCTTCTCCAAAATTGATCACATAGTAGGCCACAAAGCAAGCCTCAACAGATACAAGAAGACTGAAACAATACCTCGTATCCTATCAGATCACCATGGTCTAAGGCTGGACGTCAACAACAACAGAAATAACAAAAAGCCTACACACACATGGAAACTAAACAACTCTCTACTTAAAAACACCTGGGTCAGGGAAGAATTAAAGGAAGAAATTAAGGACTTCCTGAAATTCAATGAAAATGAAGGAACAACATACCCAAATTTGTGGGACACACTGAAAGTGGTGCTATGAAGAAAATTCATAGCACTAAGTGCCTTTAAAAAGAAATTGGAAACATCCCACATAAACAACTTAACGACACAGCTGGAAGCCTTTGGAAAAAAAAGAAGCAGAAACACCTAAGAGGAACAGACGTCTGGAAATAATCAAACTCAGGGCTGAAATCAATAAATTAGAAACAAAGAGAACAATACAAAGAATCAACAAAATCTGGTTCTTTGAGAAAATCAACAAGATAGACAAACCTTTAGCCAAACTAACTAAAAGGCAGAGAGACACTATCCAAATCAACAAAATCAGAAATAAAAAGGGTGACATAACAACAGACACTGAAGAAATACAAAAAATCGTAAGATCCTACTTTAAAGGTATATATGCCACAAAATTTGAAAATGTAAGGGAAATGGACAATTTACTTGATCGATTCCACTTGCCAAAACTGAATCAAGATCAGATAAACAAATTAAATAGTCCTATTTCTCCTATAGAAATAGAAGCAATCATTCATAGTCTCCCAACCAAAAAAAAAAAAAAAAAAACCAAAAAACAAACAAACAAACAAACAACCCCCCCAAAACAACAACAACAACAACAACAACAACAAACAAAACAAAACCCCCAGGGCCTGATGGCTTCAGCACAGAATTCTACCAGACCTTCAAAGAAGAGCTAATACCAACACCCTTCAAGCTACTCCAAAAGATAGAAAGGAACATTACCAAATTCATTCTATGAGGCCACAGTCATGTTGATACCTAAATCCCACAAAGACCCAACAAAAAAAGAGAACTTCAGACCAATTTCTCTTATGAACATTGATGTAAAAATACTTAATAATTGCAAAACGAATACAAGGAAGACATCATTCACCACGACCAGGTAGGCTTCATTCCAGGCATGCAGGGATGGTTTAATGTACGGAAATCCATCAATGTAATCCACCATATAAACAAACTGAAAGAAAAAAACCACATAATCATCTCCTTAGATGCAGAAAAACATTTGACAAAATCCAACACCCACTCATGTTTAAAGTTTTGGAGAGATCAGGAATACAAGGCACATACCTCAACATAATAAAGGCTATATACAGCAAGCCTATAGCCAACATCAAATTAAATGGAGAGATACTCAAGGAAATTCCTCTAAAATCGGGGACCACACAAGTCTGCCCACTTTCCCCATATCTCTTCAATATAGTTCCTGAAGTTCGAGCCAGAACAATAAGTCAACAAAAGGAGATCAAGGGGATCCAAATGGGAAAGAAAGAAGTTAAATTATCCCTACTTGCAGATGTTATGATAGTGTACGTAAGTGAAGCCCAAAAGTCCACCAGAGAACTCCTACAGCTGATAAACACCTTCAGCAAATTGGCTGGATACAAAATTAATCCAAAAAAGTCAGTAGCCTTCATATATACCAATGACAATCATGCAGAGGAAGAAATTAGAAAAACTACACCCTTCACGATAGCCACAAGCAATATAAAAAAATCTAGGAGTAACTCTAACCAAGCAAGTGAAGAACTTGTTTGAAACAAACTTCAAATCTCTGAAGAAAGAGATTGAAGATGACATCAGAAGATGGAAGGATCTCCCTTGTTCGTGGATTGGGAGAATTAACATAGTAAAAATGGCCATCTTACCAAAAGCAATTTACATATTCAATGCAATCCCTATCAAAATACCAACACAATTTTTTAAAGACATTAAAAGATCAATTCTCAACTTCATATGGAAAAACAAAAAACCCAGAATAGCTAAAACAATCCTATACAATAAAAGATCCTCTGGAGGAATCTCCATACCTGATCTCAAGCTGTACTATAGAGCAACAGTAATTAAAACAGCATAGTACTGGCACAGCAATAGGCTGGTTGGTAAATGGAATAGAATAGAAGATCCAGAAATGAATCCACACACATATGGTCACTTGATTTTGACAAAGAAGCCAAATCTATTCAATGGAAAAAGGATAGCATCTTCAACAAATGGTGCTGGTCTAACTGGATGTCTACATGTAGAAAAATGCAATTAGACCCATATTTGTCACCATGTACAAAACTCAAGTCCAAGTGGATTAAAGACCTCAACATAAAACCAGAGACACTAAATCAGTTAGAAGAAAAAGTGGGGAAGAGCCTGGAACACATTGGCACAGGAGACAACTTCCTGAACAGAACACCAACAGCCAAGGCCTTAAGGTCAACAATTAATAAATGGGACCTCATGAGGCTGAGAAGCTTCTGTAAGGCAGGAGACTCTGTCAACAGAACAAAGTGACAGCCCAGAGACTGGGAACAGATCTTCACCAACCCTACATCTGACAAAGGTCTAATATCCAAAATACATAAAGAACTCAAAAAATTAAACACCATCAAACCAAATAACCTAATTGAGAAATGGGGCTCAGAACTAAACAGAGAATTTTCAACAGAGGACTATCAAATGGCTGAGAAACACTTAAAGAAATGCTCAACATCTTTAGTCATTAGAGAAATGCAAATCAAAATTACTCTGAGATTCCATCTTACATCCATCAGAATGGCTAAGATCAAAAATTCAAGCAATACCACACACTGGCGAGGATGTGGAGAGAGAGGAACACTCCTTCATTGCTGGTGGGAATGCAAACTAGTACAACCACTTTGGAAATCTATCTGGCTCTTTCTTAGAAAACTGGGAATAGGGCTTCCTTAAGACCCAGGTATTCCACTCCTTAGAATATACCCAGAAAATGCTCCACCACACAACAAGGACATATGCTCAACCATGTTCATAGCAGCCTTATTCCTAATAGCCAGAACCTGGAAACAGCCTAAATGTCCCTCAGTTGAAGAATGGATAAAGAAACTGTGGCACATTTACACTATGGAACACTACTCAGCTATTAAAACCAAGGAAATCCCAAAATTTGTGGACAAATGGATGGAACTAGAAATGGTCATAGTGAGTGAGTTAACCCAGAAGCAGAAAGACTCACATGGTATATACTCACTTATAATTGGACACTAGCCCAAAAGGCATGTCCCATGAAAGACTTCACTTACCAGTAGATTGGGATAGATGTGAGGAAATCTTACTGGGACTCTAGGTAAGAGAAATATAGGAGATGGGGAACTAGAAGGACCCAGAGGGTCCTAGAAACCTACAAGAAGAACATCATGACAGGTGGATCAGGGCCCAGGGGGATCTGCTCAAACTATTGCACTAACCAAGGACAATACAAGTAGTAAACATCGAACCCCTACTCTGATCTAGCCAACCAATGGACAAGACATTCTCCACAGTTATATGGAGAGCGGGGACTGACTCGGATATGAACTCTGGTGCCTCATATTTGACCACCTCCCCTTGGTGGGGAGGCCTGATGGCACTCAGAGAAAGAATAAGCAGGCTACCAAGATGAGACTTGATAGCCTATGACCATATAGTGAGGGAGGAGGGTCCACTCAGTCATAGACCTAGGGGAGGGGAATAGGGTGAAAGTGGGAGGGAGAGAGGAACGGGAGGATACAAGTGATGGGATAACAATTGAGTTGTAATCTGATTAAATTAATCAAATAAAAAATAAATAAATAAAATAAAAAACTTAAAATTAGAAAAAAGAAAACAAAACAAGTATGTATTTATACCACCATACAAATAATAGTTTGTACTATAAGTTGCTATTTAAATAAAATCTTTGACTATTCTTCCAGTATGTCTTAAAAGTTTTTTTTTTAGAAAAGTAAAACTAAAAAATTCTCCATGCTCACTGTAAAGCAAGACAAGGCAGTAATTATACCTGTCCTCTACAGGGCTATCACACTAGCCAGCCACACACCTGTCCTCTACAGGGCCATCACACCAGCCAAGCACACACCTGTCCTCTACAGGGCTATCACACCTGCCAGCCACACACCTGTCCTCTACAGGGCTATCACACCAGCCAGCCACATACCTGTCTTCTACAGGGCCATCACACCAGCCAAGCACACACCTGTCCTCTACAGGGCCATCACACCAGCCAAGCACACACCTGTCCTCTACAGGGCTATCACACCTGCCAGCCACACACCTGTTCTACAGGGCTATCACACTAGCCAGCCACATACCTGTCTTCTACAGGGCCATCACACCAGCCAAGCACACACCTGTCCTCTACAGGGCTATCATACCAGCCAAGCACACACCTGTCCTCTACGGGGCTATCACACCAGCCAAACACACACCTGTCCTCTATGGGGCTATCACACCAGCCAAGCACACACCTGTCCTCTATGGGGCTATCACACCAGCCAGGCACACACTTGTGCTCTACAGGGCTATTACACCAGCCAGGCACACACTTGTCTTCTACGGGGC
Organism: Acomys russatus; assembly: GCF_903995435.1. Classification (NCBI taxonomy): domain Eukaryota; kingdom Metazoa; phylum Chordata; class Mammalia; order Rodentia; family Muridae; genus Acomys; species Acomys russatus. Next base: position 22,847,070 of record NC_067156.1, on the reverse strand, counting down.
TATCACACCAGCCAGGCACACACCTGTCCTCTACAGGGCTATCACACCAGCCAGGCACACACCTGTCCTCTACAGGGCTATCACACCAGCCAGGCACACACCTGTCCTCTACAGGGCTATCACACCAGCCAGGCACACACCTGTCCTCTACAGGGCTATCACACCAGCCTTCTCTACAGGGCTATCACACCAGCCAGGCACACACCTGTCTTCTACGGGGCTATCACACCAGCCAGGCACACACCTGTCCTCTACAGGGCTATCACACCAGCCAGGCACACACCTGTCCTCTACAGGGCTATCACACCAGCCAGGCACACACATCTGTGTCCAGAGAGGTGCTCCACAGAAAAACCAGTTGATGTTCTTTCTTGATCTTAGTGTGATTTATTCCCATCCTCATCCCTCATGTCATCTTCGCTTAGGTTCTCCTCATACCTCCTTTGTTTGTTTCTCAAACAAGGACTGCTTCTGCTTCTATTTTTATTTTTTGAAAAACTTCTGAATGCTGCTACATAAACTTAGATGATAAAATCCCAGCACTAGGAAGGCAGACGCAGGCAGATTGATGTGAGTTCGAGGCCAGCCTGGTCTACAAAGCAAGTCCAAAACAGTCAAGGTTACACAGAGAAACCCTGTCTCGAATCCCCCCCAACAAAAAAACCACTTAGATGATAAGAAATAACAACCTCTAAGGAGCTGAAGCTTCTGGAAAGCCAGCACTTTCCCCCCTGTAATTCAAAGCAGAAAAAGTAATAGCTGAGTGAACTAGCAGAGGCACAATTATGTCAACACTGCCCAACAGCCACGAGGGATTGTTATCCTGAAGTGGGGTCAACATAAGACAGACTTTCAGTTTTTTCCCTTCATGGTGCCAGAGGTGGAGCAATGGCCTTCTGTACATAAGACAAGTGCCCCATTAATGATCCACACCCTGGCTACAGATAGTGGAATAACAGAGTTTAAGAAACATGAGCAGAGATGTAGTGTGTACAGTGCGGGAGTACGCCAGTCACCTGTGCGCGCTTCTCCATATCCTGGCAGGTGCCAAGCTGCTCCTCCATTGCAGCCCTGATCTGCCTTGCTTCATATTCCAGTTGCCTCCTTGTCATATCTGTTTGTAAGGAAAACTAAAACCACAAACAACATATTAATTCCTCACTGTTTAATAGTGAAACCAAAAAGCACACAAGTGTCAGATTAAAAACTGAGTAAATAACTATGTAAGTCACCATATTTGAGAGATCTATTTTTTTTTCTCTCCAAGGAACCCTAAAACCCAAGTATTGGCACCAGGCCTAGCTGGGGTCCCTGAGGAGATATGGAGCTGCCCCAAAGTAAAAATGGCTTTACCTTAGACTGTTTTGTTAAAAATATGTAATTGGCCATTAGGGTGGCCCTAACTTCTGCCCCCTTATGATTTTTATCTGTCGAAGGGGCACGCAATTAATTGTTGTGGTGCTAGAGGTCAATGCTAGACCCTAGTACACATTAGGCAAGTGCAGTGCCCTGAACAACACCCCACAGCCTTGAGGAACTACTGAAACTAGCATTTGGGACAGCAGATGCAGCTCAGTTGGTACTCATCGAACTTGGGCCACACAGAACAAGGCATGGTGGCACATGCCTGTAATCCCAGCCTCAGGGAGTAGAGGCAGAAGGATCAGAAATCCAAGGTCATCCTTGGCTACACCAGGAGTTCAGGAAAACTGGACTATGTTAGATGCTACCTCTAACTAAACTAGCATATTAACATGGACAACATGAGAAATAAAACAAAAAGCCCCCACAGAACAACTAACTTTTCATTACCCGAAACCTTAGGATTTAAAGTAAGGATTAATAGCCTCATGTGTACAGGATAAATAGAGAAAAAAATTCCATTTGGAGAATGAAGAAAATGGAATAAGAAAAAAGCATATATACTATATAAACATTAGGGCGGGAGAGATGGCTCAGTGGTTAAGAGCACTGGCTGCTCTTTCAGAGGACCAAGGCTCGATTCCCAGCACCCACATGACAGCTCACAAATGTCTCTAACTATACTTCCAGGGGATCTGGCACTCTTAGAGACCTACATAAAAATAAATAAGTCTTTTGAAAAAGAAAAAAACATAAAAAATATTTTAAAAATTAATAAACCAGACAAAATCAACATTGACTCTGGTAAAAATCAAAACATAAAGCAAAGGCGGGAAAAAAAGTGGGTGTTAACTGGTCATGGCTCCTCGTTCTGAGGTAACTGCCAGGCATCCAGGTAGCAGAGACGGTCGGAGGCATGGAGAGGATGAGGCAGCACTGTAGACTGTTCACACTCCTCATGCTCTCTGTAGGAGTGTGATCTTGGCATGTTTGGCCCAAGCACTCCAAACTGTCGTCATTTTAAGCTCAAACAAAGCACTCCTATGCAGAGTGCACTCTTGTAGGCACACTGAAGTTAGGAATGCAAGACAGATGGAGGGGCCTGCATGCCATTTATTTATTAGAGCCAAGGCTTCACTATGTGGCCTTGGCTGGCCAGGGCCTCACTGCTTGGCTGAGCTCAACTCACAGAAACCTGCCTTCCTGTCTTCTAGGTACTGGGCTTTTGGGACTAAAGACAAGCAGTGTCATGCCCCACTGAATGTCATTTTTTTCTCTTTGAATCTATACTGTTATTTCTCTCATTTGTCCTCTATTTCCCAACCACCCCTGCAAAAATAAAAATGCTAAGTGTGACATAGCATGTTGTAATTATGTGGTTTGGAGTTGGTAATTGGTATGATATTTTGATAAGCAGATAAATGTATCTATATGGATGTGCTTGTTAACTTGTTTTCCCAATAAGAAAGCAAAGTACAGTACATGACTGTAGGACTCCAGCAGGCTTAAATGTACTAATGCTACAAATGGTCCATAACGACTGTGTATTCTTTCAAGCGGTCATGTAATGAACAGTGAGTAGTGAATTTATTTGGCAACTTTCAATCTTCTGACAGTAACCCAGTGCTCTTGAGATATAATACACACCAAAGCCCTTTCTTGACCCTTACTTCCTAGAAACAATGGGGCTCTAGATTTTGAATATTCTCCAAAGTCAATGGTAACAAAATCATGCTGTGCTTTTTTTATTCATAAAATTTAAAATCTCACCAAATGCTTCTGGGTCCCTTATTCTTCGCTTATCTTAGAAGCTCTGCAGTAAGTGTTTCTTTTTTATGACTGCCAGGGAGAGCCTAAAGGACGCCGTCAGAAAAGCGCCTTTCTCTTCCTCTTAAGCCCCCTGACTGCTCAAGGAAAGCAAGCACTTTAAGCTCCTGCACTCAGGAGACCGACTTACCTATGTTTTGGAAGGCTTTACTTCCTTCTGTTTCCACTGTCTGTGTTCTCTCATAACTACTATGAGAAAGTGAAAACCGAAGCTAAGAATGAGGCTTATGCTGAGGCAGCATCTTACGGCAGCCCAGGCTGGCCCGCAACTCACGAGTACCCTCGGGGCCAGCCTCCTGGAGTCTGTGGCTAAGAGCATGAGCCTCACCCCTGACTTATTTCCCCCTTTTAAATATTACATAGAATATTGATGAAACATACACCTTGAGAATATTAATGCATTTTAGAAGCTTTTTCTTCTTTTATTTTTAGACAGGACCTCATGTATCCCACACTGGCCTCAAGTTACTATATAGCTCAGGATGACCTTCAATTTATTTTTTTAAAAATTTACTTATTTTTATTTTACGTGTACAGGTACTGTGTGTATGTGTGTGTATGCCATGTGTGCCAGTGTCCACAGAGGTCAGAAGAGGGCACTGGATCCTCTGAAACTGGAGTTACAGATGACTGTGAATTTCCATGTGGGTGCTGGGAACCAAATCCAGATCCTCTAGAGAGCAGTGAGGACTCCTGACTGTTGAGCCATCTCTCTAGCTATGACACTTTGAATTTCTGATGCCCCTGCCTCAAATTCCTGAGTGCTAAGATTATATGTGGGGAGCAGAGGAAGGCCTGAGTATGTGCAGTCCTGAGTAAATGTGTGCTGTTAGCATGGCCATGGCCACGTCAAGGACCCCACACCTAAGGCCCATGGGAAAGGGCAAAGCCTCCCCCTGGTCTGAGTGTGAACTCTTGATAGTGTGAATAGGTAATGTCCACCACAGTCGTCTCCCTCTGGATGTTGATGGCTTGAAGACGGCTCCCCTACAGAGTCTGCTCCTACTGAGACTAGCTGGCCTGCCTCCTTGTTACCTGTGTGCCTTATTAAACACTATAATAAACCTGCTGAGCTTGCAGGGTGCTGTTTCTCCATCCTGTCTATGATTTCTGTGTGCCTATGTAAGTTTCTCTTTTCTTCTGTCCCCACTGTCTCAGGCTTATCTCTGGAGCTGTGCTGGGCATCACAGACATGTACCATCGTATCCAGCTTATGAGGGGCTTGGGATCGACTCAGAGCTACGTGCATGGCACAGCATGAATGTGGAAGTCAGGGGACAACTTGTCAAAGTTAGTTTGCTCCTACTCCCAAGTATCTTCCTGAACCTGAGCCTGGGTCACCAGCTAGACATAAACCCTTTTACCTGTGAGCCATCTCACTGCCTCCATTTAAAAATGTTTAAACATAAGTGCATTTTAGTACTAAAGGATTACAGAATTCACAAACACAGTAAGATCCATGACTATAGATCCTGGCATTTATACCTAGATAGAGTAAGATTCAAATTATCTTACAACTAAAAACTATCTGGCATGATTCCTGTATTGTACAGAAAACCCAAGCAGATGGCATAATGTTTCTACCAATTAAAAACATAGCTGTCCAAGTGGAATCTGGATTCAAACTCATGTGGGATTAAAATAAATATCTGTTGGCGCACAGTAAATTTTTATCTTCTACTAAAAATTAATTAGCAAGCTGGTACGGTGAAGCAGGCCTGTAATCCCAGGACTCGGGAGGATTAGGTCCTCTCCAGCTATATAACAAGTCTGAAGTCAGCCCAGGCTACGTGAGACTCTGTGTCAAAAACAGAAACAAAGTCTCACAAAAACAAAGCAAGAACTACAACAAAAAGTACTCATTAAGCATTATATATGTAGGCTAGAAGCTGACTAAGACACATTACATTATATAAATGATGCCAAACTCAGTTGTCTTGAATTCTTCATAGATAAGCTGAGTCCTGTCAAAGACCAAGTCACTAAATGTAAAGGCTGTGGCGCCAGTTACTTACATTCTCAGTTAAAGGCAGGCTGTCTATTCTTTTCGTGAGGTTCTGAAGTTGAGCATAATACCAGTCTTTTTCCTTTTCTTCCTTGTCAAGATCAGCAAGGAGTAATGATCTGTTTAAAAGAAAGGTAAGTTTACAGAAGCTAATACACACTGCCCAAGAGTACCTCACCAGCTGTTGCTGGAAGACAGCGGTAACTAGGGAAAGCGCACTGACGTGGGTTTTGCAGAAGGACTTAGGGTTACAGTCACTGACATCTGAGTGTCAAATGTGCTCCTTCCCTGAATAAGACGGTTCACATCCTGACCAGTCACCTGCTTCAGCCAAAGGCTGTCTGTCATAGAGTCTAAGAGGTGAGAGAAAGGGGCAGACTGGACAGGATTCAGAGCAAGCAGAAGAATGGACACCACACTAAAGCAGTTAAGACCAGCTGCAATGAAATGGGGGCTGCAGCGGTGGGCACTGCAGTCAGCTGCTGCGCAACAACACTGCAGAAAGCCATCAGGCTCACAGCCACAGGGAGCTACTCTGAGACAAGCTGGGACTCTCAAGATGAATTTATGTAATGCCTGAAGACCCAGCCCCACTATATACCTGACCACTACAAATATAAACACACAACAAAAGGCTGTGGCTGAGAGAGAACTCAACAGGACTGGAAAGTACAAGCTCTTATTGTTTTGTGTGCCTCTTTTCCCCAAGCAATACATGCTATAATTTTTTGTGTTGTTTTCAATAAAAATGCGAAGACTAATATATAATTACATGTACATTTAAAAACATAAACACCAGATTATTAGTGTATATGCTGTCCTATACATTTTTTTTTTTCATTTAAAAAACCAAGCCTGTCTGCTGGGGGTGGGGGATGGCATTCCATATGAGAACAAAAGACCTCTTGAAAGCTGCCTGTACACTATGTATCTCACAATATTGATGAACCCATAAAGGAGCTATACTATGGCCAGTGCTTTGCTCAGGAGCACTTAGGGCCTCTTAAATATTTTGCAATATAAATATTACACCATATTACATAAATTACATAAATATTATATCATGTAATATTAAGTATTACATGAACGTCTATATAGTTAATTCCATACATGTTCAAGCACACACACGATAAATTCTTAGGGTGCATTCATTTTTAACTTACTGTCCTAGTAAGGTGTTATGCCAACTGTATAACCTACACTTTTCATGAATGTAAGCGTAAGACAAAATTTCTGGAGTCTTAGATATCTGGATTAAAAAACCCCCAAGATACCATCATGACTTTAATTGATTTAACTTAGTTCGCTTAATGTGTATGAGACTAGGCAGTTTTCCGAATTTGCAAACCAACCTGCTCTATAACCCCTTCTCATTTAGAGGGATCTACTCTGAGCATGGCAGAACTTGGTCACTAGGTTGCATATGCGTTTTTTGTTTTTTGTTTTCCAATTCATCACTTATATTAATTTTATTATTTGGAAAAATCAGGATTTTCACATAGTCAGACTTGTGACTATTTTCTATTATGGGACCTGGAATTGGGCCACACACAATGATGTTCCCCACTCTGATGATGCCATATTTTTAAGGCTGCTTGGTATTTCCTTGGGAAACATTTGGAACAAGTACAAATGTATGTGGAAGGCTTTGCTCTTGCTAAGACTGCCTTTCCTGAGGAACAGTTTCAAAGATAAGCACCCTCAAAGATACCATGAGGAAGTAAGTGGGTAGGAACTGGCAAGACATGAAGATGCCAGAGCAGGAGCCAAGAGCATCCCCCTAAAGTAGCAGGGCAGCGGTGGTAAAAGCAACACTTTCGTCAGGTCCTCATTACTGATAGCTGCTAGGCTTCCTAGCACTTACAGTAAAATCCATTTTAAAAGTCACTTCTTCTGAAATTCTCTACTGCTAATGTCATCACCAGAGCACGTTCCTGGCGAGTCCAGCACGCTCACGTGCCCTTTGCCTCTTCGTGGAATGCAAGTGCAGAAGGAGGTGGAGGCTCATGGAGCCCAGCTCTCTCCTTCGGGATCAGGGCAGTGTTTGGCAGCCCAGGTTCAGGGCAGAAATAAAGACGGGCGCAGGTAAGAGATGAAAAGGAGCTCCCCTCCCCTCCTAGTCCACATGGCTACGTGAGTTTTACTGGGGGGGGGGGAGGGGTTACACCCCAAGTCAAAAATAATGCCTTCATTTCTCAGTGAAACACGCTGCATTACTTCCTCTACATATTACACATATATGTATATATATGCATTTTTATGCATATGTGATTTACCTAACTATATGTGTGTGTATCACACATGTGCAGCCTATGGAAGTTAGAAGAGGGGTTGGGTTAGAGGCCCTGGTTACAGCCAGCTGTAAGCCACCATGTGAGTGCTGGGAACTGAACCTGGGTCCTTAGAGAGCACTAACTGTTCTTAACAGCTGAGCCATCTCTCCAGGCCCTGTTTGCTATATATATCTTAATATTCTGCTTTCACAAGCACTGTATCCGTGTTTTACAGAAGAACAATACAGAACGTGTTGCCTTGCCTAAGCTAATAGCAAGTGTGGTCTAACTTCTAGGTATAAGGTGCCACCTGACACTTAGTCCTACAACACTTGGAAATGTCTTGATGATTCTGCCATGTGTAATAACAGAACTCAAACTTAAGGAAAATTAATACTTCATTGCAGGAAATCTCAGCTCACTCCACAGGCTAAGCAATGCTTTGTCTATGTGGAAAATGCTAAGCAAAGAACCATTTTATTTGGTTAATTCTGCCTTCTATAGTGCAGTTCCTTACACAGTATCTAGTAGTTACTGAATTTATTTGAAAGAAATTCTATTGTAAGTCACTCATATATTTAACTAGATACAAACACTATGATTTAGAGTATTACTCAAGGTACGGATTATTTAGAAGATAGCCATGCCCACTACTATACCAAGGTGTCACCATGTGTACAATGTTTGAATACTTAAGTAATCAAATATGTCTTTAGAATGTCAAGAAAAGTCCTTTCCACTTTCAGGACTATTGTAAACATAATCATTAACATGTTTAAAACAAGCTAAGCATGGTAACACACCTTTAATTCCAGCGCTAGGGAGGCAGAGGCAGGTGGATCTCTGAGTTCCAGGCCAGCCTGGTCTACAGAGTGAGTTCCAGGACAGCCAAGGCTAGATAATGTGAGAGATAGACGGAAACAGCAATGGGGGGGGGGGGGGGGGGGGGGGGGGGGGAGAAGGGAGGAGAGGAGAGGAGGAGAGAGGAAAGGGAGCTGTTTAAAACAGAAAATGCTCTATAGGCACAGGCTGTCGCCTGCCATCCAACCCTCCTCTGTAGCTTACATTATAAAACAGCTAAGGAGGAGCACGCATGCACACACAGTACTTACTGCATAAGGAACAAATGTTACCTTTCTTTTTCAAGCTCTTCTAAATATCCAGTACTTTCTCTGCTTCCATTTACAAATGCTCTTCTTGGGAATGACCCCATGGGGACAGGACTGCACTCTCCTGAACGGCTGGATACAGATCCTTCCCGACTTCCGTAGGAGCGAAGGGACATTTTTGAGCGTAGTTTCACTCCAGGGAAATTGCTATCTAAGTTAAATTCTAAACAGAGACAAATTCTTATGTAGTTAACTACTGTATGTAAAATATTCCTAAAGCTATTACATTACTGTGAAACTGAACCCTCAGGTTTATACACACAACTGAATAAGTAATTATTTAGAACAGTTGAAATTTTCCCTGCAAGGTCAGCTTGAGTCATAAAGAAAACAAGTGTATAAAGGGAAAATTGCATAAAATGTCATCCTTAGATTCCCTGTAGATAATATTAGGAACTCAAGAGGTAATTTGTCTAGTTTGAGTATTACTAAGCAGGGTCCCTATTTGGCACTGGAATTTCTAGGCAGCAAAGTGATAAAGACATTTTAAACAGACTCTATTGGAAACGGCACAGGACAGGCAAAAAGGACAGTCCCCTGCGAGCCTGTCTGCACGGAGCCTGTGGCATGGGGCACACTGGAGCACACTTAGTGATTGGGAGAGTGCAATAAATCTTAAAAATAGATCAGAACTTTCGAGGAGAAAATGTAAAGGCAATGATATGAAGCAGAAACAACAAGCAAGCAGCCTGTCATCTATTAGCATCCAACAGCCAAGGCCCCGTGCGGAGGAGGGGAAGGTGGGCGCGAGAGCTGAGGCCAGCATCCTCACTGAGTCAGCTGAACCTTGAGTTAAGCTGAGTCCAAAACAGTGCTTTAAAATACTTAAAATGCGTACCTTTAAGACGCTCTAGTAAGTCAATCTGTCCAGAAGTCATAGTCTCATCTTCAATACTTCCCTGCAGCTGCTTAAGTACTTCCTATTGAAAAGAGCACAGTGCATTAGCAGGAAATGCTAAAGAACCTTTGAAGACATGATCTGTATTCCTTGGCATTTAGATATGATGGAGAGAAAGCTATTTCAGCTCACACTGACAACACGCCATAAGCTATACTGGATATTAAATATACTGCCTATTATTCATTGTTATATCCCAATAACAATAATAGTGGTATTTGTTACAGTGGTGATTTGAGGAGTCTTCATGCAAGACACTCCACAGCACACTTAAGACACACTTAAAACACAGGCCTGCACCTGCATGACCAGGAGACAAAGTCTGTAGTTTAGTAACTTAACACTCAAGTGCCATGCCACACCTGAGCAGACCTCACATAACTGCATGCTAGCCGCCCCTGCCCTTGATGCCACTGTCTTTTTTCTCACATAAAATGTTCTAAAAAAAACCAAAGGGACAAATAATGTTTGAAATAATTTTCTACACAATGCTTTTGTGTCCGGCCGCCTATAAACTTTTATCAGTGCTCCTTGGTAACTTACTTATACTTCCATGTGCTGAGGCGCGCCACCGAAACTTCCAGCATGTCCTCGGTTTTGCCATTTAATTCTGAAAATGCACTGACTGCAGCCCTGGAACTAAAGGCAGAGCTGCTGTATGGGAAAGGGACCTGGTGAGAAGTGAGCCAACACTGGAGGGGCAGCTTGCTCTGCCTTGTCCTGTCACTGTGAGAACTGACAACAAATAACCCTTCAGAGAGCAGGCCACGCTGTTATTGCTAGGCTTGGGTAGGAAGGTGTGGGGACATGAAGGTGAATGCTCTTCATGTTGAACATCTCCAGAGTGTGTCACTACCTTGAGAAGGAGCTATCCTCCTATGGGGACACTTCTCCTCAGTGAGCACAGAACATGCCATGGTTAACTGTGAACCTGAGGTCACTTCACCTCTTCAGTAGGCTGAGACTACCACTGTAGACAACCTGTGGTTTTTTCCCCCAGTATTCTAATTCTCCTTCTATGGCAACCACTTGCAGCAATCTTTGAAGACCGCAGTGTATCATGCAGCAAAACAGAGCATGCAAATAAAGATCCCATTAAACACATTTGTATAGAATGGGCAGGGAGAAAGCTTCTCTCTACCTCTGGTGATAGAATTACAAATTTAAATCAGTGGGCTAGTGGCAGTAAAGCTCAGCAGCAGAGTGCTTACGTAGGACACACAAATCCTAGTTTGAGAGCATTAGTCCCCCTCCAAATACCTATAAAAATGGAGTGATTCTGATATGTGTTCACATTTTTAAAATCTTAAAACTAGTTAACATTCACAATTTGTGCCAGGTGTGGTAGCGCACGTTTTTAATCTCAGCACTTGGGAGGCAGAGACAGGTGGATCCCTGAGTTTGAGCCAGCCTGATCTACAGAGTGAGTTCCAGGACAACCAGGGCTACACAGAGAAACCCTGTGTCAAAGGAAGGAAGGAAGGAAGGAAGGAAGGAAGGAAGGAAGGAAGGAAGGAAGGAAGGAAGGAAGGAAGGACGGACTCAAACTTGTAATAAAATCAATGTTTTAAGTCTTTGAAGAGAGACTTACAATCTGCATCTGAACCGTGGTGGAAAGAACTGACTCCCACACATTGTCCTCTGA